>NW_027069608.1:897815-1134658 GCF_002906115.3 Quercus suber
TATTCAGATGCGGACTGGGCCGGTGATCCGACTGATCGATGCTCTATCACAGGTTTCTGTTTCCTGTTGGGTACTTCTCTTGTCTCATGGCGTAGCAAAAAGCAGGATGTTGTTTCCCGTTCCAGTACTGAGGCTGAGTATCGTGCCCTTGCCGACACCACCTGCGAGCTTGTCTGGCTTCGCTGGCTCTTGGCTGACATGGATTCTCCACAGCCCACTGCTACTCCTCTTTATTGTGACAATCGTAGTGCTATCTACATTGCTCATAATGATGTCTTCCACGAACGCACCAAGCACATTGAGATCGACTGCCACATTACTCGCCAGCATCTCAAGAAAGGCAATCTCAAGTTGTTCTCCATCTCGTCTGCTGACCAGCCTGCTGATATCTTCACCAAGTCTCACCCACCTGGTCGTCTTCGAGATCTTATATCCAAACTCCAGTTGGCTTCCTCCTTGCCACCTCGAGTTTGAGGGGGGATGTTAGTGTATAGATTAGCCCATTGGGCTTAGCCTAGTATATTACTTGTACTATACTTCTATTACTTGTACTGCACACATACCTAGCCTATATAAAGGCTCTCTTTTGTATATTGATACACACATAATATTATACAGACTATTCAGTCATTCTCTCTCTTTTTATATTATTAACAGATACAAGGTCATTTGTTTGGGTTTAACTTACCTCTAGTACTTTTTTAACTAGAGGTTTCCTTTTGTTTCAAATATGCAATGACAAGTGGTAGTGGGTTTTAATCTCTACCTTTTATTTAGTTAGTGGGTGGTGTGACAATTTCTCATTAAAGTAAAATGAGATTTCAGTTTAAAAAGTACTGGAGGTAAGCCAAACCCAATTTGTTTAAGAAATACTTTTAGAAAAATTTTATTAATAAGGAAAAAAGCAACTATTTTTTTTTTTACAGTTTTTTTATTATATATTTCCCATAAAAGTATTATCAGAACTTTTTTATTAACAAATGCCTTAAGAACACCTATTAACCGGTCCATTTTACGTTTAACCTAACTTAATTAGATAAGTAATGCTATAGTTATAAACTATTTTACAACATTTTTATAAATTGTTGATGTGTCTTACTTCTTATTGATTTTCATTTAGGCCTACCATGAACACTACTTTTTTATTTACCAAAAACCATTTACCACATTAACAGTTTGAAAAAAAAAATTGTATCTCTAGCATTACTCTAATTAGATTCAATTTTTCTCTAAAAAAAATTTAATTCAATTTTCAACCCAACATTTATTAAGATAAATGGGTAAGCGTGTGTTTGGATTGGGTATTTGTAGAGTAAATGCTGTGTTTGGAATTTTGGAGCTCGGGTCCCACGCATTGTTCATGGGCCGGCACCCAAGGAAAAATGCAGCAAGTGTTATACATAGTGTTTTCAGCTTTAAAAATTATTTTGCTACAGTATTTTCAGCAATAAGATTTTAGTTTTTAGCAAAATAAGCGGCATTCAGATAGACATTAAATATTAGAATTGGAATGAATTTGGAACAGAGAAACAGAAAATTTAAAAATTTTTAGGGTTTATCTATACTCTATACTACTATTTAAGGGGCTGCACCTGTTTGGACCAGATTTTTTTGTTCTAAAATACCCATACATCCCTATGTTTATGTAGAGACAAAACTAAAGGACAATCAAGTAAAAATACAACCCTAACTTCCACTAAAACAATGCCTAAAAATTAGGGTCATTCTCCTGTTGATTTTCAAATTAATTTATTCACTTATAAATTAGATTCTCAAGATAAAAATTATATATACAACTTCCACTAAAACAATGCCTAAAAATTAGAGTCATTCTTCTATTGATTTTCAAATTGATTTATCCACTTATAAATTAAATTATCAAAATAAAAATTATTATATAAAATAAAAAAACATAGTTTTTTTTTTTTTTTGGCTACTACTACTAAAAAAGTAGAATGCTTCATTACACGCGCGAAGCGCGTGTGATGAGGCTAGTTTATTATTAAAGGAAAAACAAGTTTAGGTTTTAAATATATCTTCTTTTTTTGGTTCCCAAATCCAACCTTTAAACGACTGGGCACTTTTGACCGTTTTGCCCATAAAAGAAGTGGAAAGATCACAATAATAGACCAAGCCAAAAGGGGGGATGTTTATGTAATTTCATCCCTTTCTTGAAAAAATTGACCACCTTTGTTTTCGGGCAAGGGTTTCATTTTTCATAACCACTTTCCCTCGCAAAGCCTCTGAACTCTGTACCTGCGTTTTAGCGTTTACTGACTCTTTCAAGTTTCAACCCAAAAAAAAAAAAAAAAAAACACAACAAAACCCCAAAATCATGTTGCAATCCCCACTTCTCGTACTACGTAAGTTTTTGTACCTGCGTTTTAGCGTTTACTGACTCTTTCAAGTTTCAACCCAAAAAAAAAAAAAAAAAAACACAACAAAACCCCAAAATCATGTTGCAATCCCCACTTCTCGTACTACGTAAGTTTCGTTCTCACATTTTCTCTTTTTCCTATGTTATTGTTATTATTAAATTTCATATTTTTATTTTTTTTGGTTTTGTTTTGTTTTTTTAATAATGTGACGCTGTTGTTTGTGTTTTTAATCTTAAAAAAAAAAATGTCTGTCGGAGAATATGTACATTAAATAAGAATACATGTGAACGACTCTGATTAGTCTGTCGAGATTCATAACCGACCCCATAGTGTAGGGGCTAAGGAATTTTGTTATTGTTGTCGAACGGTAGAAAAGAATTCATGTAGTTGACGCTTATTAGTTGATGAAAATAATTATAGTCGAAACTCGAAACCACTTAAATTTGGATTACAGCGTATATGAGTTGAATTTTGCATCTTTGGCAACAAAAGTTTATATTTTTGTATTCAATTTAGTCAGATGCTTTAGGCCACTAGTTTATTCAAACAAAGTTTGTGATATGGTCTTTTGTCTTAGAAAATGTAGTACCCTTTGTTAGGTTTTGGTTGTCTTCAATGCTAAACAAATTAGTGGGCTTTGAACCTAAGTATTATAGTTCAAGTTTTTATCCAAATTCAAGTAGCCTTAATTAGATTGGTGTGCTTAGGTTTATTTACACTCCAGTTTTTCCAAAATAATCAAAGCTTGTATTAGCTAAATTTCCCTAATTATGTTTTTTTTTTTTTGGGTGGTATCTTGAGAACTAATAATACTTGTCTAGTCCATTAAGACTAATATTGTTGGCCAATGAAAGGACCCACCATTTTCGGAATGTGATTCATGATTATCAGATGAGAGATAAGGGAGAGATGAGAAAATGTAATTAAACCACTTTCTAGCTACTTGAATTATAAGACTTACCTAAGTCCTAGAATTGAAAGAAGCGATCTGGTTCAAAATCTTATTTGGTTTTGCCATCTGCAATGTGAATGTCATCTGTAAGTGATTGTATGGTTAATTCTTCTTTTATGGCCAATATCTCAATAACTTCATGCTCTATGTTGATATCTTTTATTTGCAATTTTTATTTATTTATTTTTTTTAAGTGTAATGTTAAACTATAGCTGGTCACATCCATAACTGAGCTCAGCTGTGTTGTTAAAGTTTGGCTCGTTTTGCAATTCACCTTGAAACTGGTCATAAACATATTTGAGCTGAGCCACCTGTTAAAGTTTGACACTTTAGCAATTGGCTTGTTCATCAAGCTTGTCCTTGGATTTTAACTACATGCTGTTTTGTTACTTAAATTTTGTTTTTGAGAAAGCTGTGTTGTTGGTCTGCTCTTGATGGTGTTTAATCTTCTACCTGATTGTTTATCATGATTGTATGGTACTCTTTTGTCCACTTCCTGTGTATTAGTGTGTCTCATTTTGCCAATAAGATTTCTATTACTTATAAAAATAAGAACAAACGAATTTATTTTTTGAAGTTTTGTTGTACATGTATATTTCTTAGATTCAGTATGTGAAGAGCTTATGCCTTATGGTCTCTTGATGTTTACTATTTGGTGGATGGGTTTTAGTTATTTGGAAGACCTGTCATCATAATTTTATTAATTTGTTTGTTCTATTTGGATTGTGCAGAAGATTCTTTGAAACGTGAGTCGGGAAGTAAGGTGCAACATGCCAATATTCAAGCATCAAAGGTATGATGCATGTTCATTCAGGTTATGTGTTGAATGACTTGAATCCTTATGATAAAATGTTCTATATATATGCCAGTTTGTTATAATTCTTTACCCATGAAATATGGGGTGCAAACCTCCATAAGTATCTGGAAAATTAGGTCTAGTATCTTACTTTGTATGCTTTTGGATGAATAATTGAAACCCTTGAAGATGATTTATACATTTTCTATGGTGTTTAGGCTATGGTGTTCTGATACAGGGCAGTTATGATAATCGGCCTATTTATGCGTATATGGTGGTAGAGATTTTGGAAATTTGTGGTTTATGGGCTTTGGTGTTGCAGATTAATTTTTTATAGTTAGGAAAAGATTGGATTAAAAAGGCCAAGAGAGCAATTCTTGAAAGCAAGACTGTTCGTGAGATTCCCCAGTAAGCACTAAGCAGCAAATAGCAGAGCTTGAAGGCTTGTTTTGATTAGGGAAAATGTATAGGGTTTTGGATTCTTATTAGAATAAGGATAAGTGTTTGATTTGGGATTAAAGAGGAGAAAGGATACTGTAAATTTGAATCGATCTAGGGGCTGTGAAGTGTGAACTGTACATATGAACAGTAACAGGAAAGAGGGAAAGAATAATAAAAAGGGAACAGAGACAAGAAGAATTAGACTTGGCACTTATGCCTTCCCTAGACCATAATAACCAGTTCTCATGAATCAATCTCTATTTTTCTTGAGTATAATGGCATATACTTGTCTTTCTAAATAGGATTAGGATCCTTAGTTTGACTAATAAATTAAATGCCACATATTCATTATAAAAAAAGGAACAATAAGGGTGTAATCCTACCTAGTACCTTAAAAAAAAGGTAATAAGGGTGTAATTCTAATACACAAGAGAAGCACCCTAATATAATATTTCACATGATATTAAATTACTTAAACAAGTCACTTGACTCATCAAATAGGCATGTGACAAAAAGTATGTGGATGGTCTTTTGAGTTGCCATGTAGTGGGATAAAGGAATTTTCATCTAAATTGTTTTGGAGGCAAACTTTGTCCAATTTAAAATATCTATGAACTTCTACAAGTTCAAAGAAGAGAATGAACTAGGGATTGACACCCATTTATAGTGAGACCTTAACAACAGAAGTGTCAGCCAAAGTGTGCACAGTCCTTCCAAAAACACGATTTTTGGCAAAGGAATTTCCTTCCAAGCCTAACCACTATGTTATGAAGTAGTCTCGTTCAATAAAATTATTATTACTTTAAAAAAAAAAACACTCTTTTGTTTATGGAAATGCTTCTTACAAAATGCAAAGAGCTCAACCACCACCTTTACATGACCCACATAAACCCCAAACAAACAAAAGGCAAGGGACCACATTTCCCTAGACATCTCACAAGTCACAATGAAGGAATAAATGATCCAGTTTCTCCCCTTTGATTTACACATATAACATTTATCTGTAATTCAAGTTCAATGATAAGAACCTTCCTCATGTAGCTGCTGTAGTGAAAATGCTTCTATTGGTAGAACTCTGAATTTCCGTGTACTTGTCTAAGGAAAAACTCTTCCTCCCAACCTTAAGGCCTTATAATATATTTTGTCCTTATAGCCATGTCTTTGAGCATATCATATTGACCTTATCCTATGGAAGAATGTTGGTAATATATAATTCATTGAGAAAACTAAGTGTTCTAATTCTCAGTTTTGAACTGTGTTAACAAATTTGCTAAGAAAACTACCATTTGACATGTCCATATACTATGCCCGCCTCACACCTCTATCCCTCCATCACATCCCTATCCCTCACAATGTGAAAAAGTTAAGGATAGGCGTCCTTTAGCGAAATGTCACCGCACAAATGATCATGCCAGAATGGAATTTCGATTCTAAAGCCTACCTCTAACCCAATAATTTTTGAAAACTTCCATAAACTCCTCTAATAGTCTTCCATAATTCATCATGTCCTCTAACTACATCAGAACACCACCCTCCCCAAGAAAAGCAAGATCTACATACCAATGAAAAAATCATAGCCCACAAGTTTGGTCGCATCCATCCATTATTGAAAATCATATATAATTGCATATATAAATTTTTTCCCTGCATGGCTACTTTGGTATTAGCATATGCCTCTTTAGTTCATTGTGAATGTCATGTAGTAATTATTTTTTTCTGATAAGTGAGACAATATATAAATTTCATTTTTGTGATAGTCCATTTTTTTTTCACAAATTAATCTGCAGAATTGTCTTAAACTTATTAGGTTAACATTTGGCCTTATAATTGCATTGCTTAATCAATGTTGCATTCATACTTGACAGGCTGTTGCTGACATAGTCCGCACAACCTTAGGCCCACGATCCATGTTGAAGATGCTACTTGATGCTGGTGGAGGTAATCTTCTTGTTCATTTTAGAGTAGCATATGTTATGTACATATTTAGATTATGGAATTTTATGTAATTAGATGAAATTGTTGCTTAATGTGCTCTTGTAATTTAAGTATGCCTTGCTGTTAGGGACAGCATATTGTTTTTGATAAGCTGCAATATTCATTCAAAAAAGAGGAACAAATGGGCAATCTACCTTGCAGATAGGGTCTAAAGCTCTTGGTAGATTGTCCTTATCAAAACAGAAAGACTAAAGGGATCTAAGAGAGAGCTTTTTTTTTTTTTTTTTTTTGATAAGTAATAAGGATATATATTCAAGAACACTGCCTTATAAATTATAAAAAAAAAAAAAAAAAACCATATATTAGTCCTAGTTCAAGAGGTTTTACATATCATGCTTGACAAAAATGTATTTTGACAAAGGAAAAAGACAAAGCAGGATTCCTCCTGTTGACACCAATTAATCAATATAAGGCACAGCTGGTTAATTGGAGTTGCAGACATACCTCCCATTTGATAATAATAGACAGCCCTCATCTAACTTTCTAACAGCTATCTCTGCTGCTTCTCTTGTTTTAAATATAACTAAAGCTTGACCTACAACAACAACAAACTACCGTGTCACAATTGAGGTAAAAGCAATACTGAAAATATCATTTCAGCTGTGCTCTGTATTTACGAGCAAAACATATCATTAATTGATGACTTTCCAAGACATCATCCAGTCTTTGTTCCAAAGAGGAAAAAGAAAAAACTACCCAGTTGGTTGACAATATAGTTAAGGTAAAGGTGCCTGTCTTCATACCAGAGTGAGGGCTAGAAATTGAAGTCTGCTGAATCATCTTTGCTGTGCAACTTTCCTTGAAGCCATGCCAAACAATATCCTAGTAAATAATTTAATGTTTATTGAGATTGGATAATACATCCTCAAAATGGAGGTGGGAAAAGGAGAAAAACTTTACAAAACAAAAAACCGACATAAACAGCAATGTCTGAATTGTGTAGTGGCCACCATAACTAAAAAGATGGAACAATTAAAAAACATAATAATATTTTTCTTAGAAAATAACTACAACTACAAGTAATTTTAAGGTCGGCTATTAATCCTAAAGACTAATCAGAGTGGGCTACATGTGTTCGTCTCTCCATTCTATCATATCCAACATCATACTCTCTGTCACCTCCTTCATTGACAAATCATTTTTACTTCTACAAACACTATATTAGGTCTTCCTCTACCTCTTTTTGTTCCCTCAGATCACTCACTCACTAATAAATTAGTTGCCCTCCTCTACACTTGACCAACCATACCCATTGATTCTCCTCATTTCATCAAACGGAGCTAGACCTATCTTTAAACAAATTTATTTATTCTATATCTTATCTTTCCCTATATTTCTCCCTATCCATCTCAACATTCTTATTTCAACTACGCTCATTTTGTGAACATGTAGCTTCTTATTTTTTTTGATAAGTAATAAGGATATATATTCAAGAACACTGCCTTATGCAGAAAAACATAAGGCAGAGAGAAAAATACAGATAGAGCAGATTAAGAAAAGAGAAAAAAGAAGAAAGAGAAAATACTAAATGCAAAGGAGAGAGCTAAGGAACATAGGGAGAGAGTCACTAGAGGTGATTCCCCCTACACCAGTCAAACAGGGAGCCACTGAAAGAAGCCAATAATTGGTCATCCAAGCTTTCCAAGTCCTCAAAAGTCCTCCAATTTCGCTCCCTCCAAAGCCACCACATTAAGCACAAAGGAGCTAGATTCCAAATGCTTGACGAATGTTTTCCAAGCCAATTCCACCAACCAAAGAGAGTATCTGCAATTGTTCTTGGCAAGACCCAAGAAATCCCAAAAGATCTTAACACCAAACTCCACAACCTATGAGCCTTACCACAATGAAGTAGCAAATGATCCACCATCTCCCCATTACAACGGCACATAATGCACCAATCAACAATATGCATCCCTCTACCTCTCAAATTATCACCTGTAAGGATCTTATCCCACACAGCAGTCCACACAAAGAAGGAGACATGCTGAGGAGCCTTCACCTTCCATACACCTTTCTAAGGAAAAATAAAGGGCAAAGGTCTTCTTAACTTATTGTAAAACGATCGGACAACAAAATCCCCATTCTTTGTCAACTTCCATCGCATACGATCTCCATTCTTAGTGGGAGGTAGATTAGAACCCAATGTGCGGAGAAAATCCTCCACATCACCCATTTCCCAATCATCTGGTCTTCGAATAAAATGAACATCCTAGCTTCTCCGTTTCTCTATCCCCAACCGTTCAAGAGAAGAGGCCACCGATGCCTTTCTATTGGAAGCCATCCCAAGCACATTTGAAAAAGTCAATTGAAGTGGAGACTCCCCATACCATTGATCTATCCAAAGCTTAACTCTTATCTTCCACCCCTACCTCAAACCAAATATTTTTGCTAAATTCCTCCTAACCCATTCGGATACTTCTCCATAGGCCACACCCGTGTACCCTGCTACCTAGCTTGTAAGTCCATCCCCCCCATTCTTCTCCAAACTTTAGAGCTACAACCCTTCTCCAAAGCCTTGTCTCCTCGATCCCAAACCGCTATAACCACTTCCCTAGTAAGGCTTTATTAAAAGTAGTTAATTTCCTTACTCCTAACCCACCATATTCCAAAGGTGCACACACCTTGTCCCATCCCATCAAATGAGTCTTGGAATCCCCCCACAAGAAATCCCTATGCAACCTCTCAATTTTATTGGCCACATGCGTAGGGATGGTAAAAAGAGATAAATAATATGTAGGAAGACTAGATAGAGTGCTCTTAAGCAACGTTAGTCTTCCACCTTTAGACAAATACATCTTCTTCCATCTGGCCAACTTACGCTCAGTTCTCTCTAGGATAGGATTCCAGACACTAGGGGACTTGTAGGACGCCCCTAATGGCATACCAAGATAGGTCATAGGCAAAGACCCAATCCAACAGCCCAAAAACTTTGCCAAAACATGGACATTTGGCACCTCCCCAATGGGAATCATCTCACTCTTCAGCGTATTAACCTTTAAACCTGTCACTACCTGGAAACAAAGAAGAAGCATCCGAACATGTAGAATCTACTCCTCATCTGCCTCACAAAACAGAATCGTATCATTCGCAAACAAAAGATGCGAGACACAAACCCCTTCACCCCGACTACCATCAGCTCTAAAACCTTGAAGCAAACCAGCCCTTTTAGCTCTTTTTACCATCCTATTGAAGACTTCCATCATAACCAGAAACAGCAAGGGAGATAGCGGGTCCCCTTGTCTTAATCCCCTCGAACTCCCAAAAAAATCAACTAGAGACCCATTAAACAAGACAGAGAATTGGATAGTAGATATGCAAGTGGGGATCCACCTATACCACCTTGTCCCAAATCCCATTCTCTTCAACAAATCTAGAAGAGCCTCTCAGTTCACATGATCATAGACTTTCTCAATATCTAATTTGCAAATAACCCCGGAGTCTTACTCTTCACCTTGCTATCAACGCACTCATTGGCAATAAGAACTGAATCAAGAATCTTTCTACCACCCACAAAACTGTTCTGAGACTCAGATATTAGCCGATCCAAAACCTCTTTCAGGCGGTTTGCCAAAACCTTAGCCAAAATCTTGTAAACACTCCCCACCAAACTAATAGGTCTAAAATCTCGAATATTGGAGGCATCATTCTTTTTAGGGATTAAGGCTATGAACGTTGCATTGAGAGATTTTTCAAACTTACTGTGTTGATAAAACTCTTCAAACACAGCATAGACATCTCTTTCCACAACTTCCCAACAATGGTGATAGAAAGCCATAGAGAAACCATCAAGACTTGGAGCTTTATCTCCTTCCAACTCTTTGACAACTCAAAGAATCTCCTCCTTCTCAAACCTCCGTTCAAGCCAGTCCCTCTCCAACCCCTCTAACTGATCAAAATCTAGATCTTCCACAAAAGGCCTCCAGTCCTTAGTCTCCATGTACAAGTTTTTATAAAACTGTACAGCTTGGTTAGCCATCTTTGCAGCTGCATTGCAGTCCCTTTTGACCCAGCAAAAGCAACAAATTAAAAATAAAGTATTTAAACTTAACACCTTTGATCACATTACTAATGGACCAATCTGGGGAAATGTCCGCTGAAACTAGTGGATCGAGACAGTTCTTGGCATCATTCTCAATGATAATATAGCTCCATCCTTTCTCTCGAGCAAGTTCGACTCCCCATAGTACTGCATGAGTTTCTGCCAAGATAGGGGAGCTCTTTCTAAATATTTTTGGCAATATCTTTATAACTGTACCTCTGCAGTCCCTAGCTATGGCTGCTAAAGCTGAGTGGGATTCTGCAATAGCTGCATCTACATTGATCTTGATGTGTCCAGGTGGAGGAGGTTTTCACAGGTACTGCAATTGATTGGGTGGAGGGGTGGGCTTTGGGGCAAATGCTGTGGAGTATTTGATGAACTTGTGTTGGCCCTGAGATATAGACTTCTGGATATCAATTTGTTCACTTTGGAATAAAGCTTGATTTCTGCAGTACCATATTTCATCCAGGATGTAGGCCATAATTAGGCATACAAGCCAAAGATCTTCCTTGGTTAAAGGAGGATTTTTTTTTTTTTGGAGGGGGGGGGGTCTGTCTTCCTCAACCTCCTGATTGCACTGACACCAGCCTTGCTCAGATAGTGGCAGGCCAAATCGCTGAGTCCCTTCTCTGTTATTACCAAATCTGGTTTAAACTTCAGTATCTGCACGCAAAGGCTCTCAATGTATTCTTCTTCCATTTTCAACAGGATGCTCCAATCTTCTTCTTTGACTAACTCAGCATTTGTTTGATTCTCACCTTTCTTGTACTCAAGGGGACAATCAAGAAGTATAATACGTGGGTTGACAATCTTTCTTCTCATTTTGCCAGGGACAATTACATCCTTATTAATCATAACTCCCTTAAGAACCTTTGAATCTTCCAACTGGCCACCTGGAACCTTCTCAACCTTTATGTACTTCTTAATATCCACCTCTCGCAAACCTTGGCCAAGGTCCACACCAACAGTTGTTGTTGCATCAAGTGCTAAATCCTGAAATTTAGAGAGAAAAATGTGTATGTACTTAATATACCAGAGCAAATAATAACAAGGTTTTCTAGTGTGTAAGGCTCCTAGCAATTGGTCCTCCCCGACCCCACCCCCACCCCCACAAAACACACATGCAAGGAAAAGCCACAGAAAGATTTCAACTATAACTGTTCCTAAGTGTGCTCATGTAGTGAGGAATTTATGATGGAACCTTAGCAGACACACACACACAAACACACAAAAGATGCTAATCACAATGAAAAGTAGTGTTGCCATTTTCCTTTGAAACCCAGGGCAATTTTATAAAGAACTAACTAAAAGACTTTAGGCCACGGTTTCTTGAACATTAGTAAGACTGCTCATAACCTGAAATTCTTATAGAAGAGTTTCTTGAATTACCAATTCTCCAAAAGCTTAAGCTATTAGAAGATGGTAAATTTAATCATTTTACCACAGGTACTGTGGAGGAAACAAGGATCGAACTTAGGACTTCTTGCTCTAATACTATATTAAATGACCGATTGTTCCAAAAACTTAAGATATTAGAAGATGGTAAATCATTTAACCACATAATTTTAACAAGTTTAAATCAGGAAGTGAAGTTTGAGTCATTGGAAAATGCCAAGGCCTTGGATCAGGTAGGAAAAGGGTGGAGCTGGTTTTTGCTACATTTGAGATCCAATATACATACAAGAGAAGGAAAAAAAAAATCAGTAATGCCATGCATAAACTGATGTATAAACATGAGTGATCCAACTCCTAGATTTGAATCAAAGGATGAGCAACCCTTAGAGGTATTTCCTTGGCCTTGAGAAGGCCTCTATAAGCTTCATGGGTAAATTCAACAGCCTAACCATATTTTTAATTATAGAAGTTGCAAATATCTTAAGGAAATAATAAAAATCTGTTTTCAAAGCCTTCATAAAACTATTAATATGAAGAAAATACTTACAGCAATTAAATCACCAAATTGACTAGTGAACTTTGTTCCTATACAGCTCTTAATTAGCCCCAACATCATTGCACCTGTAATATTTCATAAAATCAATTGTATAACACATAGGAAGTTAACATTACAAGCAATGACTTTCACAAAGATATCCCACAGACTAAGTGCTATCTTTTCACATTGAACATTTGTGCTCAAGAAAAGATATACTTTAATAGGCTAAAAAGGACAATGTTAAGGTACCTGGTAGCTGTGTCCTAGTTTTGCATGGCCAACATACCCAGAACCTTAATTTCAATACCAAGGTCCCTTCTAGGAATCTAACATGGGTGAAACCCAAGGCCTTTGTATAAGAATTTATTTTTTAAATAAGTAATCAAGTTTATTATTTCAAAAAAATCGTCAAAGTATACATGAAGTATACCGGATGAATAATACAACTAAATTCTGAGTTCAAAAGTCCATAAAATCTAAGAAATAGAAGAAATATATGTCCCCAAGCCATCATCCACTCAGACAACAATTTAAGAAGGTTTATTTCCAAGTTGAACCTTGTCCATTCACAACCCACAAAGGTTCTAGCATTTCTTTCACACCACATCAGACAATGAGGAACAGCCTGTCATATTGCACTGTTTCTATGTCTCCCAAATTGGCCTTGCCAAAAAGATTGTAATTCCAAGACCACCTTGATAACTAGAATAATATAAACACACATGCATGCGAGTGCGCACGTGTTTGACCTCAAGGTGGAGTTAGCATCCTCCACAAGTTGTAGAGGGACATAGATATGAACATAGATATACGTATCAAGACCATAAACAAAACATAAATCCTAGGATTTATAGATACTCAACCCAAATAATTGCAGCCATAGCTAGGAAAGGATCATATCTTCAACTAATCATCTGCACTAGCAATTTTCTGGTCTTATTCCCCTTGTACTGGCTTTAGTTGCAAGATATCAATATTGACTAACTTTGCCTAGTAAAACAAGACAAATGATCCATAAGGTACCCCCTATTTTTCCCTTTTTTGGTGGGAAGGACTCTACAATCTACATCTGAATTTTTGAATCTGCAACTTCTTTTTTTTTTTTTTTTTTTTTTTTTGAGAGTTTCAACTTATGGCTTTTGCTCCTTGATTATAACTCTTCATCATCAGACTAAGACACCAATAAGCTTTTAGTATAGGCGGAGATTGAACCCCAGATCTTTTATTCAACCATCAGAAACTTTACTAATTGAACTAACTAGAACCCACAAATTTGCAATTTATATAAAGAAACATGCATTTTGAAAACATTGTAGAACCATAATGAAAAACGTATAAATTTAGAGGGGTTTAACCAAAAAAAAAAAAAAGGCAATATTGACCTCATTACAAATTACATATGGCTAACTTGGATCGTACACATTGAAAATTGGTATTAGCGAAAATACAATTAAAATTTGGTTTCACTGGTTAGAGTGACATCAGAGTGTACCTTCATCATCTACTCATTGGAAAAAAATAAATTCAAAATTCAAAAGAATATGCAATTTAGTGTTTGTTAAGGCATCAAAGAATTGACATTCTTTTCTAAGATTAAGAAGAGAAAAGCTCCAGTGCATCAAATGCATACACAAGCTATCATTAAGAATTTACGCAAAGAATTAACATTTTCATACTCTGTCTAAAGATTTGAATTTTAATACAGAGAACGACAAATGAAGATATAAGTTATCATCATATTCTGTGATTATGAAATCAAGAAGCTCAATTAGATAATGTTGAATATAACACTTTCATAACTCATTCACATTTTGAAATAAACATTTAAAAGTGACATACAACAACAACAAAACCTTAGTCCCAAAATTTGGGATCGGCTATTGATCCTTGACAAATTAGATTGGGTCGGTCACATGAATTTTTTTCCTTCATTCTACTCTATTTAAATTCATGCTCTCTGATACTATCCTAATTGACATGCCCTATTTAATTAATTCTACTAAAGTTATTTTTGGCCTTTCTCTAACTTTTTTTGCTCCCTCGACCTGAATTAACTTGCTCTTTTTTTTTTATGGTTTATTACTCACTCGCTCTTCACCAAACCATCTCAAGGACTCTCTAAATTTTTAAAATGAATTTAAAAAAATAAAGTATTCAACACTATCAATTCTTAGTAATGACCATTATAAGTATGGACAAAACATTGTTGGCACACTTCTTGATGGCTCCAACTTGTAGGAAAATTGGCAATTCTAATTCAATGATTAGATTTGACATACCTATGTAAATATACAGAAATTTAAGAAATTAGTTATAAATAGATTAGTACTGAACTTACGATCCTTCAAGTCAATGGACATTGCAATTTTGTCAAGCACAGCAATAGCATCCTCCAAAGCTTTGTTGTAGGCTAAAACCCAAGAAAATGTTTGCATATAGCAGAAGCAAAGTTATGATTCATAATGGAAAGAGAAAAGAGAGGGGAAAAGCTATGTACAAGAACTTTTAACACTACCTCGGCAAATGATTGTGGGATGATAATCCTTGTCAATGAAGGCCTTGGCAACATGGAGCATCTCACCAGCTTCAACAAATTTTAATTTCAAAAGTAAAACAAAGGAGATTCATTATAAATACACAAAACTACAAATATAATGTCACCTCCAGCATTAAGAATAAGTAGAAATTCTCTACAAGTAAAAATCATGTACTAAACCTCTCACTTGAGAGTCATAAACCAACTTGAGAAGCTAAAACTGTGAAATAATCACATCTTTTATTTATCCATTGATATTAGATTCAGAAAGATTAACGATTATGATATTTTCTGTTCCAAGTTAAAACCTTACCAAGGACAATGACAGATGTTGTCCCATCTCCTACTTCTTCGTCTTGGGTACGGCTAAGTTCAATCATTGACTATCACCACCAATCAAAAAGAAACATATATTAGAATAACAAGTCAATAAGTTCTAACTCAAATAGCACCTCCTACCCTTGTAAGAGAAAGGTAGAGGATGAGGTTGTGGGTTCAAGACCCATTGGGTACTAACTACCAATCAAAAAGACATTTTAGAATCACAAAGGAAAAAAATAAATAAATAAAAGGGCTAAATAGTAATAGAATATGACATAAGGTGCCCATTTGGATTGGGCTGAAACAGCTGAAACGCGCATCTGCGTTTCAGTTTTTTTATTTTATTTTTTTTCACGTGTTTCAAGCTAATATTTTTTACTGTTCATTCACTGTTGCGGCTGCTGTTCATGAACAGTAGCCATAATATCTGACTTTTCTCGTGAACAGTGCATAGTGTGCACTGTTCATAGACCCACAAATTTCACTTTTCATCAACTTTTTCATTAAAATGGGTCCCACGGTACTATTTACACATTTAAAAATTATTTGCTATAGTGTTTTCAGTTTTCAGCTTTCAACTGTATCCAAATGGACCCAAGGTTGAATATATAATTCAGTTCAAATTAGAAATTTTAGGCAAAAGCCAAACTGCACGCAAAAGAATAAAGAAGAATGTAATTTGTGAAATATCACACAGTATATTACAATCCAGTAAAAAGGAGAACTAGATCATGCCTTTGCTGCTGGGTGTGCAAGATCCAATTCACGTAGAATAGCATTTCCGTCATTAGTGACTACAATTCCTGTAAAAAATGAGCTAAATTTACCCCAGTATTCTAATATGAAAAATATCAAAGAAAACATAAGCAATGATGCTTTACTATTTTTTAACACTAGATAGCCAACCCCAACCCCAAAACTCCTTTTTTTTTTATCCCCTTTTAATTTTGTGAGGTCCTGAAGAGGTTACAAAACACAATAACGAAGCTAGATCTTCCAAAAACATGGGAAAAATATATATACATACGTACATACATACATATATAAACACACACACACATACACTCTTTGATTATGATGTTGCAATAGCAATAACATATATGCTGTATTGCAACAATAACATATATGCTGTAACACCGACAGCATATATGTTATTGCTATTGCAACATCATAATCAAAGAACATATACATCTGTCAGCATATGGAATGACCCATGGGTACCGTGGATCCAAGGCTTCATCCCTAAGCCCAAATCCAAGCTCACAGCCCAATCCCCTCTCATTGTAGCTCAACTCATTAGCCATGATTGCCACGAGTGGAATACCAGGATTGTTCAAGCAAACTTTGAACCTGTGTCAGCCCAAGCAATTCTCTCAATCCCTTTGCCTGTCCGAGCCAAGCCAGACAAGCTCATTTGGTCCCCTAATCCCAAGGGGCATTTCTCTGTACACAGCTTATGAGTAAGTTACTGACCAATCAAGCAGATCCACAAATGCAGAAGTACACTGGAAAAGGCTATAGAAACTCGAGCACCTGAAAGGGTAGAAAGTGTCAACGCACTCCCAACAAAAGATAACATGCCTAAAAGGGTAGAATATATTGACCCAACTTGTGTCCTGTGCAGCCAAGAAGAAGAATCATGCTGTCCTTATTCCTCCACTGCCTGTGGCAAAAGCAATATGGTATGGTAGCGGTTGGGAATTCAAATTGGACTGACATCACAACCTGTGGAGGCACAGCCAATATTGTTCTGAACCCCCCNTTCCTTTTTTTTTTGGGGGGGGGGGGTGTTGTATGTGAGAGTTTATTATATTCGTGTGATAATGACTGAAATATATTGATGCATATTGAATTGTGGTTGATTCTTGCAAATGATGACTGAAAAGCAAAGAAAATGCTTAACATAAACCTCATTTTTACTGTGATGGGGAATTACATCAGGGAATTACACTTTAAGAAATTCCGCTATGCAAATTGTTTATCTAATGCTGTGAATGTGTTCGTTGCGTGCTTGATTTATGTAGGTCAACAAGGGTGTAATACTAATTATTTATGTCTTTTACAAATGGACATCATTTTGGTTTATGAATCACTCAACGCAGATTGAAAATCAGTGCATTGAGCTCTAGTACTTGTTGAATGTTGAGTGACGCTTCCACGTGGTAATTTCATTAAACAAAACGTAGAAGTAATGCTCCTTGTTAAGCAAAGCACTTGGCTTGGTAAGTAAAATGGAGCAATGGCTGTGATACTATACTGATGGTAACATGGCGAGGCAATGAGGTGAAATTCATGAGATAGGGGTACGTATGACTAGGGCAACAAAGTTTTAACTCGGGCCCATAAACTAGTTTTGAGAGTGATTGGAGTCTTGCAAGAAACTGTTAAAAAATAGTTGAGTCAAAATTGAACTATACAATTGCCAATGTGTTTTTGGCTCAAATCGCACTTCGTGGCTCCTGCTCCTATAGCTGGAGGTTGAGGTCTTAGGTTCAAAAATAAAAATCCATCGCATTTGTGTGTAACTTACTAATTAAAAAAAAATGTAAACTAATAGAAAAATATAATTTGAATTCATTATGGCTTCTAAACTTCCCTATAAAGGTTCATAATAGTACCAAAAAGTTATGAGTTGTTAACTTGCATTTGTTTCTACAAGGAAAGAAGGCTCCTTTCTTTCATATAAAAAGTGGTTAGTGCTTTTCATATTTTGAAAGAAGAAGGCCCTTCTTTGATGCAATTCTTAGGAAATCTTTCATGTTTTTGTAAAGCACAATCTCTATTTACCCAATATTTGGCTTTTTAAGAATTTTATTTATTATAGGATATTTTAGCTTCAATAACAATACAAATTGCACAAGTGATCACTAATTTCTATGTCAAAAATACTGTAACCTCAATTTATTCCCAATCATTTATTTTCTCATTGATTGGCAACTGTAGTTCAGTCATGATCTCATACTTTGTGCTGGTCTCAAGTTATATTCTCTAAACCAGATAGTCGGATTATATTGTTTAATTTACTGCTTGATTTTTTAACATTCTCATTTGTAAATTGTTTTCATATGGATGGTATTAATGCCAGGATTCAGAAGATCTGGGCTGTGGGATTGATAGCTTCAACAACAATCCTTGCTTCCGAACATATAGAGGACTATATAAATGAAGAAGATGGTTTGAAGTAACTTGATATCTTACTGAAAAGTATATAACTACACTACCTGTTCAGACTGAGTTGGAAACCAAGATTTATGTGAAGTTTTATGAGCATATGACAGAAATTCTATTTTGTACATGTCTTGAGTGGTGATGCATCCTTTGCTAATGCACGGTTACCTTTGTTGGTGCATTCTGTTGGGGTATCTTTATGTGTCTGCCCTTTCTCTTGGTTCAGTACATTACAGAGGTAGGAGAACCGGGTCAGAAGGCTGGTTGCGTGATTTTGGTTCAGCTTTAAGTTATGGTTCTAAAAGTAGCACCACTAAACATCTCAAAAGATCAATCTTTTCATCCCCATATAATGATTTAGTATCTTGTGAGGACCTAGAAGGTGTTGGGTCATTTAATACCACCTGCTTGCTAAACTCAAACTTATATTTGAATTCTGATCTTTACATTTATGGTACGGGAAACCTAGAGATTCTCCCGCATGTTTCAATTGGGTGTCCTGTTGAAGGCTGTATTATAGTTTTTAACTTGTCTGGCAATGTTAATGTGGGTCAATATGCAACTATTCGTGCTGGTTCTATAGTATTTTCTGCTGCCAATTTGACCCTAGAGCAAAATTCCTCTATAAATGCAACATCATTGGTGGATCACCGCCGCCTCAAACTAGTGGTACACCTGTTGGCAATGATGGTGCTGGTGGAGGGCATGGTGGCCGAGGTGCATCCTGCTTGAAAAATAACTTGACGAGTTTTTGGGGTGGTGATGTTTATGCTTGGTCATCTTTGTCTGAGCCCTGGAGTTATGGGAGCAAGGGTGGTGGCATGTCTGCTGAAAACCCATTTGGAGGAATGGTGGAGGACGTGTCAAGCTTCTTGTGAAAGAAATTCTATTTTTAAATGGATATGTAACAGCAGAAGGTGGGGATGGAGGACCAAAAGGTGGAGGAGGATCTGGTGGAAGTATCTTTATACATGCTGTAAAGCTGTGAGTACTTATTTTTTGGTTATATTTTTTCATGCTTGTACCTTTTGGGTTCTGATGCTCACTAATTCAAAACCTTGAACATACCTATCAAATTAAGATTATTGGTTCTCACACAGTTAATATGCATGCCACAGACGCTGCAGATAATATACAAATGTCTGACTTTGCAGATAATATACAATTATTAAATGCAGTGGGGTGCCATCGCCCTCCCAAATTTTTTGAATTTATTATTTATTTCCCATTGTGATATAATTATATCTACAAGTAGTTCTCGAGAAAAATACCACTTGACCCCTCAAAATTTTCAAATGTTTGTATTCTGGTTGGTGTATGCATATTTCTAGACAATACCCAACAAATTAAGTCATAATCCTGCTAAAATCTGTGTCAAGTGATGAATATATATATAGCATAAGTGTATTTTTTTGGGTGTGTGTGTGTTTATGTAAAATGTAATCATGTCTCACTTATCAGCAAATTGTTTAAAAAGGTGTTTCATATATGATGTAGGACAAATTGCTGAATTTGTGTACATGTGGTTGTGGTGGGTTTAGTGTTAGGAGAACTCATGAATCTATAGAATTTTTTAAGAAAGGGTTATGGGGTTGTTGTAGTAATTAAAAGCTGGTTTGATGAGTTAATTGATGGTTATTTGGGAGAAGAAAGTATGTGGTGTGATATGAAGGAAACTGAGAGATTGTCCACTTGGCGTAACCACCATGTGTAAATTGCAATGGTATATGGTGTGGTAATATAAAAGTGGTACATATGAAAGCTTCTCGGAGGTTTAGCCTATCCATAAAATGTAGCAAATCAACAGGTTTTTCTAAGTTTAGATTCTAGATTCCTTAGAGCCGAAACTTCTTGTATTGTTAAGAATGACAAAGTTACTGGCTATAATTACAACACAGCTAATGACTACCAACTACTAGAGGTAGTGTGTGTGTGTGTAAAAATACACACCTCAAACCTCCTAAGAACTTAAATCTGACAAGCTATTAATGTTGCGCAAATTTGCATCAAATCTCTATTTTCTTCCCACAAATATTCTAAATGCAAGCAAAATTTTCTCTGTGTATGTGCTTGTATGATGTTAGAGAGATAATATTATATTGTGTTGTACTCTTTTGCTGTATGGGTGGTACTCTTTTAGAAAATCTAGAGTATTTAGGTGATGAGGTGTGCCTACTAGGTTGTCAGCATTAGAATATTCTCCATTGTATTGTAACCTATTCTCTCTCTCTCTCTCTCTCTCTCTCTCAATATATATATATATGTATATGTATATGTATATGTATATGTATATGTAATGGACAGGGCTGAAGAACTATAAATTTCAGCTCCTCTTTCTAAAGTATTCTAAATACAGTTCATTAACATATGACAACATACATAAACATGCAAAAACAGCCTCATCATTAAAATTTCAAAACCTAAAGAGCTTTTATGGTTCTTAGATATTCTCTCTCTATCTTTCTCTGATGCAGTAGCCTATCAAGGCAATAAAGGGAAGTGGCTTTAGTTCAGTCCAAGAGAGAGACTCTTGAAGAGTTGCAGCCTTTCTATTGTTTCTATCCAACTTAATTCCTTTCTCACACTTGCCCTGTTTGGTTTCTTAGTGCATTACTCTCTCTCTCTCTCTCTCTCTCACACACACACACACACACACACGTATATATCATTCAAAGATCACTCTTTGGTCTTGCTTCAGCGACCTCGACTTTTAACTGATAAGAGGGGGGTGGAAAGGAGTAGTAAAAGAATGGCTGTGACATCAATAGTCCTTTATCAAACCATTTCCTTTCTCAAATATTAAGGTAAGCAACACTACCCAGAAACCCAGCCTATATGAAGAGCTTTTTTCAGCCCCTACTCCTAAATCCTAACAAGTGAAAGCTGTTGGCACCAATTCATCATATCTCGCTTCAGAGGCCCGTCAGTCGGCTCTCTCTCTCTCTCACACACACACACAGACATGCACGCATGCATATAATCTCCCCCCCCCCCCCAAAAAAAAAAGGAAAAATACATTCACAATTAGTAGATTAGCATTGAATTTCATTTTATAGACTCATAATCATCATCATCACAAAATAAATAAAATTAATTAGAGCAAGAAAGACAATACAGGTAGTGATTTGCCAGTTCAACCACGGAGAATAAAAAAAAAAACGCAAACACAAACACAAACACTGAAGATCAATAACATCAAAATCAGTCGCAATTGCAGACAAACAAAGCTTTCCACCACAAAAGTTAAATTCAAGAACCTTCATTCGGACTGAGACAGCAAGAGAATTTTACCGTTTAACCAGCGTGAAAACACTGGAAAATTCCACAGATTGAATCAGAAGGAAGCTTCGCTTTCTCTCTCTCTCTCTCTCTCTCTCTCTCACCTGAGTCAGAAAATGCAGAAATGACCTCTGCTTTGTCTCTTTGCCTTCTTTGCTTTCTTTGCTTTCTTTTTCTTTTTCTGATTGAAATCGAATTGTCTGTTTGCTTTTCTTTTTTGCTTTATCTGTGCTTTTTCGTTGCTTTGTATATATAAATGATAATTAATTCTATATATACTGTAAGGAACGAGGAAGAGCTCAGTGTGTGTGCAAGAGAGAGAGAGTCTGTACGAGTTCAAGGCTTCAAGCTACGTTTTTGGTTTTGCACAGCTGGACTCTGACACAGATTGACGCGTGTTTTTATAGAATCATTTTAGAATTCTCTCTATCTAAACATTCACTCCCTCTTTCCCCTCATATTTCGGGATTGCCATTCTTGTTGTGGTTTTTATGATTTGAAATTATCCTAATTCTTTTCTTTTTTTTTAGAAAGGAAATTTTCCTAATTCAATCTTTTAATTCCCTCCCATTTTTTGCCAGCATCTTCTTGAAATTTAAATGCAACATATTTTAATCTTGAAAATTATTATATCTACAACATTTTTACAATTCATTATTGAATTTTTTTTTTATTATTAACAAAATGTTACCTAAGATTTATTATGAAAAATGTTGTAAATATAACATTTCTCTTTAATCTTACGTTTACATTAAAAGAAAATTTGAAAGAATTGAAAGATTTAGAGGGATAAATCTTATCCAAAAAAGTTGTTGATATATGCACATTTTATTGAAGTTCCTTGGAGAGAACAATAAGATTTAATGAATGAAATCTTATCTCAAAAAGTTGTTGGTACTCGGTATATTAATAGACGTCCCTTCCTTCATTACGATGAATTGAAAATTTTACTCAATAAAAAGAAGGATTGAATGAAAAAATTCCAGTATGTTTAGGTGAGTTTATTTCCATATGTTTATTTTGATTATTATGTGTACTTATAATTAGACCTTTAAAATATGATGTTTTTAAAAAGTTGAACATTCTCTTTTAGAGTGAATATTAACGAACGTCCATTTTTATTTATTATAAATGTGATAGAAATTAAACCTATGACATCAGCTCATTATGATTGTTTTTTACAATTAAATCAAGACACCAAATTTTTTTATGTAAGTCAAACTTGAAATTAAGTCTCTTATTTGAGGGCATGACAATTTATAGATTTTTAAATTAGACTGGTATTGTGTATGTGCGATGCACATATTAAATAAAAATAATTCTTGAATTCTTGAAATATAATTGTTGTTTGTAGAATTTTGAATTTCTTGAAACCTAGCTAATAAAGTTTTTCCTGAATGCACAATAAATTTCTTGGCACAATAACTGACTATTGGTCCGATCCTGATCAAATCAAAATACCATAAATTAGTCTCATTTCTAACTCTCTACCTGATTCAGTTTTTGAGACTATAATTAAACTAGCCTCATCACACATGTTTTGCGCGTGCCATGACACTTTTTTTGTCATAATTTTTTTTTTGGATAAGTTTGTTTTGAAGATATGGATTAGTAGAAGAGTGTCCTATTTTGTAAGCATTTTAAATAAAATTTGAAATATATTTTTATCGAGCTGTCCTCAAGTTTTTTTTCCCTATTAAACGTAAAGTTTAGAGATATTTCTGAAGCGCATAAAAGTCTAGTCCAAATAAAGGAATCCTCTTACAGATAGTACCAACATTTGAGCACGCGTTCACGCGTGTGTTCAAATACTCTTCTATTTTTTTGAGTAAAATTTAATAAATTACATCTAAAAGTCTAGTTAAAATAGAAAAATCATTGTAGGTGAAGAATTTGTTCCTCCCCACATCTAATTGTTGTCCTCCGCGGTGCCTGGCGCGGTGCGGTTTTTGCCCCTCGTCCCCGAGTGCAGGCAGGCAAGGAGGGTTTCATAGTCTCAGCCCCAAGCCTGTTGTCCCACATCGGACAGAGAGAGCGCCCCACTACCCTTTATAACGCTTCAGGAGCTTGGGTAGTGTACCACTACTCACACGGTGAGTAGTGGTACACTACCCAAGCTCCTGAAGCGTTTTTCAGGAGCTTGGGTAGTGTACCACTACTCACACGGTGAGTAGTGGTACACTACCCAAGCTCCTGAAGCGTTATAAAGGGTAGTGGGGCGCTCTCTCTGTCCGATGTGGGACAACAGGCTTGGGGCTGAGACTATGAAACCCTCCTTGCCTGCCTGCACTCGGGGACGAGGGGCAAAAACCGCACCGCGCCAGGCACCGCGGAGGACAACAATTAGATGTGGGGAGGAACAAATTCTTCACCTACAATCATCTTATATATAGTGTAGATAGATTGGTATTTAAGGTTGGTTAAGTGTTGAGTGGGAATCAAAGTGAGAATGTAAACTCAATAAATAAATAAATAAAGGCCTTCTCTTTGTAAAATAAAAGTAATCGTTTAAAATCACTTCAAAACTTTTTTTTTTTATTTTGATATAAAATCACTTCAAAGACTAAAGATTTACTTGGATATCACTTATTGTTGAAAATTAAAAATTAATTTTTAAATATATAAATAATACTGTAAGACTCATTTTTAATAATAATTTTGCTAAAAAAATTTTGTAAATCCTATAAATAGTGCACGAATCCATAGAAAATGCCAAACGCCTAGCAATAACGGAGATGCTGGCGTATCTACCCACTAATTCTAATTTGTATTCTACCGGGTGAGGGGTGGTCATCAGTTGGAATTTATTTGTAGGAGAGTAGTGGGAGGGCCGGAAAATGAAAATGAAATCAAATGGAACGAGGGTAAATGCGTAATACGCATGATGATAGAGATGTTTATGGTTGACAACGAACCGGATCCCAACCGTTTTCATTCTCTTTTAATTTTTATCTGGGTCCCGCGTTTGCTTTCCCCTGTCCCCACCCATGTGCATAAAGTTTGTACTTCTAAGTTGTATCTTTTTTTTTTTTTTGAAAGGTAAGTTGTATCTATTTGTTGAGAAGGACTTGGTATAAATGATAACCGGCAGTATCTAAATTCAATAAATATAGTAAAAAAATAATTAACTCCCTAATAATTAAAAAATATGTGTTAGTAGATAGTTATTTTTGTACACATATCTTCTGTTTATTGAATTTTTATATAAATAACATAATATCATTCGATACAAAATATTTTTTTAATTAGTAGACCGATCGGACCTAACCCAATTTGGTGAACCAATGCTTAAGTTGGTCTAATTGTTTAATTGAGTGACTTATGCAATTAATCTTGTAAAATCCAATGTTTTTTTTAGCAACTTCTACAACTAGGATGGGTTGTTGTGATCCATCCAATTTAGTAATTTTGTATAAATTTAGAGTTTATTGCAGTTATTTTTTGAATTTGAAATATAATGAAAACAAGAGGTTTTATAATGAAATTGATGCTTGACTTTTCAATAGAGATAGTGTTTTTTGTTTTGGTTCAAATTGTAATCTATTAGATTAAAGCACCAAGTGAGATATGCAACATGCACAAAATGTGACTTTGAAGTTTGAGATCAAAACTTGTATTCCTATAATTTTAAGATAATACAATGTAATTAAATCTTATTTCATTCAATTAAAATCAAGACAATGCATTCTTTCAAATTAGTTTGGATGAAACTTTCTCTAATTTACTACGTAGCGGTTTACAAGACTATCAATGTATTTATATATATATATATATATTTAAAGTCAAAGCAGAGAAAATTAGAGTTTATTGTAGTTCTTTTTTGAATTTGAATATAATGGAAACAAGAGGTTTTACAATGAGATTGATGCTTGACTTTTCAATAGAGATAGTGTTTCTTGTTTTGGTTCAAATTGTAATCTATGAGATTAAAGCAATGAGTGATATATGCAACATGCACAAAATATGACTTTGAAGTTTGAGATCAAAACTTTATTCCTATAATTTTAAGATAATATAATATAATCAAATTTTATTTCATCCAGGGGCGGAGCTATAGCAAGGCTTGTGGGGGCCATGGCCCCCCCAAAATTTAAAAAATTTATTTTTTATTATGTGTAAGTATTAAAAATCTAAATATTTAGCTACAAAAATAGAAGTTTTCCCTCCCAAATATTTGAGTTAGTCCAATGATGCTCTTAAAAACCAATAGAATTTATCAATTAGTCTAGTAGTTATAAAGATAAGGTAGTTTTTGTTTTTTTAATTTGTTTTTTATACATGTTTAATATCAAATTAGACTATTTTTGTACAAGTTAGCCCCCCCAAATGTTTGAGTTAGTCCAATGATACTCTTAAAAACTAATAGAATTTGTCAATTAGTCTAGAAGCTATAGAGACAAGATAGTTTTTGTTTTTTCTAATTCGTTTTTTGTACATGTTTAATATCTTTGTATAGTATTGGAGTTTAAAAGATAATAAATTCCCCTAAAAAATTATCTTGCGAATATACATATGTGGAATTTATTAATTTTATTCACAATATATTTATAAATTATGACCTACTCTAGTATCAAAATATTAATGTTTATATTTGTGTATGTGCGTTTACGCATGTGTGTGATTGTTTATCTTGACTCAAGACTAATATATTAGTAAAAAAATTTGGCCCCCTCAAACAAAAAATCTTGGCTCCGCCCCTGATTTCATCCAACTAAAATTAAGACAATGCATTCTTTCAAATTAGTTTGGAGGAAACTTCCTCTAATTTACTATGTAGTGATTTATAAGACTATCAATATATATATAAAGTTAAAGCTGAGAAAAAATCCAATTAGATTATAAATTTGAGTCTAAATTTGCACCACGTGTCCCATATAATTTTTAAAATTTTGTATCAAGTGAATTATTAGGTGCAAAAATCATAGAGTTTAATCCAATTAGATTTTAAATTGGATTTCAATTAGAGTTTAATTTTGTACCACGTGTCCCATTTAGTTTTTGTGGCAAGTGAATTACTCCGTGCAAAAACTGAAGTGTCCAAATCTAATTATATTCTAAATCTCACACACACACACACATCTATATAACTACTACATATTTTAGAATTTCATGACTTAAAAATGTGTAAATTATAACTTTAATACCAGGTATAATTTGAACTCATATATGTGTGTAATTATGATTATTTTTAAATGTATCTTTGTATATGCACGAGTTTATACACTAGTGTGTATATATATATATATAGGTAAAATTGAGAAAAAAAATCCAATTAGATTTCAAATTGGAATTCAATTAGAGTTTAATTTTGCGCCCCGTGTTTCATCTAATCTAAATTTTTAAATTTTTGTGTCAAGTGAGTTAATTTAGTATAAAGATTGGATTTCAATTAGGGTTTAATTTTGCGCCACATATCCCATTTAATCTAAGTTTTTAAAATTTTGGGTCAAATGAGTTAATTTAGTGTAGAAAATGAGGAGTCTCATATAAATAAACCATAAAAAACATGATCATATATCTAACTCGATATATAAAATTAGAGGAAGAGAGAGTTTGAATAATTTTATATTTATGACATTTTTTTGTATAACTAAAAACAATTCACATATCCCATTTAATCTAAGTTTTTAAAATTTTGTGTCAAATGAGTTAATTTAATGTAGAAAATGAGAAGTCTCATATAAATAAACCATAAAAAACATGATCATATATCTAACTCTATATATAAAATTAGAGGAAGAGAGAGTTTGAATAATTTTCTATTTATGACATTTTTTTGTATAACTAAAAACAATTCAAATTTATAAGTCGTTTATGTAATATACTATGATTATGTATGGTCCATTATTAATTAAGAAATATATGTATATATATTTTGCTTATTTAAACCAAAATTTAGAGAAAATTCAATTATAATCAAAATTGGATTTTGTTTTTGTTTTTGTTAACTTTCCATACAAATTAAATTGATTAGATTTTTGCTGTTATTTTTTTTCTGAACTAATAAGCATATTTTTTATATTGTTTCTATTTAAATATTTTGTATACGAAGATATTGAACATAAAAAACTGTAATTGAACTGAATAATCCCATGCACTCATCCTCATTCAATTTAGGAGATACTATTTGATCAATTTATTATTTTATTATGTGTTATATTTAGTAGAATTTCACATATAATAATTGTGAGTTGATATTGTATATGTAGGATCTAATAGTGATTTTCAAAATTATGTACATAATAGCAATATAATGAGAAATTTGACGTAACTAATATTATGAAAATTGCAAGGAAAAACTATTCGAGTACCTCCAAATGTTCTAGCCGAACTATATCCTATATGTTTAATAATTCAAGCTAACATCAATAGCACCACTACAATTCATCATTCATGTGTGTAAGTACAGGTTACATACTAGTATTATTTAATGGAGAAAGTTGTGCATGTTTAGAGCTATTTTGCTCCAACTTAATATGTGACAATTAAAGAGACTATCTATGTGTAATTTTAGCTACATACTTTTTTTAAGTTGTATAACTTGTATAAATATTATATGTGGATAGTTTTATAATTTGTCACATAACAGGTCAGAAAAGATAGCTCCAAGCCTCCAAACAAGTTTGAAACCAAGCTTTGTCCTTATTTAACCAAGTTACATGACTTATTAAAAAGATTATGTCACTGAAAATTACACATGAACGGTATTTATAACCACCATGTAGTGGGTTGAAAGAAGTTTCATCCAAACCAGTTGGATGTAAAATTCTTCCTTAAAATTAGAAGATCCAATTTGAAACCGTACTAAACGACTCAATTCCCATTTCTTCTTTCTTAACCTCGATTTTTTAAGTTTGTATTTTTATTTTTTTATAAATATTTATCATCAAAGTTATCTCTCTACAAAATCCTAAAAAAATAATCTAACTCTTTTTCTCTTCCTAAAAAAAGGTTTTTTTTTTTTTTTTTCGTGTTATTTATCATCAAAGTTATCTCTCTACAAAATCCTAAAAAAATAATCTAACTCTTTTTCTCTTCCTAAAAAAAGGTTTTTTTTTTTTTTTTTCGTGTGTGCAAGTCTCGTCCTTTCAAATCCTCTTGACAAATAAAGAATTTTGTGACTAGGTTTCCTTTTTTCCCCTCACGATTCATTGTTATTTGTGATTTCATTATTTATTTTTTCCTTTTTTGTCTGTTTTATTTTTAGAGAGTTTTAACGTATGACGACTATTTTTGATTATAACTTTTTATCATTAAACTAAGACACCACTCGGTTTTTAGTGTATGCGAGATTTGAACTCTAGATCTCTTATTCAACCATTAAAAACTTTACTAGTTGAGCTTACCGAAACTTATTTTTGTCTATTATATTCTTGTTTTTATTTCTTTTTAGGGTCTGTTTGCTAACGTTGTTTGAATTTTTTAGAAATATGTATGGGTGAAAAAATGTGAAAATACGTGTAATGTTATTTAAAAACTGAAAACTATTGCTTAAAATGTCATTCCAAACAGCTCCTCATTTTTCTTCTTGATTGAAATTGAATTATATTTATAAACAAATTAAAAAAAAAAAAGTGATACCTATGTACACAGTGAAGTTTTTTTTTTTTTCAACTTTATTAGTTATAGGTTGCAAATTTCGAGGAGTTTAGGAGTTCAAATATATATAAATCTTGGACACGTGATACTTAACAAAAAAAAAAAAAGAGTACACATGTACAGCTACAAATTGGCCCAAGCAGTAATAAATGCCCACTCAAGGAATTTGTTTTAGGCAAGATTTAGGTATAGTATTTATGTGTTATTTCTTATTAAGATTCTATCATGTGGATTTTTTTTTTTCATGGGATGGAAGTATATTTTTTAATTAAGTAGCCATGTGGCTGAATTTTAAGGAAAACCTAAAGAACAACTCTTAAAATACTGTTCCTAAGTTTTGCCCATTTGCTTTGGGGTTAGTACTAGTAAGAAGATAAATATTGGAAAAGCAATGAATCTTGTGATCTATGGGTTTACCTAATACAAATTTGTACTAGTAAGAGAATAAAAGATAAATTATAAGTTTATTTGACATATTATTTCTTAATATAGTGAATATACTAATTATTGTTACTAAAATTAGATTTTAGAAATCATCTATTAATTTTAAATACAATAAACATATTAATTATTGTTATTAAGTGAACTTTAATTATTAAAGCTTAGAATGTCTACTCTTTAGTTTAGGACAATTATATGTCAACATTGTAATATCAATACAGGATTTACATTGTAGACTATGCACAATATTATACACATTTGCAAAAAAATATTAAATATTGTACACATTTTGCATATACATGTACAATGTTGTATACATTTGTTTAAAAACATTGTAAATCTTATATTGATAGTACAATGTAAACTAAGAATTTCCCATTATTTTATTTCAAATTTATTAAAATCTAAATGATTTTTTTTTTTTGAGATTTAAGATAAACAAATTTCTACTTTTGTTGTTGGGCACTTGGGCTTACTAATTTTTTTCCCAATTTTTTAAATAAAATTGGTTTTTTGTTGGGTTTTTTTGTGATTAAAAATACCAAAATATTTTTAAGATGATCGTATTTGAGCTTATTTCAGTTGGGCTTAAAAAAATTTAGAGTCAATGTGTTTAAAATTTTCTTTTAGAGGGTCAAACCAAAAAAAAAAAAATATAAAAATTTAGGTGCCAAATAGCGCCGACCCAATCTTTTTAAAATTTTAAAGTTGAAGTATTGGGCACAGATTCATAAGCCACCAAATTCCTGGCCCTAAATTGATCTAATGTTCAGCCTCCAGTGACCCAGTCCAACAAAAATTTAGACAATCCAGGGCTATTTCATCGAATACCAATTAATTTGTGAGATAATAAATAAATAAATAAATAATATGATGATTGTCAACGTCATGCTTAACATCATCATTATAGTATTCTTGAAACACTTTTTTTATTTTTTGTTTTTTTAATGTCAACTTGAAATACTATTTGGGCAACTTTTTCTACAATTAGCACCAATTTTTTTAATTTTTAATTTTAGGAACATTAGCACCCAAATTATATATTTCTATTTCACCAATGATTGATTTTTTATTTTTAGATCGGTTAGAATCGCCTACTACCATTCAGCAAAAAAAAAAGAAAAAAAAAAGAATCGTCTACTACCACCCAATCCTCCCTGCCCGGAACTTCTAAATACTAAGTACCTGGGGGTGCTAAAGTGCTAACAGACCATCTCTACTGTCAGCACCAATGAGGGAGCAGCTTCAGTAGTTCCATCTCTCTCTTGAAGTGGAAAAGTGTTTTTTTTTTTTTTTTTTTTTTAAATATAATAAACTAGTAAGTGGTAAAGAGCTGTCATTTGTTGGAAGGTTGCAACTTGAAATTGATAAATTCTATTTTATTTCGCATTTAAAGTCCTTTGGTTTGGTATCTTCAGCTTTCTTAAGAAAGTCATTAAGATCATAAGATGGTTGAACAAAATTGAATGCTTTGCTGGGTCTGGTAGAGTTGCTTGGGAAATGATAACTTTCCATAAAACTGTGGATATGTGGTGAGTAGAACGATGGAACAAAGCAACCTGTCGAGGAGAAATTATAGATTACTATGATAGACCATATCACTTGTCCACTATTTTACTAAAAAACTTCTACTTATTTAAAATTATTGAGTTAATAATTAATTTCTGTTTAAAATTTTTTTTCTAACTAACAATTTTAAACAAGTGGCAATTTTTTAGTAGAATGATAGATCACATTACTTGTCCACCATATGGATCTTATAATTTCTCCATGTTGAGACAAATTTATAACTTATTTGGTCAAGTAAGTTCCATTGGGTTGTATGGGCCTGATTGTATCTTTTGAACGACAAAAGGTTTTTTTTTTTTTTTTTTTTTGAGATAATTGAACGACAAAAATTAATAAGACATCCCTCTTCTTAGGGCTATTAATCGACTTGGAGGAAATTGCTTCAATTTTGAGGGTCTTAGCTAGAACTTTGTTCAAGTTCAAGGTTGGTAATAGGACTTTTATTTATGTTTGGCTTAAAAATTGCACTATGACAAGCATTTGATTCGAGAATAAATATGGTATAACAGGTATATGTAATACACCCCTCTCACATGGGGATAGACCTCACCTATACATGGAAGGGGCATTAGATATGGCCGTTATACAATTTTTAAAAAAATTGAATCAATCATTAGGTAGATAATCATTTATGATATATGTAGTTTTAAGTAATGTTTTAAAGTCATTCTCAAAAAAAAAAAAAAAAAGTAATGTTTTGGAGTCTATTATTTTCTCTCTTTTTAATTATAATATCATAGGTNATCAAAGCTTGAAGTGGAATAGTGTTTTTTTTTTTTTTTTTTTTTTAAATATAATAAACTAGTAAGTGGTAAAGAGCTGTCATTTGTTGGAAGGTTGCAACTTGAAATTGATAAATTCTATTTTATTTCGCATTTAAAGTCCTTTGGTTTGGTATCTTCAGCTTTCTTAAGAAAGTCATTAAGATCATAAGATGGTTGAACAAAATTGAATGCTTTGCTGGGTCTGGTAGAGTTGCTTGGGAAATGATAACTTTCCATAAAACTGTGGATATGTGGTGAGTAGAACGATGGAACAAAGCAACCTGTCGAGGAGAAATTATAGATTACTATGATAGACCATATCACTTGTCCACTATTTTACTAAAAAACTTCTACTTATTTAAAATTATTGAGTTAATAATTAATTTCTGTTTAAAATTTTTTTTCTAACTAACAATTTTAAACAAGTGGCAATTTTTTAGTAGAATGATAGATCACATTACTTGTCCACCATATGGATCTTATAATTTCTCCATGTTGAGACAAATTTATAACTTATTTGGTCAAGTAAGTTCCATTGGGTTGTATGGGCCTGATTGTATCTTTTGAACGACAAAAGGTTTTTTTTTTTTTTTTTTTGAGATAATTGAACGACAAAAATTAATAAGACATCCCTCTTCTTAGGGCTATTAATCGACTTGGAGGAAATTGCTTCAATTTTGAGGGTCTTAGCTAGAACTTTGTTCAAGTTCAAGGTTGGTAATAGGACTTTTATTTATGTTTGGCTTAAAAATTGCACTATGACAAGCATTTGATTCGAGAATAAATATGGTATAACAGGTATATGTAATACACCCCTCTCACATGGGGATAGACCTCACCTATACATGGAAGGGGCATTAGATATGGCCGTTATACAATTTTTAAAAAAATTGAATCAATCATTAGGTAGATAATCATTTATGATATATGTAGTTTTAAGTAATGTTTTAAAGTCATTCTCAAAAAAAAAAAAAAAAAGTAATGTTTTGGAGTCTATTATTTTCTCTCTTTTTAATTATAATTTCATAGGTTTTTTTAAAAAAAAAAAAAAAAGGTGACAATAACATTTAAATGAAAAAAAAGAAAAAAAATTAAAAGTGACAAATAAATGTCAGTTGAGTTACAAGATTTTTGGTAAATCCGTTCTATTATAACTAAAGCTACTGGTATTTACCATGTTATTACAATGAAACCTTATATGCATCTGCTAAAACTTTGGACCTTATCGGATTGTTTTACTTATTCCGTTGTTCGGGCAAATTTCAATCTTTTTTTGCATATAAACTTTTTGTTTTATCTAACTTATAAATTTCATTAAACTACTGTCATAAACCCCTCTTTATCCGGGTCCTCACCCTCCACCGAAACTCCTTTGACTTAGTTGATTTGAGCAATGATTTTATCCACAAGGAGCTTGAAATCCTTCTGAGATAATCTTCCAGATATTGATGGCACTCCTAAATATTTTACTGGCAATTTCTTATCTTTAAAATCTTAGAGCAATTAAAATTTCCTTCTTTAAATAATTTGAAATGCCAAAAAAAAAAAAAAAATTCACTCTTGCTTTTGTTGACTGAAAAACCAACTTTTTGAATTGATCCTGAACATCCTTATGTAGGATTATATCTTCTTAAAAAGAATTTTATGTGGCCCACATTTGAGTGAAGATAAAACTCATGTATTAAATTTCTTATTTCACGTCTTAAGTTTTCTATTTGTGGAAGTTACATGTTAGATGTAACATCCTATAGGTAACTCCTAAATGGTATAACCCTTTTGGTTAATAAACACCATAAAGTTACAACTTTTAAGCTCCTTGATGGAATGAGAGTAATGGAAATCTTTATCTAAAATGGTCTCTAGTCTAGCCTATATATAGATTGTGTTTTCATTAAAAGGATACATGTGAGGTTAAGGCTATGGACTAGGTATCATATACACTATTATATAGTAAGTCTTCTTTATCCTCTACATTTAGACAATTATAGCTGAAGGTATGTTTATGTTTGTTTTGTTTCCGTTGCAATCTAAATTTTATCTTACACCTTAAATCTTAATAATATTATGGTCTTCATATTAGCTTCAACAAACATTACCAAATTAAATGGCAAACAATGGTGAGACAACTACACTTTTTCACACTTCATAATTGAAACTTAAAATCATCATTAGATTTAACTGCTGCCGTGAGAACTGCGGTTTGAAAAGACCCAATTTTATTAGTATCCTCCTGATAACAAATCTCAAATTGAAGATTCAAATTATAAATATGTGATATATCCCCCTTAGCTGAGGGAATTACATTATAATCGTCACTTAATTTAGTTTATAAAGGAAATTTTCAGAAAATCCCTAAATATTTTATTAATACATGAGTATATTACATGAAGGATTCAAAAGAAACGGAAAAAAAAAAATTTGTGTCTTAAATACATTATATATATAAAAAAAATACATGACTTGTAGTAAAATACAAGACTCCTTATTGGGAATTTGCATATGAACAATTGAAAGATAAAAGTTACTTAGATATTAAATAGAAACTTGGAGGCACAAAAGAAATGTTTTCCTAGGATAATATTTTCCCTCACATAAGAATTGCAAACGGATTACTACAAATTTGTTCTTATGATACAACTAAGTCTATTTAGTTCTATAAATAACAATTTTGAAAAATACATACAAGATTTCTTGTGTTTCTAAGAAAAGAGAGAAGTTTACTCTTAATATTAATATGGATCATATTTATAGATAAGGAGGTGGGGCCCTTCAATAGACACCTTTGGAGAGAAACTTTTGTTGATTATAACTTTCACATAGAATATTAGCCATTTGATGAACCAGAAAACCGTCATCTGGAAAATTGCAGGAAGATTGTTTTTACGTATCTTGATCGATCGAGAATTTCTCCGACCAATCGAATACATAGTCTTGATTGATCGATCCTGCATTCAAGCAAAGAATCAAACAAACAGAGAGTAGCTAGGGTTTGTAGATTGTACATGCTGTAGAGAAGGAAAATTCCCGACCTATCACAAGCTGACACATCACACTACCAAGTCCACAAAATGCAGCCAATTACAAAGCGCCACATGCTGCTGCTAGGTTTTACTATTGCTATTCAGAAGCCAACAGAAATTCGCCAAGTGTCATACAAGAACCAATCATGCATCAGCTCGTGTAAGCGATGGCACAAGCAACCTCGCACGTGTAAGCGATGACACAATCATTCTAGCATGTGCAGGCGATGACATAAGCGGACCAATCAAGCTCTGCCATGTGTCACCAATCAGACTCCGCCACGTGTCGCTTACCTACCCCAAAACTCCTATAAATAGAAGCCTTCCTAAGCCATTAGGAGGACACCAAGAGCCATTTGAAGCACAAGCAGCATCAGAGAAGATTCAGAAGTCCAGAAGCTCTGCAGGAACCAAGCTCTAAAGCCCCGAAGAACTTCTACCACAAATCCAAGAACACGAAGAACACACGAAGAACACGAAGAACACGAAGAACAAAGAATTTCTAACAAGCTCATAGCCAGAGATTCATTGTAATTCTGTTTTAGCAATCTTCAATCCATCCTTCAACCAAATTGAAGGATATTTTGTGTTCAAGTCACAATCACATTACCACAAATCCAAATCAATAAGTCTTGCAAGGAGATCGAATCAGAGGATAACTCTTTTGTAATCACAGAGAATTATACCACAATCATCAATACAAATTCACATTTGTGACACTATTTTACTTGTTTGATTTATTTCGAACTAGAAATTTAGTCGTCTACATATTCTGGCACGCCCGGTGGGACATCTCTGCCTCTCATCTCTTTCTCCTTCAAAAGAAATTCGACATCATTTTCCTACCAACTTCAATGGCATCTAGCAAGAATGTTCGAAAATCAGCCGTTGATGCTTCCAGTACTGGTGATTATGCGCGCCCAGTCACTCGCAGTCGATCCAAAGCTTTTGATCGACTTCAACCTCAACTAACCAAAGAAGGCGAGCTTCTACTGTCATCTCTCTAGACTTTCTTGCAAATAGGAAAGCTACCAATAAGGATTCATCTGTCTCGAAAGATTTGGAGAACAGTAATGAATCATCCCCAACAAGGACCTTTTCTATCAACTCTTCACCTGTGATGAGAAACTTAAGGAATGGAGTACCTTTGACTCATCCTATTTCATCATTTTCTCCATCACATCTAGAGGTCATGCCAGTAATGATGACTAACACCTCTACCATGGAAGAAAAGATGNAATAATGTTTTGTTGACCCATTTTAAAAGAGTTTCGCTAGCCTAGAGCTTACAGTTTAACGAACACTTTTTGATATATTTAACCCAAATATTAGAGTTTAAATCCTCTTACTCAACTAAAAAAAAATCAATTCATAGATTTTTTGTCCTCCCAAAAGTTTAAAAGATAGAAGTTCGTAGATGGGGACAATCATATGATAAACTGAATGTTAATAATAAATGTTCAGTTTTCTAGAACTCTTTGCTACTTTGGTATGATACAGACAGACCCATCGGAACCAACTTCGAACTAGCCAATCTTCTTGTCCTTTCGCTCAGTTATCCCAGCTAGCCAAGGTATTGCCATGAATTCATCGATCTCCAACCAGCTCGCATATCAATAATAAAAATAACTGAATTTTACAGTATAGACGAAAGATGTACCACCACAGTCACAGTTTCAAGCTGTAATTTAGGTTGATATAGCCGTTTCTTCTTATTACAAAGTTCCTATTTTCTTCCCATATTAAAAAAAATAAAAATAAAAATAAAAAATAAAAAATAACCTGATTTCACCTCCACGTTTTAAGCCACCTATCCAAAATTCACACTGATTCTATATCAAATATCATTGCCACCTTTACGAGAACCAAAGGCCATGCACTAGCTCTATTATCGTATCTATGTAACACATTAGCCTGGCTAGGTAATACTGAGAGATATGTCACGCAACAAATATTAGTTCAATTTGGGGTCCACATAAAAATTTGACCCTGATAGCAAATTATGTGCTTTTCATTTTAAAAATTTTAACCATAACGATGGTTCAATATGTTAATCACACAGCAGCAAATTAATCCGAAATCAGATATGTTTGATCATCAATTCTAGTCAGTCCCAATTTAACTGAAACATGCAAATGCGTAGTTTCAACCTTATATTGAAACATTTTATATATAAACAATATGAATCTAAGAAGGTTCTACTAGCGTGACAAATAGTATTTAAAACACAAGCAATCAACAGATAAAGAATGCAGAGGTTGTTCTATGATCTAGAAGGGCCAGCACCCATAGATAAGCTCCTTACTGCAACCTTAACTGCGCCAACGACACTACGATGCCTCATCTCAGGGCAAAGACCATTTCTATCTTGGTTCTTGCAGCCTTCTTCAATCTGAACACCCACAAAGTATGCTACCTGAACAAGCATAAACACAGTAAGCTAAGACAAGAACTGCATTAGGCAAGCACAAGAAGGAGATGCCAGAATTGCAAGTGGTTTAGTGTAAAATCAGCTGTAGCAGTCTAATGTTTGACCTGATTACATGGGTTTTTCGGGACTTAAGTCCATGATCGTTCAACAAAAGCAACTAGCAGTGAAACAACTTGGAATGTACCAAAAGTCCGCAAAAGCTAAATAGTTTGTTCTTCATAAGTTGATAATTGAAGGCAATTGAAAAGTGTCTAGCTACTGTAACTTTTCAGTGACCAATACATTTCACTTTAATTGTTATAGCCAGAGTAAGGCAATAGATTTGCATTTGAAACCTACACCAAAAACATCTTAAATCTGCACTTGACTTGGACACATGCATCTATAAGGAGACAAAATTTGTTGGCACGAGGGCAAGTAACAAGGAATTAAAGAATGTTAGGGAGAAAATTTAAGCTGGTAAAACATAATTTATTCATCAGCACTGCATAACTTAAGTCATTTCATTTTCCAAATCATCTTAAATGTAACCACTTTCATCATATCAAAATTAGTAAGAACACCATAATTTTACGGACGTTGATGGAATTTCATCGTTTGGGTTAGTTGCTTTCCCTTTAGCTAACCATAAACAATCACAATTATATGTAAAACCCATAGAAAATTATTCTTCTAGTCTACTAGGGTCAAATGTCTAGCAACAGTAGTTCATCTCTGAATAAGCGCCTTTAACAGCTAGGAATCCATATATTATGAAACATGCAGTCCAAAATTAGCATATTATTCAAAATATGAAAGTTGCAGAACTCAATGAAAAAATTAGGGGATTCGGTCTTGTTCAAAACTAGAAACCACAAAAGGCTTCTTGCAGGTCACACTATATCTGAGAAATTTAGAATATCATGATATACAAAGAAGTTTCCCTCAGAAACCAGCTTCACCAAACTGAGTGTATAATGTCAACCAGTTTCCAAAACTAACAAGAACCTACATAAACAGTCCATATAATAAGTAAAATCACGCCAACTTTCAAGCATAATAAGAATTCAAGTTCACACATGGGCAAAATATTAATCTCCTCACTGTTCAGACACTGTAACAAAAAGAAAAGACTACGACTGAATGAAATGCATCATCTATCCCAATAATCTTTAATCAATCCAAAAGCAAATCAAGTTGAAAAGTACCAGGTGTAAAAACTTGGTATATAACAATACCTTTCCAGAAGCATTACGAACAGGCGATATATGGAGATAATTCCAAAACGAACTCTTGTCTTTCCTGAGAATTAAATAGCCATTTATTTTGAAAACTTATGACAAGTTAAATCCTTGAAACACATTGCTAGCATAGTTAAGTTTCAACCTGTAATTTAAGATACGTACTGTGCATGCCTGCTCAGTTTTTATGCTTTCCTTTATCTGGGAAACAATAAGCAACATATTTAACAAGGTGTATGCTATCCATAACCTTAGTCACTAAATCACATAGAAATTCAAAAAATTATAGAAATGAATAAATGAAGGTACTTGATATAAAGTTGAGAAATCCGTATCCGCGCCACTTAAAAATCTACAATTGTGCCCCAATACTTCATCTCTAGCATAACCTACAAAAGTAAGAAACTGATATAGATAACTGCATATAGAGAGGACTGTTTAATATTTATATAAACCGCATGGTCTAGAAGAAATTTATTGTAATGAATTCACCACATGGATACCATTGTATATTTGGTAAAGCTCTGATACCTGTCATTCTTAAGAAAGCATCACTTGCGTAAACTATAGGCATGTCAGGTAGGTGTGGGTCAGTTCTGCAATGGCAACACATAAATTGCGTTCACACGAAACACAAAGTAAAGACATCAGAAATCTTCATAATGCATGAAATCCACTGTAAAACAAAAAAATAAGAATCTGCAACAACTCACAATACAAAGCTTTGTTTGATTCTACCAAGAGAGATATTTAAGGATGAACTAAGAATGCCTGCCCGAGGTAAGCTGTGTCTCTCTGCACAAACAAATCTGCGTGTTAACTCGCTATGGCGGGTTAGCACAGAGAATATTTTGTTAATGGCAACTTCAGCCTTTTGCTTCTCTAGATTACTAGCCTCACATGTTTCTTCAATACCTAATCCTGTATGCCGCAGATAAATCAGAACACAACCAAAACATAGAAAGAAAACAAAAAGGATATCTAAAGAAGTACACCTAGTAGGCTAGTACACTTTAAAAAAAGAAATCGAAGAATGATCACTGAAATTGAATGTAAAATGTGTAAATTCATTTCAGATTAAAAGTCGGTCAATACAAAACAACAATCAAAACCAAATATTACACTCTATATATGCAAGTAAACAGTCAAGATTATTAGCAAAATCATAATGCTTGAGAGAGACAGAGAGAGAGAGCTCAGAACACATTCAAAAATTAAGCACCACGATAAGACATCAAGTATTAAGAACTCAAATAACCAAGTGCATGCTATTAGGAAATAAAGAAACTATATGAAAAAACACAATACGGAGTACAAGATAAATTACACAAACAACACGACCTTCCATCCAAAATAAGCTGCAAGAATTAAGTATGAATGCACCATCACAAGCAATACAAATGCAATTCGATCATACAAGAGCTAAACATGAACACAATATCACAAGAAGTATAATATAATTTCATCATACAGTGTACAACAACTAAGTACAAATCATATTAATTCAGAAATTAAAAAACACAAACCTCTACTACTATCATCCAACACCGACTCCAAAGCCAAAACACGACTCAATTCCACTGGAGTATCCGAGCACAGTTCCCTCCTACATGATCCAAACATGATATTAGCATTACCACACACCCTATCCCCCTCCTCACACATATTCGCCCCATTCCTCACAACCCCACTTGCCGACCACCTCGGCCGCCGCGGAGGCAAAATGGGCAGCTGAACTCCCACAAAATGGACGACCCTCCCATCCTCTTCACTAAAAACCGGGCTCAAATGAAACAACATCCAAAAGGGTGTCCCATCCTTGCGATAATTCAACAAATTAATCTGCATAGACCGCTCTTCACGAATGGCCTCGCGTATTTCCATAACCGACTTTCGGTCAGTTTTCGGGCCTTGAAAAACCCTGCCGTTCTTTCCAACCACCTCATCTTTCGAATACCCGAACACCTTCAAGAACCCTTCGCTCGCAAACACAATAGGGTGGCCAGAGATGGACGGGTCAGTGATTGTGAAGCTGTAAGGCAAATCGTCGAGCGCTTGGCGTGCACAAAACGAGTAGCGACTATCGAACGAGTTTTCTATATTGAAATTCAACTGTGATTCCATCCTCTTCCTTCCTCTTCTTCCTCTTCTTCTTCTACTACTACTACAACTGCGAATTCTTCGATTCTCCTTGGTATACCTTGGAAGATACTTCATGAATGAGGTTCAAGGTTTTGACTTGGTTTTAACCTTTTTTTCTTGAAAAGCACTTAATAGAACCATTACGCACACCATGTGGAATATATAGACAAGTTATATAGCAAATAAACTCAACAAAAACCTAATTCACAATGCTAAAAGCACGTATCTCATTAACTCATGCATGTGAATAAATAGCTATACCAAGATACAAATAGAGTCTCAGCTCCTCACAGGTTTCTCTCTTTCTTTCTCCATCTTTGTCTCTTGGGCTCTTTGCCTTCCTTATTTGGTTTTTGAGAAAACGTTTCTATTTCTCTGTTATTTTCTTGGCAACCAAACAGAGTGCTTGACTTCGGTTGATTTTACTTTGCTTTAGATTCACCAAGCTGGTACTATTATATCCATATCTTCTATATATTCACATTTTTCCCAATTGAAACCCTCCAATTAGGTATCTTCTATATGTTCATCGATGAATCCGATTTCTCGTTCTCCTTAAACCTTATCTTTAATCTTTGTTTTTCTTTATTTTTCAATTTTTAAATTCGATTGCTTCTTTCTTGGATCTTAATTACTGACTTTTTAATTTTGGAATAGCTGAAAAGATGACCATTGATAGCATAAAAGTTTCTATTGGTTATTTTATTTTGATTTTGTAATTTTTATATATAGTCTATATAATTAAACTGTAAATCTGGAATTATTGTACAATTATTGTTAAATTAATACAATTACTCTTGCCTATCATAAAAATGGTTGAATTGCTTTTTACCGCCATTGAAGTTTACTTTCTTGACCGATGAAAATGCTAGTTAAAATTGAAATTGAGTCTTGATCGTTAGGTTATACCTGATTTTGCTTTGTGTTTCAGCTGGCCTTGAGTTGGGACCATGCCTTCGAGAATTTGTGCTGAAAATAGGACAGATGAAATGCTGGTACCATGGAGTTCCTGTACTTTGAAGTATGGTATTTGAATGTGCAATGATACTTGATATTGATAAAGTGGATGATTAAGAATTATTATTAATTATGTCTTTTTTTTTTCTTTTTTTTTCTCTCTCTCCTGAAAACTTCACTACATCAAATAAAAGCGCTTCTTTGTTTAGATAGTTTTGGCATTGGTGCTTGCCAATTTTTTTACTGCTTGATTTTAATAGCTAATATAGCTTCTTATATTTTGATTAGTGAAGATTCTCCTTTTAGTGTGAATTAGCTAATATAGCTTTGAATTAATCTAAAAAGAATTTCATGTTTCCTTGTGCATGAAATTTATGAATTATAAGAATTCTTGCGTTAGTGTCATGGACTCATGAGGGGTATTGGGCTGAATTTCATGGAGGATTACCTTCTGCTTACCAATAGAGTAGCACTATCTTTTAATAGAGATTCAAAATATGATGATTTTTTTTTGAGAATCAAAATATGATGATTAAAAAAAACTTCTTTGCCGTAGAGTGCTTTTCATATATAGTTGATTTGCTAATGTAATTCAATTTGGAATTGCACAATTGCGTTTAAGTTTATATTTTGAATCAAGTTATTAAATTTTGATCAATGTAAAAGAGGGTATCCAAATTTATTTATTTATTTTAAAAAAAGAAACTTATTTCAACATTTACAATTTGTTGAAACTTATTTCAAGATACCCTTTACCAATGGTTGAGTGTCTGTGGATAAAAGTAGTAAGCATACTTTAATCTACATTTATGTGTATATGTTCCAAAGGTTTTTAATAATATTTCGACGTTTATTAACCGATGATATATGTGTAACACTTTTTTCGTGGCTTTTAGTGACAGTTCTCAACAGTCATTTCAATTGTTGAAAATATTTTTTCCGATGTTTTCTAGTTCTTTTTTCAACAATTTCACTAGTTAAAAATAACCGAATTTCTTGTAGTGATCATCCTCATTATCCATGGCCTCAGTTTGCTAGTGCTTGTTTGAGTCAGGCATCCATCTTGTAATACCCTGCAAGTTTTAACATAATGAAAATTATTGTATTAATTATATATTCAACACAACATAAAAAGAAGATTAAAATTTTTTTATAAGGGTTTTACTAAGAGTATACATTAGTAAACCATTTTAGGAAATTTTTTATGGAAAAATGAAAAAGTGACTAAATGATGTTCTCTTCTTCTATGCATCTCTATGACAGGTAAAAGGGGCAAATTTTGTGTAATTTTTCAATTTCTTTTGAAAAGTTTCATAAAATGAATTATTAATATATACCTACCAGACCCTTTTTTAATAGGGAATTCTGTTCTAGGAAACCTAGCATGTGTTCGCACTAAAACAAAATAGACTATTTTCTATTTCAAGGAATCCAAAGCATTTTTGTTTGAGTAAGACTTGGGCTCAAAAGGTAGTGAGATGAGCAACTTTGGGTTATTTTGTAATTGGGCCTAAAAAAGAAAAATAAAAAGAAAACCCTAACCCATTAAATTGTACTTTTCCTTGTTCAATATATGTTTTTTTACACGTGGGGCTGTTTAGAGGTAAGTCTCCAAGTCTTTATCTTTCATGCTCACTTTTTTCCATACTCTCTTTTGATAGGTAGGCAGGGCTTCATTTGTCACAGTTTATTCACTTGTAGTGATTTAGGGACTACGTGAATACTTCATGGAAGATCTTAGATGGGATTTTAAGTTGGGATGCTAATGATTAGAGGAACATGTTAGACGTTTGGACTAGAGTTTGATGTGTGTGGCCATCTCATATGAAATTGTAAGCAAATATTCACGTACAATCTGATGAACCGATCTGAGCTATATTCTTTTTCTTTGATAAAGAATAAGCCACCTTGATGTATTGGCCAAGCACATCTTTTAGTGATTGGCTTAGAATTAATCACTATTGGGAAAAAAAAAATTAGAGTTAGAACCTAGAGGGTTAGGTTAAACCGCAAATGGGTTTGAGATAATAATAATAAAAAAAAATCATAATAACAGGTATTGAATTATTGATCATTTGGATGAGAATATGGTTAGGTTTTATTGTTTATATATGTATATGTGTGTGCGTGCGCGGGTGTAGAATCAGGGGTGGAGCTATGTATATGGGTGGGGGGGGGGGGGGGCATGGCCCCTCCCTCCCCTCCCCCAAAAAAAAAAAGAAATTTCCTTTAATATATATATATATATATATAATTATTGTAACGTTTTCAAAATTTAGCCTACAAAAATTAGAGTTGAATTAGTCCAATGATGCTTTAAAAAAAATATAATTGGTATGATAGCTATATAATCATAACTTTATTTTCTATTGTAATATATGTTTTTATATCTGTTAAATATTTGATAAAGTTTGGCACCAAATATATTTAAGTCTATCTTTTTCAACCGTTATGTGGCGATTAATAAGTTATTGACTTATTAAAAAAATCTTGTTACTAAAACTACATATGAAATATCTCTTAGTTGCCATATAATGGGTTAGCAAGATAACTTCAAATATGTTTGGAGTCTAACTTATTCCTCCAAGATTTGGATCATTATGTTTTTGAAAGTTTTATTAGTTTAATTGAAAAATTTTTTACTTTAGCATAAAATTTGATAATTTGTATTGAAAATGAAACTTTTTAAGATTTTCATCATGAAAATGATAAAAATGAATTTTATTTTATGAAAGATCGACATTAAACATAATTTTTATTGAAAATACTAAGTTTTTTATTTTTTTGGTTGGGTGTGTGTATATAAAAAACTTATCAAATAAAAAAGTGTATGTATTTATGTGTGTGTATAGTAAAAAAACATGCGTTTATATATATATATATGTGTGTGTGTGGAGGGTTGTCTTGATAAATTTATTAATGCCGCAACTTGACCCTCCCAATAAAAAATTTCTGGCTCTGCCCCGTGTAGAATCAACTAATTTTGATGCCTACTTAAAGAACCAATAAGTTGAGGCCGTCATTGTAGACTAATTGTGTAAGTTGCAGTGATTAATATATTAGAAATAAGATTTTTGATGTTCTTAATGCTTTCATATCAAATTGAGGGTGAAATTATTTATAATAGGATACAGTACGTACCTAAGTGTAGTCTAGAGCATATAATTGAGTGAGATGACCAAATGATAGGATAACATTAAATTTACCTTAGGTTTAATAAAAGGATCTTACTAGTGGGGGTAGAATTGTTTATGTCCTCATGATCGTTAGGAACTATAATGTTTATTTGGCTCAGATTCGTTGTGAAAAGAGGTTGCTAGATGTGATCGCTTTGTTGCAAGGATCTTTTATTATGAAATTTCAAACACTTGGTGGTTTCTTGAGGAAGCTCCTTATGTATTAGAATTTTAAGTTTTAATTTAGAAAGAATCCTCTTGGGAGGATTTACGAGGTTTTTTTTTAATGTATAAATCTTGTGGAGTTTAGACTAATTGATTTTTTCATAGATTAGATGATTTATCATGTGTTTTTATTTAGAGACAAAAATTATTTGTTTTAAAGGTTTTAGATCTTGGTGATAAACATTGGATGGATAAGCTTAGCCCTAAGCTCAAAGGAACAATACAAAAAAACGATGAATTGGCAGGTGATTCTAGGGAGATCAAGGGTTAGATTGATCAAAAGAGCATACAAGAATGAAGCACAAGTCATAAGGATTGTGTTATAGTGAGAGACTAAAAATATGATACAAGACATGACTATGTTAACCAAACAAACTCCATTTGTAAAGTCGAGGGTGCCCTCAAGAGTCTAGACACCCCTATTTTGCAACTAAAGAATCCAAGGAGTAAAATCGATTGCAATTTTAAAACAATCCAATAATAACAATGTCATTTGAACCGTCCAATGAACATTCATGAATTTCATTTAAAAATAAAATTGAGTTCATATTGATCAAAACAACGTAAAGTGGTTTGATCTTAGAGGACTATGACCGACCAAACTGCAAAACCAAATTTACTTTTGGCCAAGCTTTTGGAGAATGGTCCCGAATCTTAATATTTGTTTGCCCACCTACAAGAATGATGCATCTCCCTCTCCCTTCTCTTTTTCTTCAACAAGCAAGAGCAGGAGAAGATGTGGAAGAAAAAGTGGCAAGAGGAAAAGAAAAAGTAACAAAATGCAAAAGAGTGAGACAAACGTACCATATATAACTTAATACTGCAAATGGTTTTCCTTTTTGTTAAAGAACAACTCGACCATTCAAACCATAGGTGATGTTAAAAATGATCAAATGATAGGAAAAAAAGTTCATTATATATACGATAAAATTGTCGATCAATTAGTACTTGTCAACTCACATCACCATCACCATATCATTACTAACATATGAATGTGGATCTTTATACTACAAATAATGATTTAATCATAATAATCCATTCTATGAGGTCATTTCGACAAACGAAATTAGGATGGTTCATTCTATGATCTCATATAAGTCATAATAAAATTATTATTGTTTAGGTAGAGACAACAAAAGGCCATCCAATTTCAACTTACTTTAAAACATTTAGTGTACGTTTAGATGTGGATTAAAATGATAAATTATTTCACTATTTAGCTTATTTTTGTTACTATTTATGAACTCTATTGCATTTTTTGACAATATTCATGGACCTCACTGTACTATTTCAACTAACTTTTACCTTTATTTATAATACTTTTAACAATAAGTTTTCAATTTCAGTAAAATAAGTGGTATCCAAACAGACCCTTATACTGACTTTCACAGTTGAAAATAATAGTCATGACTCATGACTCATGATGTCATAGATGTGCCCTCTCTTCACTACTCACTCCACCATTTTGGCCACATATGCATTCCTAATTCAAAGTGGTTTTGAATTTGATTATGGTCCTTTTGAGTAGCGTGAAGGGTTTGCGATATCATCAAAAGCGTAAGTGTCTGCACATGACCCTAATTTGTTTATTGACTTAATTTCCATGAAATCACTACTGATCACTACATCTTTATTATATTTATTTATGCATTTTTCTTTTTAAATTTTCTTTTTTGCTTTTGATCCTTTAAACCTTTCTTTTTCTTTTTTATTTTATTTTTTGATAGGTATTTTATCCTTTTAACCGAACCAAAGAAGACTTTGTTATGTAATATATCCCAAACAAAAACACACCTTGTTTTGAAATGGGCTGACATAATCATTATAGTTTATTAGTGCCTGTCAAAATTTAAAAAATGAAAAAGAAAAAAAAAATGCACCAATACATGGCAAGTTAATCAGTATAATTATTCCGACTAAAGAAAAAAACCTATTAAAACTTCTGTTGATTAAGATCATTCTATTTGGCCTTTTGAGAGCATGTATAGCCGTAATGGAGAATGGAGAAAGGTAGCATAAGGTTATTATATTTAAATTATTTTCCTTGTCCAACCCTTAATTTCTATATAATAGTTGTCTACTGAGTACCGACATATAGGAACAGATAACATACAATCTAAAGAAAAAGACTGAAAAACGCTCTCACTAGAAAATGTTTCTCTGCACACCTCGCTTTGCTTTTTTGTAGGGTCAAAAAATAAGAAATTTTTTTGAAAGACTAGATCATTGGGGGTAATTTTAAAAATTTATAGCTCTATAATAATATAAAAAGAATGAAAAATAATGCATTTCTAAGATTTTGTCACAATTTTAAAGAATTAAGATGGTAAATGAATCAAGTTGTTTATAAATAGTTCAAACTTGACTCGTGAACTTATTTATATTAGTCTGTTTAGCAAATAAGCTAAGTTTAAGTTCAAGTTTATGCTTGATTATTAAAAACGTTAAATTCAAACATAATATTTTGTTCGTGAGCATTTGACTCTATTTAATTAGCTATATTTAATATTACATTTATATATTTATGTACATTTTTTTCAAAATATACTTGTAGGGTTAATATTTGTAGCCCAAGTCCAAAAGATCTGGAGTATGAGCCCAATGAATCTAAGACAATGAATTTGTAGAGAGTGGGTGAAAGAGCTTGGCTGATTGTGAATTAAACAATGGCTAGCATGAGTTTCAAAAATAAATAAACATAAAAACACTCTTAAAGTCTTACTGAATAGACATCCGAGGAGATAATTTATAAATTGGGATACTGTTTTTGAACTCTAACAATCTTTAATGCTACCGTTTTTCTTCTTCTATTTTTTCTTGATCCCCCTTCTTATGGGAGATCTTGTACATTATATAGTGTCTTTTGGATCATCTTGATAGTACACTTGTTAGTCATCTGAGCCTTTACTTGAGTATAGATCTCATCAGACCTCTTCTTTGGTTCTCTGTGAGTGGTGGTGGTTGAGAGTGCACTGTTCAGGAGTCTTCTCCACATTAATGCGGCCAGAAAAGTTGCTGCAGTGCATTTAATGTGGTAGTAGTAGCTTTTCCTCTAGATATTTATCTGTTCTTATCATCTCCATACATGCCTGAAATTTATCCTTATTATTGGAACTGTCAGGAAGGCCACTTGAACCTCCTAGGTACTTGCTTGATCGAGGCTCTTTATATTCGAGGAGAAAACACTCTTCGGACTACTGACGCTCTCTTCGGACTATACTCTTCGTTCATTTCCAGGTATATTTTTCCCATTTGGGTTTCTTCTCAATCATTTTCTTCTTTTCGGACACGCCCTAGTCTTCAAATAAGGCCCTAGTCTTCAAATAAGGCCCTAGGCCCAATACATAATTCTGGGCTTTTACCCCCACAATAGCCCCTCAAAATTTTAATTTTTCCCTCACATCCGAGGAGAAAAAAATAAGATTTTGATTTATCACAGGAAATAATGGCTATGAATATAAAAAGTACCTGAATTCACACACGTGAGAGCATAGATTTAGGCGCTTCATCATTGCGGCTGACGTTTTGGTATTTACAAAGCGCTATTAATTGCTCCAGGCGGTGCTATGTCTTTGGCATCCAACAATGAGCCATTGATCCAACGGACAACATTTCTCCTCAGAATTTGGGCGGGGTGATTCCCACTTGTTTTTTGGTCCCTATATAATGCCTTTAAAGGAGATCATTTCTCCTTTACTTCACAGTTTCTCAAATTTTCCAGCGAACTCAGACATTCAAACTTACAAAGCCTTCCAAATCATCAATGTCATTTCTTCATAAATTTGCAAAAATCTTAGCAAAGATTTAAGGATCTTTCCCCAATTTTGTTTGTGTAAGTTCCAATCCTTTCGAATTTGTCATCTTCTCTTTGGCCATCTTCCTCGGCCATCAGATTCTCACATTCCCTTTATTATTCTTAGTGCTTCCTTCTTATTACTCATCTGAAATGGGTAAATTTAGTTATCTGGTCGAGAGTCCTGCCCTAATAGAGGCTTTTAAGAAAACCTATGATATACCCTAAGGGGTAAATCTAAGGTATTGTCCCCTAGAAAGATTGTTAACTGACCGAAGAGAGGGAGAAGTTGTAATCCCTATGATAGCATTCATAGAAGGAGGGATGGCTCTCCCTATAGGTCCTGTTACAAGAGACTATCTTTGTAACCATAGGATTACCCCTTATCAATGTGCGCCCAACGTCTTTAGGATCCTAGGAGTAATTGACGCTTTGAATCGTCATTTAGGCTTGGGGCTTACCTGGCTTGACGTAATACATATGTATGAATGTCATAGCCAAAAGGGAGCGGGGTATTATCTTAAATCCCGGTTCGACGTTGTAAGGCTGATTTCCTGTCTCCCAAAATCTAACAAGGGGTTGAAAGACGACTATCTGATCTTCTCGGGCGCGTGGTATGACAGTTTTCATTGCCCAACCCAGCTAGGAGAGCCAGGTGGGATATCCCAGACTTAGGTTTCCTAACAATAGATTTAGGATCCTTATTAATTAACAATGCTTTTTTTTTCTTCTTTGTATCAGTATTATTGAGTATCTGATTATGGTTGATTTTGCTGTGATGTTAACATATAAAAGGCACGTCTCTCCTCGGATCAGTTTGACTAATATTGCCGCGCTTAACTATCTCCTACGGTCAGAGATTTTTGTAAGCGAAGACGGGTAACTTCGCGTGGCCCATCTTATTCTCGGTTTCACACAAAAATTGGGCGATTTTCAGCTAGCCGGGAACTCTATAACGCAAGGAGACTATCGGATTAACCGAATAGACGTCTCTCGGCCTCATTTCCTAGCGCCTTACGATCTTATCCCCGTGCCACACCCAAATCCACAGGGTGTACCTTTGCTTGTTCAGCCAGTTCAACAGGTTCCCCTCGAACCAGTAGCAGCAGGTGAACGAGTTGCCTCCTCGACCCCTTCTTTTGAGGAGCAGATTGACCAGTTCAAGTTTGAAGGAGAGGTATCAGGAGAGGTTCAAGTAATTGCAATTTCAGACGTCGAGGAAGATACTAACAGGCAGTCTAGCGTCCGAAAGCCTGTTTTCATAATCGCCCGCCCAGACGACTCTTTGGAGGAAGAGGAAGATATGGCGAGCCTAAAGGACTTAATGAAAACCAGGAACAAAACAGTTGGGGCCAAAGGGACTAGTACGTCCCAGCTAGTCGTTAACCTTCCCCCACCTCCTCCTCAACCTCCTGCCAATCTCGTAATCAAGCCAATCCCTGATCCAAAGAAGAAAAGGCCACTCACAGATTTTGAAGAAGTTGAGGTGGTGCCTTCAAAATGAACCAAGCAACAGAAAGTGGTCAAGGACTAACGTAGTAAAAGGGCTTCGTCTACCGACAGCCGAGATGATCCCCTTGTTGCTGAGGTGCGCCGGGGACCGCACACCTAGTCCCCAAGGCTGGAATTGGATGGTGTTCCCATCCCCTGGGAAACCTCCCTCAGAAACTACCAAGGGGGGAAGGTAGGTCTCGTCGTTGAGGCCCTGGAGCAGTCACTCTTACTACCAAAAGATATGGAGGCTTACAGGCGCTTCAGCCAGCAAGAACTCTTCCTATCCCTTAAGAGGGATTTGGCCATGGTAAGTGGATTAACTCATCTATTTAATCAAGATGCTGACCTTTCTTATTCGTCCTTTTTCTTTACTTTATATTGAAATTTTCCATTTTACTATATAGATTACCCAACAAGTTTTCGTGGCCGAGGAATGGAATAAAAAGGCTTACAATAAAGTCCAGGCGGAAGCCTACTCTCGGTCAGAGGTCGAACAGTCTTTGGTTGGTTTGAAAGAAAATTACTCTCAGCTGTTTGAGCAGCTAAAAGAGATGACAAAGGACAAGAAAAACCTTAATGTTGGCTTGAAGAATGTTACAAAGCAGGTTGAAGACCAGCGCAGCCAGATACGCATGCTTGAGACTAATTTGGAGACAGAGAGGGAGCTGGTGAAAGGTCTTTGAGCTGAGCTTCAGAAGGCCAAGGAAGCTGCTTAATTGCGCGAGAAGAATACCCAGTTGGCCAATGAGGTAGTGGAGGCTGAGAGACAGACAGCATATAAGCTTGGGGTGGAGGAGACCCAACTTAGGCTTACAGAGGAGTTTGCCATGCTCTGCAGAGACTACTGCGATATAACCTGGGGCAAAGCCCTTGATGCTGCAGGGATCTCTGCAGAGTCTAGCTTGAGGCAACCTGAGAGTATATACTACAATCCTGAAATTCGTGAACTCCTAGGTTTTGACTTCTCTCCCCCCAAACAACTCCCAGAGGCTTCGGAGCAATCCTTGATAGGCCATGTCCCTTCTGTCATTCCTGAAACTCCCCAAGAGTCTGGTTAGCTTGGAGACTAGGGCAAGCAGGCCGATGGTCCCCAATATGAAGATAAAGATTTGGAGAAGAAGAAAACTCCTCTTGAATCTAAGGATCAAACCACGGATGCTGCTACCCAGCCCAGCAAGACTGCTGACCCTTTGGCTCCTCAGACGAAGGCTTAGATGTCTAGGAACTTTTATTTCGTACTTGCATTAGCCTTTTTTTTTATTTTTTATTTTTTTATGTAAGGGATTGTAATGTACTTTCTTTTTAATCAATAAAATTGTTCTTTTATTTTCTGTCTTCGTTGCACAGGTTATGAAATTTATTATTAATGCAAATGACTGACTTGTAGTTAATATAACATAGGCAGACTTGACAATGATATTAAATTAATGACACAGACAATTTACTCAAATACTGGAATAAACAGGTTGTATAAGAATTATTAACAAACAATAAAGGCACTGAATGATATGAAGGTCTCACAGGTTTTCTCGAATACTTACGAAGAATACTACTGAGCACTGACTTTGCATTGAGTGCGTGGTTGAAGAGGTTTATCATAAATTAGAATTTATTCAAATACTAAAGTTTAAATATTTAGGAGAATTGTAAGAGAGTGTTAACTAACCCAAATCATCTGGTCCGAAGAGTTTCAGACATGATTGGATTTAAGTTTGAACACTTAAGAGAATCGTAATAGAGTGTTAACTAACCCTGGTCTGAGGACTTCAGGCATGATTGGATTTAAGTTTAAACACTTAGGAGAATCGTAATGGAGTGTTAACTAACTCAAATCATCTGGTCCGAGAACTTCAGGCATTATTGGATTTAAGTTTAAACACTTAGAAGAATCGTAATGGAGTGTTAACTAACCCAAATCATCTGGTCCGAGAATTTCAGGCATGATTGGATTTAAGTTTAAACATTTAGGAGAATTGTAATGGAGTGTTAACTAACCCAAATCATCTGGTCTGATAACTTCAGGCATGATTGGATTTAAGTTTAAACACTTACGAGAATCGTAATGGAGTGTTAACTAATCCAAATCATCTGATCCGAGAACTTCAGGCATGATTGGATTTAAGTTTAAACACTTAGGAGAATTGTAATGGAGTGTTAACTAACCCAAATCATCTGGTTTGAGGACTTTAGGCATGATTGGATTTAAGTTTAAACACTTAAGAGAATCGTAATGGACTGTTCAGGCATGATTGGATTTAAGTTTAAATACTTAGGAGAATCGTAATGGAGTGTTAACTAACCCAAATCACCTGGTCCAAGGAGTTCAAGCATGATTGGATTTAAGTTTAAACACTTAGGAGAATCGTAATGGAGTGTTAACTAACCCAAATCATTTGGTCTGAGGACTTCAGGCATGATTGGATTTAAGTTTAAACACTTAGGAGAATCGTAATGGAGTGTTAACTAACCCAAATTATTTGGTCCGAGGACTTTGGGCATGATTGGATTTAAGTTTAAACACTTAGGAGAATCGTAATGGAGTGTTAACTAACTCAAATCATCTGGTCCGAGGACTTCAAGCATGATTGGATTTAAGTTTAAACACTTAGGAGAATCGTAATGGAGTGTTAACTAACCCAAATCATCTGATCTGAGAACTTCAAGCATGATTAGATTTAAGTTTAAACACTTATCCAAAAACTTTATATAATAAATTGGCATATTGATCAAAGAAAAGATTCGATTAATAATAGTACATTTTAAGGTTGTTTACATTCCAGGGGTGTGGTATTATATGACTATCTAAATCTTCCAAGAAATACGCCCCAATGCCAGCCCCTGAGGTAATACGATATGTCCTTTACCAATTGGGTCCTAACTTTCCCCAAGTTGAGTTCTTTGCAGTGCCCACAACTTTTCTGAGCACTAAATCACCAGGTTCTAGAGGCCTTAGGTTAACATTTGCATCATAACCCTGCCTAAGTTTTTGTTGGTAATGTGATAATCGGACCATTGCATTTTTCCTCCTTTCATCAATTAGATCCAAACCCTTCTCTAGCTACTCATTGTTGCCGGTCGGATTGAATGAACTGGTTTTCAACGTTGGGAATCCAGTCTCCAGAGGTATGACAGCTTCAACCCCATAGGTCATTGAAAATGGGGTCTCTCTAGTAGACTACGAGGTGTAGTTTTGTATATCCAAAGTACGTGTGGCAGTTCTTTCACCCATTTGCCCTTCGCGTTATCTAGTCTCTTCTTTAGTCCATTTACTATGACTTTGTTAACAGTTTCTGCTTGCCCATTCCCTTGGGGATAAACAGGGGTAGAATATCTATTCGTGATCCCCAACTCGCTACAATAATTCATGAATGCTTTACTATCAAATTGAAGGCCATTGTCCGAGATGAGTGTATGAGGAATCCCAAACCGAGTGACAATATTTTTTCAGATAAATTTCTTTGCATCTACGTCCCTGATGTTGGCTAGAGGCTCAGCTTCAATCCATTTGGTGAAATAGTCTGTGCCGACCATAAGGTACTTCTTATTTCCTGCGGCTTTAGGGAATGGACCCACGATATCTAAGCCCCATTGAGCAAATGGTTATGAGCTAGACAGTGGATTAAGGACTCCTCCTGGTTAATGTATGTTCGGCACAAACCGTTGGACACTGATCGCACTTCTTAACATATTCATGGGCCTCCTTCTGCATGTTTGGCCACCAATAGCCTTAAGTAATGGCTCTATGAGCCAAAGATCTACCTCCAGTATGGCTACCATAGATTCCTTCATGCAACTCTTCGAGGAGTGATTCAGCTACTTCAGGATGCATGCACAACAAGTATGGCCCTGAGTAGGAGCGTTTGTACAATTTATGGTTCTCGGATAACCAGAATCTAGTTGTCTTCCTTCAAACTTTGTCGGCTTCCAACTTCTCTTCAGGAAAAATATCATCCTTCAGGAATTAAACTGTAGGATCTATCCAACTGAACTCGGCTCGGATTTGATGAACCTGAACAACCTCACTCTTTGTTCCCGTAGGCTTATGCAAGTCTTCGATAAGGATAACTCTCGGCAAATCCTGCATCGAGGATGTGGCGAGCGTGACCAAAGAATCAACATGTGCATTTCCCCTTCTGGGGATGCGCAGCAAATTAAAAGATTCGAACTCCGACTGCAAGCATTTAACTTGGCTTAAGTACTCCTGCATTCTTTCATCTTTCGCCTCAAATTTTTCTTGTACTTGTCCGACGACTAGCCTTGAGTCTGAGAACACCTCCACTGACTTTCCTCCCATCCTTTGAACCATAGCCATTCCCATCAGTAGAGCTTCATACTCAGCCTCGTTATTTGTGGCCTTGAAGCTTAATCTTAGTGAATTTTCAATAACAATCCTCTTTGGAGATGTTAACACTATCCCTACTCCAGATCCTTTCTAGTTCACTGTACCATCTACATATACTTCCTAGGATGAGGGGCCTTTCTGAGAGATTATGCCAACCGATTTTCCATCCATGTCCTATGTTGATGTCAATTCTTCTAATGAGGGCTCAGTAAACTCAGCTACTAAATCTGCGAGGACCTGCCCCTTTACGGAGGTGTGGGGCATATACTTAATGTCAAAAGCCCCTAGGATAATGCCTCATTTGGCTATTCTCCCTGTGTAGTCAGCACTTCTGAGTATGGTTTTGAGTGGAAGTTGGGTAAGAACAACTACTGTATGTGCTTGAAAATAATGAGGCAACTTCTGAGTGCCAAGCACTACAGCCAGGATAGCTTTCTCTAGTGGCAAATATCGAATCTCGGCCTCATGCAATGATTTACTCATGTAGTAAACTGGCCTTTGTACACCTTGGTCCACTTGTATCAACACCAAACTGACAGTATAAGGGTTCACGACAATGTAGGTAAATAAGACTTCATCTGGCTTAGGACTGGACATGATTGGCGGCTGAGCTAAATAGTCTTTAAGTTGTTGGAAAGACAAAGCACATTCTTCAGTCCACTCGAATCCTTTCCATTTGTTGATCAACGATAAGAAAGGTTTACACCTATCTGCTGATCGAGAGATGAATTGGTTCAGAGCAGCAGTAATTTTTGTCAGTTTCTGAACTTCTTTGGGATTCCGAGGAGCTTGTAAATTGTTGATGGCCTTTATCTGATTAGGGTTAACTTCAATTCCCCTGTGAGTCGCCATGTACCCTAAGAACTTGCCTGATCCCACACCAAATGAGCATTTAGAAGTGTTTAAATGCAGTTTGTACCTCCTTAGAACTTCAAAAATGTTTTCAAGATCCTTTACATGTTCAGAGACGATCTTGCTTTTTACCACCATGTCATCTATGTAAATCTCGATACTTTTACCCAGCTGTGGCTCAAACATCCTCGTTATTATTCTTTGGTAGGTGGATCTTGCGTTTTTCAAACCAAATGGCATCACTTTGTAGTGGTAGTTCCCAATAGGGGTGAAAAAAGCAGTCTTTTCCTGATCATCCAAGGCCAATGGTATTTGATGGTGTAGACAGGGAAAATTCCCGACCTATCACAAGCTGACACGTCACACTACCAAGTCCACAAAATGCAGCCAATTACAAAGCGCCACATGCTACTGCTAGGTTTTACTATTGCTATTCAGAAGTCAACAGAAATTCGCCAAGTGTCATACAAGAACCAATCACACATCATCGCACGTGTAAGCAATGACATAATCAGCCTTGCACGTGTAAGCGATGACACAATCAGCCTCGCACGTGCAGGCGATGACGTAAGCGGACCAATCAAGCTCTGCCACGTGTCACCAATCAGACTCCGCCACGTGTCGCTTACCTACCCCAAAACTCCTATAAATAGAAGCCTTCCTAAGCCATTAGGAGGACACCAAGAGCCATTTGAAGCACAAGCAACATCAGAGAAGATTCAGAAGTCCAGAAGCTCTGCAGGAACCAAGCTCTAAAGCCTCCAAGAACTTCAAGAACTTCACCTTCGAATACGAAGAACATTCGAAGAGAAATCATCCAAATCATCCGCCTAGATCCAAAAGTTTGCGGGAATCAAGCCTAAAGTGTCCGAAAACACCAACAAAGCACAAATCAGTGAAGCTCTGCGGATTCAAGCCTCTAAATAACACACGAAGAACACGAAGAACATGAAGAACAAAGAATTTCTAACAAGCTCATAGCCAGAGATTCATTGTAATTCTGTTTTAGCAATCTTCAATCCATCCTTCAACCAAATTGAAGGATATTTTGTGTTCAAGTCACAATCACATTACCACAAATCCAAATCAATAAGTCTTGCAAGGAGATCGAATCAGAGGATAACTCTTTTGTAATCACAGAGAATTATACCACAATCATCAATACAAATTCACATTTGTGACACTATTTTACTTGTTTGATTTATTTCGAACTAGAAATTTAGTCGTCTACACATGCTTTGACCGAGCAAGGCATATCTCAATTGATCCAAACAAGTTCGACTGATCGAACAGGAGTTGAGCTCCTTTAATTAAAACCCAGCTGGCCTTTTAATGACATTTAAATTCTCTTCACTTTTAATCTTAAATATATTACAACGTACCTTATATATACGACAATCATTCTCCTAGCTATAATCTCAAAAAAGATTAATAAAAGAAAATTTATATGGATAAGAATCTATGTCCCGTATTGTACAATTCATGATAGTTGTTTATGTTATAAGATTATTAAAAACCGTCAATTATGGGATTTATAACTATCATAAATTTCACATGTATATAAGTTTTTTTTTGTTTTGTTGAGAATCACATGTATATAAGTTGATACTGAAAAACTATGATACTTACCCCTAATATGATAAGATTTTCTGTCTTGACCCAGATATATATGCTGTATACATTTAATTTGGTTTATGTGATGCGAAAACTGAATATATGTTGTGAGTAAAGAAAGGGCCAGTTTTCTTATTCAACTTAATCTTTGCTTGTCCATTAAAGTAGGAGTCATATTCAAAAACCGTGTCCCTATACTGACCAATTGGATAAAGATACCTAAGGACATGTAATCATATTCCTACTAAACCTCTAATCGATCACATATGCCGTATCATGTAAACCACCAAATTAATTAATTAATCAACTTAGTCTAATACCCTAGGGCCTAGACTAAGTTTAGAGGTTAAGTTGCAAAGTGAAGAAATGTACCAACCTCTCTTGATCCTAGAACCTAGAACCGGTCTCTTAAGTTACAATGGATATATATATATATATATATAGTGAGTTTCAGTTAGCTTAACTGATAAAGTCTCTAATAGTTGAATAAAAGATCTGAGGTTCAATCTTCGCTTACACCAAACACTGATTAGTGTCTTGATCTAACGATATAAAAGACAATTATCAGAAACGGACGCCAAACATTGAAAATCTATTAAAAAAAATTACAATAGATAATATAAACAAGCTTACACATCCATCACACATTTGATTAAAACACACAATAAAAACATATCAAAGAACGTAATATCACATGCATGATACAGAGATACAAGAAAGAGCATGCAACGAATGGTTTGACTAATCTACGTTAAAATAATTTAATTAACTACTACCATCATTATTAATCTATTGATAAAATTGCAAGTTTGCAACCTAAATACAACTAAAGCTAAACAAAAAATGCACACACACACATATATATATATATAGGGTTGGATTTAAGTTACACCTAGTATAACTATAAGCAATGTTACACCACCCAATAACTTTTTATAAAATTCATATTTTGAAAATCTCATTGTTAAATTACATGTTTTATATGTTCTTAACAATCATGCCAATTTTCATGTCAATTGAATGTTATTTACCATTTGCTCCATAAACTCATCTTTTATATATTATTATAAACTACAAAAATTTGAATTTAAAAAATTGATTGATGACATGACTATTAATCTTTGATCGCCTTGAAATTTTGCACGCATGAAAAATATATGAAGATAATGTAATCTAACGGTAGATTTGTCAAAATTTGCATCTAATTAGAAAATATTGAATAGTCTAATATTGCTTAGAGTTACACTAGATGTAACTTGAACTCAACCCATATATATATATATATATTTATATAATTTCTTTTACAAACACAAATTATAATGCCAATGTTTACTCTAACAGCAATATTTAGAGATTAGCTAGGATTATTACCTCATAAGTCATACCAGTATACCACTACACTGACTATGTTCTCTCTCCTCTCAAACAACTAACTCATGAAACCCTCCTCACTGAGTGAATGTGTGTTGTTGTGTGGTGTTTAACGCTGAAAGGCTTATTTAATGAAAAGAAGATGCTTAGGTTGCCTAGAGCTTTGATTGTGTGGGTAAATTATGATGATTTCGCTGAGTTCTTGTTGATGAAGTGTGTTATTGAGTGAGAGAATGTGTGTTTCTCAATGAAAATTTCTTTGGTTTTGGATGCTCTAAATGATGATCAAACAAATTTTGATATAGTAATATAGGCAAAAAGGGTCCCTTATTTTTTAATTGCTCTCCTATTTATAGACAAATTTTTAAGAGTTCTAAGTTCTAACAACTTATTATGGGGCATGGTTTTCAAATGATATTACTTTATTTTTAACTCTGAAAGGGCTTTAGAAAAAGTTCTATGAAAAAAATAGGAAGAAAATGAAAATCTGAAATGTTCTAATGGTAGAATGTTGATCGAAACTTAAAATGGCCAAATCTGCACTCTACATCTCTACCATTTGAAAAGAGTGTTTCTCGTGCGACACTTTGGCCATAATTTTCAGAATTTTTATATTTTTGCAGTTTATTTTCCTTTTTCTCTGATTTTATTATGATTTTTGGTATTTTAAAAATAAATTCAAAGTTTTTGATTATGATGCATCAAAATCAAAAACCTTGAATTTATGGAATCTTCTTCTGGTTGAATTAACCTTAAGCATGATTAGACTCTCTAAATTATTTAAATAATTATTTATTCATAATAAAATAAATAATTGATTTTAATAATTTATAAATTCCTAATTATCCTATAGGATCATCTTATACTTGTATGTCCAATGATTGTTTTCCATTTAGACCAATAAGAATCAAGGGTTAACTTGACTTTTTATTAGTCTTCGATCTTAAGGACCAATAAAAATTAACCAAGTTTTTTTTTTTTTTTCTTTTTAAGAAGGAAAAATTAACCAACTTTAATTGCATGCATTTTAAAACCATATTAACCAATGAAAATGATTTATTTGAACCACTTAATTTAATCAAAAACCTTGATTTTAACATTAAAAAAAGAAAGAAATTTTAAGCCCTTAATTCCATGATGGCCCATTATGATCTAGAATTCAACCCTAAGTCAATTATGAAATTTTATATCTATGAGAAATGACAATTTGCCCTGAAGCTCAATTCTGCTCAAAAATGAAAACTTTTCAACATAGGAAATGGAGCATCTAGCAATCTTGTCCAAACAACCACGCATATCACAAAATGATAATGAAATATTGGGTGTCCTTGTTTCAACCCTTTCTTATATTCAGAATACTCCGCCAAATTACCATTTACAACCACATTATACATTACTTGATAAATAACAAGAACGTTAACCTAATTTAAAATCTACCAATAATTCTAATAGCTAAGATCCCCATCACAATTCACAATGTCCTGCTGACTTAAGTCAATCAAGTGAATCATATGCTTTCATCAAGCCTACCGTTAGAATATAATAAATTTTATCATCTATATGTAGATCATAATTTTGTAAAATATCTTGGATCACAATTTACCATGATTTTAAGCTTATCATACTAAGGCTAAAATTTTTACATACCATACTAAGGCTCATATTTTTTCATATGTACCTTATGTTAGGTTCAATGTAATACACAATTCAATATAACAAAATGTAGTCATTAAAAAATTTCCCTTGTGAGCATAAATCGTCAACATGAACCACGTCAATCTCTCTCTCTCTCAACATTAAAAAAGCCATAAGTGTGTTATTTCAAAGTATAAAAGATGTGCGTGTAATAGCGAAAACCTTAAGGGAGCTAAGTTAGTACAATTTACCCAAATGCTAATATGGAATCAGAGTTATGCCCCTATTTGGTTCTCTAAAGGCTGACAAATCACTCATGCACCTGATTACCACAATGTCTCTTTGTTCTTACGAGATGCTTTCCTCTACCAATTATCTTCCTCTGAACAATTTCACTCTCCTATATATATATATATATATATCAGAATTGCCATCCTCATCGTTCATAATTAACTTTCATTACTGCCAGCATATAACTCAAGTATGCCATGCATCTTCCAATCACTGTTTGCTTTATTGAAGTCCTTTGGGGCCACCAGTACTGTAGCCATCTACTAACTATAGTAGTTATCTCCAACCTTCACTCCTATGGCCAAATATTGATGTTGCTTGTCGCATGTGTTCCATTCCATGTCTAGCCCAGTCACAAGTTTATTAGAATATAATAAATATACTACAAATATATAGACCATGGTTTTGCAATACAACCATCTACTATGGTTTTAGGGTTATCATACTAGACATAATATTTTTCTATATATAACTTATATTGGGTCCAGTTTAATGTATAATTCAATATAGTAAAAATGTAATAATCACTTAAATTTTTTCCGAGTTATCAGACCAAGCTCTCTCTCTCTCTCTCCCTCTCTCAAAGAAAACATTAATTCTAACATCAACTTTGATTGCACATCTAGCGGCCTTATTTCTAGTTCTTGACTATCTTCCTTTTGAGTTATTACTATGGTGGGGCTAATTTCTAGAAAACAAATGATATCTGATATCATTCGTTTTCTAAAAATGTGATTGTTGAAGCCAAAAGCATTGTGAAATCTCTCATCTTGACTTAAACTGGTTTTTTTTTTTGGAGAGGGGGGAGAGAGAAATTGAATTAAACCTTTACATAAAGAGAGTTTATAGACACAACTTTTGTGTTTTATAATTCTTACCACGTGAATGGTGAAAAAAGTATTTAACATATGTAAAAGTAATGATTTATCAATTACAATCACATGTGTTATTAAGTTGTGACAAAAGTTTTAGGTTTTTTTTTTTTTTTTTTTTTAAATTTTTCCTGATAATCTCAAATTGCGACAAAAGTGTGTATAGTGATTCATAAACATAAGTTTTGGTGACAGCTGTAACATGGTTTTACATCACACGGCAATATTGCAACAGGAAATTTACCGACTTTGTTGATTACTTGATTGACGTTTTTCAGTTTTTGTTTTTTACCTGAAGGTTGGAAATGTGGAATCTTACTATTTATAATGCCAAATTCATGCGGACCAGAAATTCTTTCAACTTCATCATGTAATTGTTTTAAAAAACCATTTAAATTCAATTATATGAGCATCCCACTCAATCTTGCCTCTTTTGGTGGTGGAGACTCCATCACTAAATCATATTGTTAAATGTTTACAGTCAATTCCTATTAATCCTAGAATGGCTTATAAATTGCTTAAACTTCTTCTTCCTCCCCCACAAATACCTAAATCTAGATAAGTTTTTGCTCTCTAGTTGGGTAAGTAAAATATTCTTTATTTTTCCTTAAGAAAATATAGATATTCAGATAATATTCATGATAATCTTTTGTATGCTAACTGATTATTCTAGTTCCCTTTAAGAATAACACAATATTCTTTAATTATTCTAAACTTTTGTTTTGTTTTTGCTATTTTGGTTTTTGGATGACAGTGAACAGTAAAAACTGAAGAATCATGAGGCATATAGCACTTGCTCTAGTCTTGTTGATGGTGAGCACTTGTATGGCCACAACTCAGAGAACGTTGATTGCTGAAGTGAAGCAGCAGCAGCAGCCAGAAAAGGGCCAGAATGCTGAAGTTGAAAGCCAAGTAACCAATACGAATCAACTTCACAATCCTAAATATGAAGGCCCAGAAGTAGAAGGTGGGACTAAAGGCGCTAAACCGTAGTGTAACTAGTTCAATGATGATGCTTGCTATGTATATAATATATAGGTTAAATAATCCTTGAGCTAGACCAAGCAAAAAAGGAAAGAAAGACGTAAAGTCATGCTATAGATGCATGGCATAAGTTGTATGCGGTTTGGGTTTTTAACCCATAACTGTTACCTATTAGTCTGCATGGTGTAGCGTACGTATGTTTCTGTGGTATAATAATCATAGACTATGTTTGGAGTTTGTGTATTTTTTGTGTGATCGTAATCATATATATGTAAAATGTAATTGAAAGTAATTTGTACTGTGAACAGCTTTTAATTCAACTTTATATATCCCAAAACAATACTCTTATTGATGATAATTTAAAAACTCATACGATATGTATATAACATCCTTTGCATTCCTTTAGAAACAACTCTGGCAATAGTCCTAAAAAAAAAAACTCTGGCAATAGTCTCAATTAATTGATTCATGTGTTTATTAAATCCAATTCATATGAGGAATTTCTTTTCTTACCAAAAAAGTTACTTTATAATATACGCTGCAACATTGGCCTATGATCACCCATCCTTAATGTGGAGACTCAATTTTATCATTATATACTAATTAATTATTATTATGTGCTAGTTGGATTTACCCTGGTAAAATAAATAGTATAAAAGTCAAATTTATTGTTAACTATTTACCCGTGATTCTTACTACTCCCCAATATTCAAATAGTGTATGTTTCTGCCTATAAAAGACATGCTTCTCTTCATTTGTAATCAGAACTTAATTTTTGGTTTTCATATTCTCATTTACTTCCCCTTACTTCCCTAGTTATCTACTCTTGTAATCTTGTTTCTTTCCTACTTGGAAATAATCGTTTCTACCACTACAAGTCCAAAAAGAAGTCTGTTTTCCTTGGACTCAAGAAAAGAGATTTGATTTCCCTGTTAAAGGAGCCCCTCCAAGACGACGAAGATGATTTAGATAATGAGTCCAAGACATCCTCTAAAACTTCTATTGCTAATGATGATAATCCTTAGTATCCTTATGATGGATCTCTGTTTGGACACGTCCCAATTTTTTGTTCGGATTTATTTGAGGTTTGATTCCCTGTTTCAACCTCATGGTCTCATGCTTGCTACTATCGACATATACCAACAAAATTGCTAAAATCATTACTGCTGTCACTAGACATGACATTTTTTATATACAGTATTCACACAGCTTCCGGTGGATCTATCTTGGTGAAATGAATAGTGAACAATAGATTTGACTTTTTTACTATTCATTTCACCAAGGTAGATCCACCTAAAGTAGTGTGAATACCGTAGATAAATAGTGTCATGTTTGGTGACAGCAGTAATGGCTTCAGCAATTTTGTTGGTATATGTCGATAGTAGCAAACTTGAGATCATGAGGTTGAAACAGGGAATCAAACCTCAACTAAATCCGAACTAAAAATTGGGTCATGTCCAAATAGAGATCCATCATAAGAATAGTAAAGATTATTATCATTAGCAATAGAGGCTTCAGAGGATGCATTGGACTCATTATTTGAATGATCTTCATCATCCTGGAGGGATTGCTTTAATAGGGAAATCAAATCTTTTTTCTTGAGTCCGTGGAGATTAGACTTCTTTTTGGACTTAGCATACTCAGTGGAAGAGGAAATAAGTTGAGGTACAATTGCCTGAGTAACTGGATAACATAGGTGTTTAATACTCAATTATCAATATAAACTAGGATGCAAAAATGAATTAATTAAAATAAACTAGGTCAATATATATTGCTCATCCTTAAACTTTAGCTCTTGCACGGTATTAGTCATTTAAATATAAAATGATCACTCTTAGTTCCTAAAATTCAAAGTGATGGCTTTAGTCCCTAGAAAACTTAAAGTGGTTAGTCCTAGTCCCTAGCGTGCATTTTTAATGGTGTAGTTATGTGTCAAGTAATTTGGCCTCATCATCATTCTGTTAGACAGGTTTAATGGATATTGACTAAAGGACCAAAATTGATCACTTTAAGTTTACTATATAAAATAATCACTTTAAATTCTAGTCCAAAAAATTTAAACCCATGCATGGACTAAAGCTCAGGGAGTAACAATATATTTTTCTTAAAAAATTATATAACAACAACAATAAAGTCTAGTCCAAAAATTTTGGTTTTGGATATGGATTCTTTACGGTTAATTGGGATTGACCATATGCATTTTGGGGTATCATCATATCCTATTCAACATCATACTCTATATCATCTCATTAATTAAAAAATTTATGTAAAATAGTAAAGATGTATCTGTTGGGTAAAATAGTTAAGCTATTGGCAAGACACATGGCAAGTCATAGAGTAATCATGTGGAAAAGTGAATAATAAATAAATGGCCACATGGAATATAGCCATACCAGAAATTAAGGTCTAATGCAATGACAAGTGGCATTAATCCAATTTGGGATTGTGGGTAGACTCTATTGCCAAGAGCCTTGAAATGGTTAAGAAAGGCTATTAACAAGTCACTTGGTAGTGGATGGATGGTGAAGAATCGACAAATAGCAGAAAGAACCAAGGATTACTGTCAAAGTTTTAAATATAAATAGGGTTAACTCTACAAGAAAAGGTACACACGCACAACCAGAACACTTTTGAGATCAATTGTACTAAAATTTTTAGGAGATCTAGTAGTATGTAGGCAAATCAAGTCGTCCTTAGGCTTGTAGAAGACTATGTTTGTAAGTTCATAAAAAATCATAGACTATGTTTGGGCTGTGTGTAATTGTTTTGTGGCTGTATTCAAATATTCATATGTAATGAAAAAATAGTTTATGACTTTATGTTGTCAAGAGGCTTGTAGTACAACAAATTTTAAAATCACTTATGGACTAAAAATTAGGGAGTAACAATATATTTTAACCTACAAATTATATAACAACAACAATAAAGCCTAGTGCCAAAAATTTGTAGTTGGATATGGACTTTCAACATAGTAATTTTTTTTGACCACATGAATTTTTTTCTATTGTCATATCCTATTCTATATCATACTCTCTACCATTTTTCACATAAAGTAGAATTTTATGATCCTCAATTTGAGCCATGAGCGCCCCTCACCAGCCTTGCTTAGGATCCCAATTCTAATAATCTTGGTTTTACTCGTAAATTATAGTTCTCTATTATAGAATGTGTTTCTTTTATTTGTAATTTTTTAATTATAAATGCCCACTAGAAAATATTCACTAATAAGTGATTTATTTTTAAAGAGAAAAAATTGAAAAACAAATTGAATATCGAAAGGTTATTTCAATAATTTTGTTACTAGTAATAAACAAAATATAGTGGAAAATTTGGATGAAAAAGATATTAAAATTAAAAATATATATTATCTAATTAATATTTAAATATAAGGAAATGCTACATTTGAAATTATTGCTTATGGCCCCAAAAAGGCATTGAGAAGACCCTGACTTGGTGGCTTGACAATTGTATTTTTTTTTTTTTTTTTTTTTTTGGGAAGGGGGTGTGCGGATTTGCTTATTAATATTAATTAAAGGAAAAAGTTAATGAATGCTCTAAGAGTATTGATTTAAGAAATATTTTTTAAAATTTTTATGGGAAATAAAAAAGCAATTGAATTTTGTGATAGTTTTTTTTACTTTTTATATGAAAGTGCAATCAAAACTTTCTTATAATGGTCTATTAATATATGTCCTAAGGGCACCCTTAACCAAACCATAGTTAAAAGAAGATGCTGGTCTCTCAAAAATTAAAAAAAAAAAAAAAGAAAAGAAAAAGGAATATTGGTTAGTTGTAAAGTTGACGAGGGATTGAAGTACCAAATAGTTATAGGAAAAAAAGTGCAATTAACCCTAATTAGTTTGTATAAATAAGGGCTATTTGAAAGAGAACCCAATTGTTACTAAAAGTTTATGTAAGAGGGGAAGACTCATGCATCCTACGCATGATATACCTCCACATATTTAACCTCAATAAAATGTGAACGCATTGTAAATATTAAACATGTGTCCACATTTTGAGGCCCAAGCCTGTTTCATTAATAAACGAACCCAACAATTTTGGATTTTGTTCGTTATTAACAAAAAATAAAAGGTGTAGTACTTCATTTCCTTTTCCAAATATAGCTTGAGCCACAAAAATTAAAGATTGAATGTGGATAAATGGCACAAAAAGATGAGTGGTAATTAAGAAGTCTGTTTTCAAATGATGATAGCAAATATCAATCTCTCAATTATATCAAGACAACTGACAAATTCCAATGAGCTTTTTTTTTTTACTCTACTCTTTCTCATTCCTCCTCATCCAAACGAACCATAAATTTGGAGGTTAATTTAAGAAGTGAAAAAGTGTACCTACCACTCTCGATCCTAGAACCGGTTAATGGATAATAATATAAACAAGCTTACACATCTATCACACATTTGATTAAAACACACAATAAAAACATATTAAAGAGCTTAATATCATGCATGATACAAAGATACAAGAAAGAACGTGCAAGAAATGATTTCACAAATCTACGTTAAAATAAATTAACTACGACCATCATTAATAATCTATTGATAAAATTGCAAGTTTGCAACCTAAATATAATACACACACACACACACACACACATATATATATATATATAAATATTTCTTTTGCAAACACAAATTATAATGCCAACGTTTACTCTAACAGCAATATTTAGAGATTAGCTATAGGATTATTACCTCATAAGTCATACCAGAATACCGCTACAGTGACTATGTTCTCTCCTCTCAAACAACTAACTCATGAACCCTCCGTATAATTTCTACTGAATGATTGTGTATTGCTGTGGTGTTTGATGCTAAAATGCTTATTTAATGAAAAGAAAATGCTTAGGTTGCCTACAGCTTTGATTGTGTGGGTAAATATTACTAAATTATGATGATTTCGCTGAGTTCTTGTTGATGAAGTGTGTTGTTGATGAGTGAGAAAATATGTGTTTATCTATGAAAATTTCATTGGTTTTGGATGCTTTAAATGATGATCAAACAAATTTTTGATATAGTAATATAAACAAAAAGGATCCCTTATTTTTTAATTGCTCTCCTATTTATAGACAAAGTTTTTAAGAGTTCTAAGTTCTAACAACTTATTATGAGGCATGGTTTTCAAATGATATTACTTTATTTTTAACTCTGAAAGGGCTCTAGAGAAAGTTCTATGAGAAAAATAGGAAGAAAATGAAAATCTGAAAGTTCTGATGGTAAAGTGTTGATCGAAACTCAAAATGGCCAAATCTGCATTCTATGTCTCTTCCATTTGAAAATAGTGTTTATCGGCACTTTGGCAATAATTTTCAGAATTTTTATATTTTTACATTTTATTTTCCTTTTTCCCTGGTTTTATTATGATTTTTGGTATTTTAAAAATAAATTCAAGGTTTTTGATTATAATGGACTCTTCTTCTGATTGAATTAACCTTAAGCATGATTAGCCTCTCTAAATTATTTAAATTATTATTTGTTCATAATAAAATAAATAATTGATTTTAACAATTTATAAATTCCTAATTATCCTATAGGATTATCTTATACTTGTATGTCCAATGATTGTTTTCCATTTAGACCGATAAGAATCTAAGGGTTAACTTTTTATTAGTCTTCTTAAGGACCAATAAAAATTAACCAAGTTTTTTTTTTAAAATGAAAAATTAACCAACTTTCTTTTGGGAGAATTTCAATATCAGTTGAGCTAACTGGAGTCTTACATTAACCAACTTTAATTGCATGCATTAAAACCATATTTGAACGAGTGCAAATTATTTTTTTGAACCACTTAATTTAACAAAAACCCTTGATTAACATTTAAAAAAAAAAAAGAATACTAGGCCCTTAATTCCATGATGGTTCATTATGATCTAGAATTCAACCCTAGGTCAATATATTATGAAATTTTTATATTTATGAGAAATGACAATTTGCCTAAAGCTCAATTCTGCTCAAAAATGAAAACTTTTTAAAGTTAAAAATTGGAGCATCTAGCAATTAATCCAGTCAAAACTACCACACATATCACAAAAAGATAATGAAATATTGGGTGTCCTTGTCTCAATCATTTCTTATATTTAGAATGCTCCACCAAACTACCATTTACAACCACATAATACATTACTGGAGAAATAATATGAACATTAACCTAATTTAAAAATCTACCAATAATTCCAATAGCAGCTAAGATACCCATCACAATTCACAATGTCCCACTGACTCAAGTCAGTCAAGTGAATTATACGCTTTCATCAAGCCTACCGTTAGAATATAATAAATTTTATCATACATATGTAGATCAAAATTTTATAAAATATCTTAGATAGCAGTTTATCGTGATTTTAAGCTTATCTTATTAAGATTAATAATTTTTTTCATATATACCTTATATTAGGTTCAATGTAATACACAATTCAATATGGCAAAATGTAGTCGTTAAGAATTTTTCATTGTGAGCATAAATCATCAACATAAACCACTTTAATCTCTCTCTCTCTCTCTCAACATTAAAAATGACATAAGTGTCTTATTTCAAAGTATAAAAGTTGTGCGAGAAATAGCAAAAACCTTAAGGGAGCTAAGTTAGTACAATTTACCCAAATTCTAATATGGAACCAATGTGGATGCTCTTATGCCCCTATTTGGTTCTCTAAAGGCTGACGAATTACTCATGCACCTCACCACACAATGTCTTTTTGTTCTTATGATGTTTTCCTCTACCAATATATGTATCTTCCTGTGGACAATTCCACTCTCCTATATATACATATGCTTATCAGAGTTGCCATCCTCATCGTTCATAATTGACTTTCGTTACTGCCAACATATACCTCAAGTATGCCCTCTTCCAATCACTGTTGCTTTATTGAAGTCCTTTGGCCACCAGTACTGTAGCCATCTACTAACTATAGTAGCTATCTCCAGCCTTCACTCCTTTTGCCAAATATTGTTGTTGCTTGTCGCATGTGTTCCATTCCATGTCTAGCCACGTCACATTATACTTAACGGTCTCGCATTCCAAACAAAAGTTTATTAGTATACAATAAATTATACTACAAATATATAGACCATGGTTTTGCAATACAACCGACTACAATATGGTTTTAGGGTTATCATTCTAGACTTAATATTTTTCTATATATACCTTATATTGGGTTCAATTTAATGTAAAATTCAATATAGTAAAGATGTAGCGATCACTTAAATTTTCCGAGTTATCAAACCAGGCTCTCTCTCTCTCTAAGAAAACATTAATTCTAGCATCTTTGATTACACATCTAGCAGCCCTTATTTCTAATTCTTGACTGTATATCTTCCTTATGAGTCTTATGACTAAGGTGGGGCTAATTTCTAGAAAACATGATGTCAGCAATGTGATTGTTGAAGCCAAAAGCATTTTGAAATCTCGCACCTTGACTTAAACAGTTTTTTTTTTTTTTGAGAGAAATTTAATTAAATCTTTTCATAAACAGAATTTATAGACGCAACTTTGTATTTCATAATTCTTACCACTTGAATAGTGAAAAGAGTAATGAATTATATAAAAATAATGGTTTATCAATTATTATTGCAAATATCATCAAGTTGTGACAAAATATTTTTTAATTTTTAATTTTGGATATTCTCAAGTTGCGACAAAAGTGTGTACAGTAATAGAAAAATTGTTTCATAGACTGATAGACATAAGTTTTGGGACAGGTGTAACATGGTTTTACATCACACGGCAATATTGCTACAGGAAATTTACCGACTTGGTTGATTGCTTGATTGACGTTTTTCAGTTTTTGTTTTTTTACCTGAAGGTTGGAAATGTGGAATCTTACTATTTATAGTGCCAAATTAATGCGGACCAGAAATTCTTTCAACTTCATCATGTAATCGTTTTAAAAACCATTTAAATTCAATTATATGGGCATCCCACTCAATCTTGCCTCTTTTGGTGGTGGAGACTCCATCACTGAATCATATTGTTAAATGTTTACAGTCAACCCCTATTAATCCTAGAATGGCTTATAAATTGCTTAAACTTCTTCTTCCTCCCCATAAATTCCTAAATCTAGATAAGTTTTTACTCTCTAGTTTGGTAAGTAAAATATTCTCTATTTTACCTTAAGAAAATATAGATATTTAGTTAATATTCATGATAATCTTTTGTATGCTAACTGATTATTAATCCAGTTCCCTTAAGAATAACTCAATATTCTTTAATTATTCTAAACTTTTGTTTTGTTTTTGCTATTTTGGTTTCTGGATGGCAGTGAACAGTAAAAGCTGAAGAATCATGAGGTTTATAGCACTGGCTCTAGTCTTGTTGATGGTGGGCACTTGTATGGCCACAACTCAGAGAACGTTGATGGCTGAAGTGCAGCAGCAGCAGCCAGAAAAGGGCCAGAATGGCGAAGTTGAAGGCCAAGTAAACGATATGAATCACCATACCATTCCTAGACAGGAATTCGAAGGCTATAGTGGCGGTGGGCCTGTTAAACCGTAGTGTAACTAGTTCAATGATGATGCTTGCTATGTATATAATATATTGGTTAAATAATCCTTGAGCTAGACCAAGCAAAAAAGGAAAGAAAAACGTAAAGTCATGCTATAGATGCATGGCATAAGTTGTATGCGGTTTGGGTTTTTAACCTATAATTGTTACCTATTAGTCTGCATGGTGTAGCGTACGTATGTTTCTATGGTATAATAATCATAGACTATGTTTGGAGTGTGTATTTGTTGTGTGATTGTAATCATATGTAATTGAAAGTAATTTGTATTATCAAGAACTTTATAATTCAACTTTATACATCCCAAAACAATACTCTTATTGATGATAATTTAAAAACTCATACGATATATATATATATATATATATAACATCCTTTGCATTCCTTTAGAAACAACTCTGCCAATAGTCCTATCAAAAAAAAAAAAAAACTCTGGCAATAGTCTCAATTAATTTATTCATGTGTTTATTAAATCCAATTCATATGAGGAATTGCTTTTCTTACCAAAAAAAAAAAAAGTTATTTTAAGATTTTCATATACTTATAGATGGATTAATATTAATATACGATGCAACACTGGCCTATCACCCATCCTTAATGTGAAGACTCAATTTTATCATTATATACTAATTAATTATTATTATTATATACTAGTTAGATTTAGGTTATGTTTGGATTGGGCTGAAAAACCCAGCGCATCTGCGTCTGGCGATTTTTTTTTTTTGGCACACTTTTGTGAGACTTACGGCTACTGTTCATGCACTGTTTATGAACAGTAGCCGCAAATTTGGACTTTTCTCATCATTTTCAGCAAATCAGTGGGTCTTGTACACTGTTCACGGAATCCACAAACCTCACTTTTTAGTAACTTTTTCATTAAAAATGGGTCACACGATACTATTTACATATTTAAAAATTATTTTGTTACAGTGTTTTTCAGTTTTCAATTTTCAGTTTTCAGCTGTATCCAAACGAGCCCTTACCCTAGTAAAATAAATAGTATGAAAGTCAAATTTACTGTTAACTATTTATCCGTGATTCCTTCTGCTCCCCAATATTCAAATAGCTTTCTACCTATAAAAGACATGCTTCTCTTCATTTGTAATCAGAACTTAATTTTTGGCTTCATATTCTCATTTACTTCCTCTTACTTCTCTAGCTATCTACTCTTGTAATCTTATTTCTTTCCTACTTGGAAATAATCGTTTCTACCACTATTTCCTATTAGTGTTTATTTTGATAATAATATTCAGTATTTACATTTACATTATTTTGATAATAATATTCGATATTTATATTTACATTATTTACATTTATTTTGATAATATATAGCTTCCGTTTATCAAATTACTCAAGCTACTCTACCTCAACCTGCTTCCTCTTCCAGTAAGTTTGATAAGTCCAAAAAGAAGTCTGTTCTCCATGGAATCAAGAAAAAAGATTTGATAGCCCCTCCAAGACGATGAAGATGATTTAGATAATGAGTCCAAGACATCCTCTGAAGCCTCTGTTGCTAATGATGAAAATCCTTACTATCCTTATGATGGATCTTTGTTTGGGCATGGCCCAATTGTTAGTTCGGATTTATTTGAGGTCTGATTCCTTGTTTCAACCCTATGATCTCAAGTTTGCTACTATCGACATATACTAAAAAATTGCTGAAGTCATTACTGTTGTCACCAAATATGACACTATTTATCTACGATATTCAAACTGCTTTCGGTGGATCTACCTTGGAAAAATGAATAATGACAATAGATTTGACTTTTTTTTTGTGAAGTCAAGTTATCGGCTTGAGACCCAGTCCAAATGCCCTAAGTAAGCAAGAACCCAATCCGTTTAGATATGTAGGGAGTTTCTACTATTGGCTTTTCTTGCATGCCTTGGCCCAACCTTGAAATAATGTCACGTAGCTCAAAATGGTTATTAATGAGTGAATGGGATGCTGCCACGTGGCCAAAGAGAAAAAATAATCAACCTTTAACTACCATGATATCTTGTCCTAGATCACCAGCAACTCACCTTTAATTTTATAAAAAACCTTGTATGGTTCAAACAAAAAATTCTTGAAGGAAGCAATCCTCATTTGTGAGAATATCCATGAAATTAGAAGGTTATTATTTGTTGTCACTGGGCGGCAAAAAAATAATTTAAGTTATAAATTCCAATTAGAACGAATAAAAATTTACCACTTATAATTTGTTGTAAAAGTATTGTGAAAATATTATAGACGTAACACTTCTCATACAGATCTATATTGATACAATACATTTGAACCCCAATTTTTATATCAGCGTTTGCAATCATCCATGAGAGAAAGCAGTGAAGGTCAGTGTCAGCGTTAGTAATTAGTTCTTCCAATGGCCAAAGAGAGAGGGTGTTGGTACTAGAATTGCGAAGAACATGAAAAGTGGTATAACAAGAAAATTACACTTGTAAAATCACGGAAACAGGAAAAGTGATGTTGGAGTAGAAAGGGCAGTTCCCATGGGAGTTACCAACCCATGTATGCGGAAGAGACAAGTGGCATTGAAGTAGTTTTTAGAAGTTACAAAGCACCATTCAACAACAAGATAAGTGTCGTTTAAGTTGAAGGAGAAAGAGACATGCAGAAAAGACACATGTAAGGAACAACTGTTGGTAACTGTCGAGGTTTAAATATAAATAGAGTCATTTAAAAAAGAAAAAGGAAAAAAGAACAAAACTCTCCAATGACAAACTTGCCTATACAGAAAGCATATCATTTTCTTGTAATATTGAGTTCCTTAGGAGATTCGCTTGTAGTTCATACTTCATAGGACATTAGAATGTATTCGTGCTTGTAAGTCCTTGCTTGTAATCTTGTTATTCACTTTAATCTCGTTTATACAATTTTAATTCAGAATGCTATTAATTAGGCTATGATTTGTTTATTGTTTTGCATTTTTTACCTTTGAATTATTAACTATTTAGATTTATTAGACTTCGAACAACTCTATGGATAACTTAGCATGACTATGGATAACTTAGCTGCTTGGAACACAATGACATATGATTTTACTTAGTAGTTTTAGTTCTCATACTTGGTAACGTAGAATTTAATTTAATTACTTTTCATAAATTGTTGTTACTTGCATTTCCTCCTTCTAGCATAAAAAGTCATCTTAATTGAGGCAATGCCGAATCACATCTTTTTAAACATGAAGTCAAATAATCGATCCTAATCCATATTCCATAATCAATCAATTTGAAATTTGACAAATTTTATCGGACCACCTGTAAATTGCAATCACTTCAAACAAGTAAAAAAATTAAAAAACTCACAAACAGATAAAAAGAAAGAAAGAAAAAGAACAAACTATGGTTCATAGATTTAATAAGCCAAATGTCGAAACTTATGACTATTTTGGCTTGGTGGGTACTCTCCACCTCATATGCAACATTTATCTCATAAGTCAATAATCTCTCTTATAATATTTACTCCACACAGTTATGCGGGATCCACAAATAAGTTCATCTTATTTATAGGTAATCATTATAGCATCACTGCTTGTGGAGAATCTAATGTTAGAACTTTGAGGGGACTAGAGTTACTAGAGTTCCGTTTAAATATAACTTATTTTGCTGAAACTGAAAACTGAAAACACTATAGCAAAATAGTTTTTAAATGTATGAATAGTACTGTGAGACCCAGTTTTAATGAAAAAGTTGCTGAAAAATGAGATTTGTGAGTTTCATGCACTATTTACGGGACCCACGAGTCTGATAAAAAAGGCTGAAAAGTCAACAATATACGGCTACTATTCATGAATAGTAGCCGTTTGTCCCTTAAACGCATGCATAGTAGCAAAAAAAAAAAAAATGAAGAAAAAGAAAAAGAAACGTAAACGCAAGACGCAACGCAGGAAACATGGATCCAAACCCACACTAGATAGTAATTAAAAGGGTTGTAGATTCTTCCACATGTGAGGTGATTCATAACCTAACATCAACCCTATTGATCAAAGTGTATAATAATGTTTTCAAACGATAGAAGGCATAAGTATTTTAGCCAAATTAACTAGCAACATAATGACTCCTACTAAGATTCGAATTCAGGAGCATTGGGTTCTTGCTTTGAGAGCACATAAAAAAGTAACTATATATGGACGTTGTAGTAAATTAATTGGTAACGGTTTACCGTTTACCTATACCTTTAAATATTCTCTTTTCTATGTTTATCCTCTTTGCTTGACTTTAGTGAGACATTGGTAACATATTGCGTTTAGTGGGCAACGCATATGCCATTTTGATGAAGTAGAAGGCGGTATTGACTATTGAGCTCCAGAATCTAAGCACAAATTAGCATGCAAAATATTCCCAGCAACTTGTCTATTTTATGGTTTTTTAAATATGGTATTTTTTTTTTCACCCTTTTTGCAGGGTATTTTAATTTTAAAATACAGAAAAATAAATAGCATTCTCTCATATATACCTAGTTAAAATTTCTGTTGAGACTAAAAGAGTGAATGTGACAAGAGAAAAAGAAAAAGAGAAAGAGAAAGCATCTAAAAATTAATTGGCATGATACGATAAGAGTTTCAATTTATAGTGTTCGCTCCTGATGATAGCTCTTATTATCAGACTAAGATATCAATCAATTTTTGGTGTAGGCAGAAATTGAACACCAGATCTCTTATTCAACCATTAGAGACTTTACTAATTGAGTTAACTGGAACTTATATGCTATGTTGAGTCTAAACATTTATATTTTTTACTGTCTTAAATTATATGTTACAAAAATCCACAAAGTATGCATAAAGACTAATCATTTAAGGTTAATAATTTACTCTAAATTTATAACAAATAAAATTAAAATTATGGGTAAGGCTTAGTACTTTTGCGAAATACTAAACTTACACGTGAACATTATTTTAGGACATATATATATATATATATATATCATATCTTTTCTCCCAGCACGTACTGGAGCTCTCCACACCAAGCCAAAACCCTAAAATTTCTTCGCTTAACCACAAGGTCGACAACTACCACATGCTACATTAACTCGTTAAGTCTAAGTATAGTAAATCATAAATATTTTACTATAAAAGGCAAGCATGTTAACATGACTAAAAAGAGACTCTTTAATCAGTTTCAAACACACAGACAATAGTCCCATAAAAAAAAACACACACACACACACACAGAGACAATAGTAGAGTGAAGGTCGGAGACAATGGGTGTTCGAGAAATCCAAGTAGCAGACACGACCCTAGTAATCCACGAACTCGAAGATGTATGCGACTCAGTCACTGGCCGAGTTCTCACCGGGTCATGGCTTTGGAACTCGTCCCTGGTTTTGTCAGAGTGGATAGCCACTCAGGGCCGACTCACCTTCGACTTCCACGACAAAACCGTCCTCGAGCTCGGCGCAGGAGCTGGACTTCCAGGCTTGACCGCGGCTCTGCTGGGTGCTAGCCGAGTCGTGCTCACTGACATTGACACGGGCTCATAAACTAGGAAGCACGGGTGTGTTTCGAGATTCGGGTGCGGGTGCGGGTGCGGGTGCGGGACTCGGCAATTTTTGAAAAAATTGGGTGCGGGTGCGGCGGGACACGGCGATTAAAAAATTATTAAAAATATTTTTATTTATATTTTTAATATATTGCTAAGCATAACTTTTCACATTATATAAACATATACCAAATTTAATAACTAAAACATGATGTTCATAAATAAAATACAACCCACAAGATTAAAACTAAAAGTCTAAAACATTCCATGATGTTCGAACAGCCCAGCAAGGCAGCAACCAGAGAGCACAGAGAGAAGAGAGAGCCGAGCGATGGAGAGCAATGGAGGGACGGAGGGTTTTGGAGTTTCTGGACAAAGTGAGAGTGTGTGAGAGTGTTTTAGGTTTTAGGTTAAGTCAAACGGTGCGTTTTGCACCTTTTTTTTTTTTTTTTTTTTTTTTAAATTTCGGCCTGAACCGGCCGTATCGGCGGTTTCGGCCGATACGGCCGAAATGGCCGAAACGGCCGAAACGGCCCGAATCGAGCCGAGTCGGCCCGATTTGAGCCGCGTCGGCTCGAGTCGGCTTCGCCACGTGGCCGACGCGGCCCGACGCGGCACGGACACGCGGCCAACGGTGTCCGCGGCGCGTCGCCGCGTCCGTGCGTATCGGACGCGGGTGCGGCGCCTCTGGGGCCGCACCCGTGCTTTCCAGCTCATAAACAACATTGAAGTAAATGGGCTTGGAGACCGAGTCGAAGTGAGGCAACTCGTTTGGGGATCGGACGAGTCTTCCAGCGAGTTTTATGGGTTCGACTTCGACCTGGTTTTGATGTCCGACGTGTTCTTTGACATGGAGGAAATGGCAGCGCTGGCGAAAACGCTGAAGAAGGTGTGTAGGAAAGAGACAGTTGTTTGGGCAGCGAGTGAGGTTCGGCCATGGACAGGTGAGTGTCTTAACGTGTTGGTGAGCGAGGGGTTTGGAGTGGTTGAGTTTCCGAGTCAACTCGGTGGTTCTATTGGTTCTGGTAATCCTTTCATGGAAGAAGACAGTTTAGATACGTTCGCCGTTTTCCTTCTACTGCCACCGAACGAAGATAGCCACGTGGCTGCCGTATGTAATTGAAGGGGCATTAAATAGTGAAGGCCACTAATCTCAACAGTAGGGTCCCACTTAATTTTTGTAGCCTTCTCGCTAATCTTTCTCATTTTTAATTCTAATTTCTAAGATATAAAACAATTTCTTTCTTTCTGTTTCTCAAGAAATAAAATATAAAAAATTTCTTTAAAAAAATATTATTTTGGGTGTTGATGGGAAAATTTTATTGTTGATATAAAATAAAAGGAAGTGATAGACAAAACAAAGAAAACTAAGGGTCTACCATATAGAACTTGATATTTAAGTAGTCAGCCAATCTTTGAATGCTACCATATTACCAAAATACAAGTAGTAATCTATGTTATACAAAGAACTCATTTGTTTAGGTGTTTAGATTGCTCAAAATGGCAGTTTAGCAAATCGCAATTCTAGGCATACTTTGGGCTAGGCAATATTTGCGGGATTGCGTTTTCAATTCCGTAGAATTTTCTCGATTCCAAAAATGCAATTTCTCACTGCTTTTTTAACATCACACGATTTGGAAGATTGGGTTACCGCTAAGAGTTTCCTCTAAAACCCTAAGAAAAATATTATCTAATCTAGTGTAATAATTAACCAAACAAATAAATGCAAATACAAATGCTAGGAAACATGAAATTAGACCTACTTACTTGCCCCTGGCCTTGTTTGGCCATGTCAATGTGATATACAATCGCTGTAAAGCAGAGGTTACTGTTTTCCCCGGACAATCACTCTTTATAGCAAACACCTATCTATCAAACAAGCACAAACCACTCTGGGCAATCCAACTACAGTTACAATATCATCAAAGGCAGACCAAAGACAAAAAGAAAAAAACAAATTATATAATATAGAAAATTGTAACGCAAATTTAAGAAAATAACAGTAATTCACATTGCATCTATTGTTAACTCATAATGTTAAATTAGATAAATTTATAAATTGAAAAGAAGTGAGAAATACTAAATTTATAATTAAATGCATCATGCGTATTACCTAGATTGTAGTATTGGCTTTAGTTAGTAACAACAATCGTTTGTGCAATAATATATATGATTCTTATTTTATTTGTAGATCATGGAAAAAATCAACTACAATGCTTGATTTTTTCAAAATAAAAGATTCAAATTCTTCCAAAGTCAACGTGGGATTGCCAACAACTAATGTTGCTATTCAAATTCTAGAAAATGTGGATGTTCCAATTCTAGAAAATAGTCATTCCCCAATTCCGGAAAATGTCAATGTTCCAATCTCAAGAAATATTCATTCCCCAATTCCAAAAAATGTCGATATCCCAATTTCGAAAAATAACTATATCTCTCAAACACAATTTCAAAAATTTGTTCTTGATTCTTTGGATTATGGTCCCGGAACACGCAAACAAATATGAGAATATCATGTTGATCAACATGATGAAATTTGACAGGTTTACATTAAAAATGGTCCGCACCAACCTCCTCTAAAGACACACAAAAAAAGTGGAAAACACAATTGTAGCTTTCAAGTTTCTTGGTTTGAATATAATTCAACATGGCTTGAATATTCTCCTACGACAGATGCAGCTTATTGTCTACCCTACTTTGTCTTTCATAATCCAAATGGGCTTGTGGGACAAAATACATTCACTATTGATGGATTTAGAAATTGGAAAAAAGTTGAGGGCAACAATTGTTATTTTCAAGGTCATATAGGAAAAAATCCTAACTCAGCTCATAGAGTTGCCGAGCAAATGTGTAAGGATTTGGTGAACCAATGGCAACATTTACAAAGGGTAGTTGACCATTTCACTACAGAACAAATTGCAAATAATTGGTTGCAACTGAAGGTCTCAGTTTTTATTGTCCGACATCTTGCCTTTCAAACTATACCTTTTAGAGGTCGAAATGAAAGTTTTAGTTCATTAAATCGTGGGAACTTTCTTGAATCATTGGGTATTGTGACTTTTTGGATTGAGAAGGTTCTAAAATAATAGAAAAAGCTCCCAAAAATGCAACTTACACATCACCTAGGATTCAAAAGGAAATTATACATGCTTTCTCTGCCAAAGTGAAGAAGGCTATGCTGGAAGAAATTGGTGATGCAAAGTTTTGCATAATGGTTGATGAAGCTCGTGACGAGTTCATGAAAGAACAAATGACTGTGGTTTTTAAATATGTTGATGCAGAAAGCTTTGTGAAAGAAATTTTTTTTAGGCTTATTCATGTTGTTGACACTATGGATTTGACTCTAAAGAAGGGGATATATTCTTCGTTATCTCAACATTGCTTAGATATACAAAATATTCGAGGGCAAGGATATGATGGAGCAAGCAACATGCAAGATATGTGGAATGGATTACAAGTTTTGATTTTGAATGATTGCCCGTATGCTTACTATATCCATTGTGTTTTGCACATCGCTTACAATTGGCATTAGTAAAAGCATCAAAACAAGTTGTCCCCATTAGTGGGTTTTTTCTTAAATTGCTTTTTTTGATCAAAATTGTTAATGCTTCATGCAAGCATAATGAGCAATTGAAAGTTTCCAATGCTAATGAAATAGCACGTTTGATTGATCTTGAAGAACTTGAGACCGGAAGTGAACTTAATCAAATTGTCACTTTACAACGACTTGTAGAAACACGTTGGAGTTCACATTTTAGATTAGTTTCTAGCTTATTCAGGATATTTACTTCAACTGTTGAAGTTTTACTAAATATAATTGATGATGCAAGTGATGGAGAACATTGGGCAGAAGTAGAGTCAGTTTATGATGGTTTAACTTCATTTGAATTTGTCTTCATCTTGCATCTTGAGAAGGAAACTATAGAGATCACTGATAAACTTTGTCAAGCTTTGCAAAGCTAATCTTAAGACATTTTAAATGTCATGCATTTAGTTTCATCTACTAAAGCACTTATCCAAAAATTTAGAGATGATGGATGGGATGGCTTACTTACCACTGTGACATCATTTTGTGAGAAGCATTGCATTGATGTCCTAGATATGAATGCTTGTTATGTCACGAGGCGAGGTCGAGCTTGTAATCAGCAAGATAACATTACAATCGAGCATCATAATCGAGTAAATATTTTTTATGCTACAATAGATTTTCAACTATAGGAACTAAATCATTGGTTTAATGAAGATGCAATAGAGTTACTTAGGCTTAACTTAGTTTTAGAACCTCGAGAGACATTAAAATCTTTTAAAAGTAGTGATCTTTGTTTGTTGGTAAAGAATTTCTATCCACAAGATTTCACAAATTATGACAAACAAATGTTGGAGAAAGAGTTTTATCATTTTGAGCATAATGTGGTCTAGGATCCAGAGTTCAAAATATTGAAAAGTTTATCTGAGTTGTGTCAATGGTTAATGAGAACTAGAAATTCAGAACACTACAAATTTGTTTATAGAATGGTGAGACTTGTGCCTACTCTTTTAGTTTCTATTGCTACTACAAAGCGCGCATTTTCAGTTATGAAAGTTGTCAAAAATAACCTTCAAAATAAAATGGAAAATAATTTTTTGATGGACTTTTTGATATTATACATTGAAAAGGATATACCTTCGACATTTAGTTTGGATTCAATCGTAGATGATTTTGAAAATTTGAAAGAGTATCGAGTTTCTTTTTCATAGATGATTGTATTAAGAAACAATCGTGTTTCGTGTTTTTTGTTTTTGTTGCTAGATGATTGTATCTTAATATATTAAGAAACAATGATTTTTTTGTATTTATCTTGGTTGATAGTTTATTAATACTATATGGATACGTATTTGAAATTTTTTTTTCTTATCTCCGGCTCCCCCCCCAGCTTAAAATCATAGGCTTGTCCCTGTCTTGCAGGATGAAAATGCAGACTTCTTCTAGTCATTACATAGTTAGAAAAGCTTGGCAGACTTCTTGATCATTACATTAAGGCCTCTTAAAAATGCTTATTGATGTAGCGTAACGCCCATTTTGCACTTAAACGAGATGTATATGTTCACAGAGTTTCTATTCAAAATCTATAACCAGCCCATGGGCCAAGTAAAAATGGGTTAGGCCGGCCCATTGTGCAATACCCTAGATATTGCACGGTGTGCAATAGCATAAATCTCAGCCGTTTAAGCTATCCAATGGCTCCTATAAAATGCCAAGTCATCAATCCGCATGAAAGTTGAAAAAAAAAACATAACCTGCCAATAATTTTTACAATCTACATCTCATTATTTCAAATAGAAAAAAAAACCTCACACTTCTCCAGTCCTCCTCCTCCCCTTTGCTGTCACTGCCACCCTCAGTTTCTGCTTCAATCATTTCATGGGCTTTGCGAATCTTCGTCCTCTTCTTCTTCTAAACCTGAAAGTTATTTTTTTCTCCAAGATATCCCAACTTTTAAACTTTTTTTTCATCATTCTTCTACAATAACTCTTGAAAGGTTGATTGTAGGAAAAAAAAAAAAAAAAAAAAAAAATTAAGGACTGAGTGGGAACTGGAGATACAAGTTTTTATTTTATACCTATGCTAATACAAGTTTTTTATTATCTCTATTTCTCTTCTTTATTCTCAAGTTTTTTTTTTTTCACATGACTTGTGTAATTATGTATTTTCATGAATTTGATGTTGATACTTCACTGAATCTATGTAAAATTATAAATGGAAAATTAAATTGCTAAGCTTAGTCACTCAATCAAATTGATCTCTTGCCCATGAAATTTTCTGTCATACGTGTTCTTGATGATTTTTTTTTCTTTTGATTCTCATGTTGATATCTTTGATGATTATGGTTAGTCTTTGATGGAATGATGTATGTTGAATGATTTTTGTATATGGTATTTAGGAATTTTATGTCCTATTATGTTCATTCCTTCTACACTCCATCTGTTTGATAAAATGCACCAATGATTACTATCTTTGCACACAAATTCCATTGCTAGAGGAATGATCAAGTGCATAGACCCGCAAAATATGAAATAATTCTTGATGAAATTGTGTGGCCTAAGTTCAAAGGGTTGTGCTGGGACATTTAGTAACATTTAGTAACAGAGGAATAAGTAAGGTCATTGGATAAGACTTTACATGTTGGTGATGGAAGTAGTTTAGCAAAATGGATTTATGGTGTCTTGAAAAAAAAAATCCCTCTCTTCCTTAATATCTTTTTGGTTCTTCATGCCAAAAAATTTGCACTTGCATTTGCCACTTTGAGCTTGCCTTGGAGTGTACGTAATTTTTCTTCGGCGCTTTTTTTTTAGTTGGTGAATATCTCATCTTTGCTTCTCCTTAATGCAAAATACATTTGTTATTTTCTGATTGCCCTCATTTAAATTTGGACTATGCAGTTATTATATTTTGTTGTTGATTATGAAGAAATTAAATGTATCTCTTGAACATTCATACTATATGATCTACTTTGTATTTCACTTTTAATGTTGGTCCTTTAGCTGAGTTCTTAAGATGGAAGTTCCTAAGCTAAACACTCAAGGCCTCAACAAACTTACATATTTATCAGATAATGATCTTATAGCTTCACTTATGGCTACTGTTAGTTTGAAATTTTGATATATGTTTATCATTGAAATCACTCTTTCTTCTTTTGTTAGGTTGAATGGCATGATTAAATTAAATGAATGCTATTCTTTGTTTGATCACCGAGAGCAAGAAAAGGCAGCTGCTGGAGGGGGATTAGTGCTAAATTTTAGATTGTTTTATATGATAGTGTAGACCACATGTTCTCACACTTGTATAAGTTCTACCATTCTGATGAAATGTTGTAGAAAAATATATGTTTTGGATATTCGTAGAAACTTCAGCATTTACCTTTTGTAGCCATATGGATGATTCAAAAATTGTTTTGAATGGAAGTATTTTGCTTAGGAATTATTATTCATTACACTTTGGCTTCGACTTGCATCCTTATAGAATTTGTGAATAATTTTTTGGTTCCATGAATGTGTATATTTTCAAGTTGTTTTTGAGTGAAATAATAACCTTGTAATCAAAGTGTACATTTCAATAAAGCTTTGTTTATTTTTGGATCAAACTCTTGCGTCAGTTTGTGACCGTGTGGGCATCATCAAAATTATTCAATTTGAAGCATTACAAGAAATTAGAAATAAAAGGCACACAATCAATTACATTTAATTACATTCTCAAACCAATATCAATAAAAGAATAACTATATTTTATTACATTTTTCTTGGTTTGTAGTCTAAATCCTTGTAAAAGTTGTTGTAAATGAACATTAAACTACTCAAGTATCAAAACTAAAGAATACATTCAATGTTTCATTGATACTGAAAATTAGCCTATTGACAGTAAGATAATGCACGACTTCAATGCTTCATGGAATGCTTCAAAGCATTTTTGGCAAGCTACTTTGAACTTTATGGCAGCCAAGGCTAATATTTTATCCTGTTAACAAGAAAACATGAGACATAGTTATTAGTTATTACTCTATATAACTTTTTGCGACAATAAATGGAAAATAAAGAAAGTGCATAAAACAAACTCTTGTTCATAAGCTCAATTGTGCCCAAATCCAACTACAGTTTCTGCTTTATTTTATAAATTAGTACCATATTTGTATAACATAGAAATGCTCAAGTAGAATTAAAGTAAATAAATAAATACCATATCTGTATAACATAGAAATGCCCAAAAAGAATTAAAGTTCAACTAGAAATATTTGACAATTTTGTATTAAAAGAAAAATAGCATCACCAAAACTTCAAAAATTCTTTTGAACCAAAATAACATCACCAGAATATTTTGGAAGGCCTTAACTTATAATATGCAAAAATGCAAATATTTTCTCCTCAAGTTCACCTATCAAGAGCCACAGTTTATATCTTTAAAATTAACTACAAGAAACAAAATATATTATCCACCAACAAATACCCATCTGCAAAGTCAATCCAAATTTAGCAAAATTACTCTCTAATAACTGAAAAGGGGTCCAAGGCAAGCTCCAAAGTATTTAATGGCAAATGCAAGTGAAATTTTTTTGGCATGAATTTCATTTCAAGACAAACCAATTAAATTCACAGTATGCTTAATTGTTTAAAGCTTCTGTGCTGAAAAAAAAAAAAAAGGGGTGGACAAAAACAAGAGATCAAGGAAAGAAAAAAAATTCACAACATTACACAAGAAATTATTTATAGCAAAAAATAAAAGTTAATTAAAGAAGGGGGAAATATTTGGCAAAGAAATCAAAGAAAAGAGAGAAAAAAACTGATATCAAAATATCCTAACTAGATCTAATCATGTTAATTGTTATTAATTTTTTTTTTTTGGGGTTGGCTTTAGAATAAAGGTGTGGCTGATCTGTTGGAGCACGGTCAGGGTAGAGATTGGAAGGTTGTCAGACTGACACCAGTGATAAGCAACTCTAGCAACGATGAAGAGATTAGTCCTACTGGGCTTGAGAGAACCAGAAAATATGAAGGAAGAAAGATTATTTATTTATTTATTTTTTTTTCAGTTTGTTGTTATCCAAGACACCACAAACCATTCAACTAAACTACTTCCATCACCAAAATGTAAAGCCTTATCCAATGACCTTACCAATTCCCCTGTTACTAAATGTTCAAAACAACTTTCCTTCACCCTTTTGTTTCATCTTTGACTAAGGCTGCTTTGCAGCCTTGTGTTTTTGGAATGATCATTATTTGTTGGACTGTCCTAGCATTAGCACTTTGAACTTCGACTACATAATCAATATGACATTTCATCAAGAATTATTTCAGATTTTGCATGTCTATGCGCTTGATCATTCCTCTAACAATGGAATGTGTTCTTATGTTGTTTTAAAACTCAACAATCCAAATCTATATATATATATATATATATATATATTAATAGGTAAAGCAGAGAGAGTGTGAAATTAAATTTCAAATTAGAACTCTAATTGTGTGCCACGTGTACACATCAAATTAGAGTTCTAATTTTGTGCCATGTGTCTAGAATCTGAAATTGAAGTTGAATTTTGCATCATATGGCTAAATGTATGTGAGCTCATTCTCATTAAAACAACTTCTATATATCGGGTCAAGTGAGTTACTGTGCTAATTAAGTTTTTTCTTGATTTTGCAGTCAAATGTGAAAACCAAAGAGATTAATATCGGTAATAAGAACTTGATTTGGGTACATTGCATAATTTTCAAAAAGATAAATGTATGTGAGCTCATTCTTATTAAAACCACTTTTATGTATTGGGTCAAGTGAGTTACTGTGCTAAATAATAAGTGAAGCAGAGAGAATGTAAAATTGAATTTCAAATTAAATTAGAACTCTAATTGTGTGCCACGTGTACACATCAAATTAGAGTTCTAAATTTGTGTCATGTGCCTAGAATCTGAAATTGAAGTTGAATTTTGCATCATGTGGCTAAATGTATATAAACTCATTCGCATTAAAACCACTTCTATGTATCGGGTCAAGTGAGTTACTGTGCTAATTAAATTTTTTCTTGATTTTGCAGTCAAACGTGAAAACCAAAGAGATTAATATCGGTGGTAAGAACTTGGTTTGGGTACATTGCATAATTTCCAAAAAGATAAATGTATGTGAGTTCATTCTCATTAAAACCACTTCTATGTATCGGGTTAAGTGAGTTACTGTACTAATTAAGTTTTTTCTTGATTTTGCAGTCAAACGTGAAAACCAAAGGGATTAATATCGGCAATAAGAACTTGGTTTGGGTACATTGCATAATTTCCAAAAAGATAGCAAAGCCAAAGTTTGCATCTTTGTCATAAATTGCTTACAAAGTTTGCATCTTTACATTTGCACTGAGTTTTGGATTAAAGTGCTTTCTTATTGGTTCTGACACTGAGTTTTGTTTACTATTCACTTACAAAGTTTGCATCTTTTACATTTGTTATAAATTGCTAATATGTGATTAGATGCACATTATGCCTAAAATTCACTATCCTTATATTTGGCTTTTTGTTCAGGTTTGGCACCTATAACAATGAAGAATGCACTGATGTGGACCAATGGATGATACTTTTTGGAGGTTGCAAAGGAACTTAGTGATCAATGGAATCTCACGCGAATTGGAGAGGACCCGGCTGTAGATGTCTGGATGGCAGATGTGAGTCATTATGTTTTTAAAATTTTCAGTGAAGGTAAAGGTTATGAACAATGTAAATTTAATTGAAGATTCAAAAGCGTGAATGGATCTTTAGATAAACATTGTCACCAAGGTTCATCTTTCTGTGTAAAATATATATACTGCTAAGTTTTGTTAATGAAATTTTTTAGTTAATAATATGAATTTAGACTTAACCGAGTCTTTTAAACATGAATAAACTCATAATTAATAATATATCTATTCTCGTACGGTAGCACGGGGTTACATACTAGTCCGAATAAAAGAAATGTGCAAAGCAATGGAATGTGTTCATATGATGTTATTTTTTTTTTTTATCTTTCACCCGGACTGATGACCTGGCATTTCACAGAGCCATTGGATGGCTTAAACGGCTGAGATTTGTGCTATTGCACACAGTGCAATACCCCAATCCCAGAGGATAAGAGTAGTGGGGAACCACCAAATCGGGTTTATTTATCTCATCAGGCATCAGCCAACAGCACAGCACGCACCATCTCCATCTCCATCTCCATCTCCATCTGCCTCTTCTTCTTCTTCTTCTTCTTCAAACTCTGTGTCTCTATCTCTCTTTCTATGGAGGCCCTCTCATCCCCTCTCCATCTCACTCTCCGCCCACGCCATTCTTGTCCAGTCAAATGGTGCAGTAGTGGGTCGGTCTTACTATTTCCACCGTGCCTAAAGACTCCAGCTAAGCATAATAATATGGGGATCATAAAGGCTTCTGTGGCTGTTGAGCAGCAGACCCAGAAGAACATAACTGCACTCATCAGGATTGGCACCAGAGGAAGGTACTCTTTTTCACTTCTCTTCTCTTCTTCAACTCTCATAATGTGCCTTTAATTTTGCTCACTTGGGTTGGGTTGGGTTGAATCATAATGGGTCCTCTTTAATTTTCCAAAATTGATGCTTTCTTTTTGGTGTTTGCTGTAACTTATCCTGTTATGTTGCTCAGATTTTTGCTCGATTGCATTCACCATTGGGGTGATTTTGTTGTTTGAATTTTATAGTTTTAAGTTCTTATGCTGATAAATGGATTTAATTGTTGCTTTCTCTTTGTTTGTTCCTTTCTTACTTTGATGTTTTTGACTTACTGTGAATGTGTAAAGGGTCAAACTTTATTTTTATTTTAGTGAAATGTGCCTTTGCTTTTCACTAATTACATTTGTTATTGGTTTATTCTTTTCGGGTTTGGTTCTATATCACTGCGGCAGCCAGGAAGAGAACTCTCTGTGAAAGACAGGAGTTTAGTTTGAATGTCCAATAGTCATTTCATTTTTCTTTTCAGTAGATGATTGTTTCACTGTTGGTTTGCATAGATTGTACAACTTTTTGACTTACTTTACATTTTCTTGTGTTTAGATATTATATTCACTCTATGAAACACAAAGGTTTTATGGACGTATATAATGCTTGGAGCAACCAACTGATCATCTCTCTTTTTAATAACAAAGCCTACGATTTAAATTTGCTTTGTTTGTGTACTTGCTAGTTGCCTATGTAATTATTTCTAATTCTGGTATCAGTTGTTTTGGATTTGTTTGGGGGGCATTATTTATAGTCATTCTATATGCAGGACAGCCCACTAGCACTTGCTCAGGCTCATGAGACAAGAGATAAACTCATGGCCACACATTCAGAGCTTGCTGAAGAGGGGGCTATACAAATTGTTATAATAAAAACAACGGGTGATAAAATACTAAGTCAGCCACTTGCAGACATAGGTGGGAAGGGCTTGTTCACTAAGGAAATAGATGAGGCACTCATAAATGGTGAAATTGATATTGCCGTCCACTCAATGAAAGATGTCCCGACTTACTTACCTGAGAAGACAATTCTACCTTGTAACCTTCCTCGTGAGGATGTTCGAGATGCATTTATTTCCTTGAGTGCAGCCTCGCTTGCAGAGCTTCCAGCTGGTAGCACTGTTGGTACTGCATCACTCAGAAGAAAGTCACAATTACTCCATAAATATGCATCTCTTAATGTAAGTTAGTATCTTGTATCAATTGAGCTAAAGATTTTTTGATTGAACTATAAAGTCAATTTACATGTCATTGCATTTGCTAATGACTTGTAATTTGAAGTGGGCTATCTAGTTTGTAGAAGTAGGCCTTATTGCACTGTTGCTTCTGTTTTATGCCTGGGTTGATAGGCAAACCACCCAGAATTAGCCTTTGAAGAGATGCATATTACTTAAACTTCATGCTACAATTCCATATACTTTTTCAGATTTAACATTTCATTTATGTTATTATTAGATGATTATTTGGATGTAGGTTCTAGTTACACCTAGTGTTAGCCTTTGAAGAGATGCATATTACTTAAACTTCATACTACAATTCCTTGTACTTTTTCAGATTTAGCATTTCATTTGTGTTATTATTAGATGATTATTTGGATATAGGTTCTAGTTATACCTAGTGTAATACTTGTCAATATTACAGCCCTAAAAAACTTTTCATTGGGCGTCTATTTTGACAGATCCATTGTTGGATTGCATACTCTACTTATGATCTGTGTGTGCCAAATGATAATAATTGATTAAGGACTCTTTCTACTATAAAATGTCCAAATTTTAGTGTTTAAAAAAAATATATATATATATATATATATAAAAAAAAATTTCCAGTAGTTTATGGATTTGATAGTAACGGTTCATTCTTTTGATGGAAAACCTTGTGTAAAGATAGTTTTACGTGTTTTCCAGTGTTTGGTAACATAAGAAAAATGAGTCAAAGGAAAAACTATATTTGGTTAACATAAAAAGTGTGGCTTATTTTTAGAGATTGTTTTCCACTAGATTTTTTTTGGAGAACAACTTTATCTCACAGCAAGCTAAGTAAGGGAAGTTATGATTTTTTTTTCAACTCATTTAAGGTTATTACCAAACATAGGAAAATGAGATAGTTTTACAAAAAATGTTTTTTGGAAAATGACTCATTTTCTAGAAAACATTATCACTGAAACAAACAGAGTGACATTTGATTGGTAGGAAAATTTGGTGCATGTCACTTAAGCACATAAAGAACATGTAATTTAATGGTGGGGTTGTTTGAATATTAGTTTGACTAAAAGTTGTTTGTATAACCGTCTGTTGGTTGTAGAAGAATGGGCATTGTGTTCCTTTATAGTGTATGTGTTGATATGATGGCTAACCATCTATTAATTATGTCTTTGCTTTAATATAATGTTACATATCAGTTGAAAAAAAAAGGTAGTTCTACAGTATTCTGGTTCTTTTGTTGCAAAATCTATATGATGACTTTGGTTCCCAAGGATAACTATCCATGGACTAGCAGATTTTGATTAAGAATTAGGAGGGAGCTTATACCATGATGAGTGTTATTAGTGTTATATGAGGGCTATATTGATAGACATTTTGATGACATTAGTAGATTTGATATGAAATTGCTTGGATCCAAAGTGAATGGCAATAGAATTCTAGAATTCTAATAAAAGCTCTTTGAGATGGAATCTATGAAGATGGACATTCTTAGTGCAAGAATGTTTTGGATGATATGAGGTTACCTGTTAGCATTCATCATTTTTTTTGGATAGGTAACAAAAAATTTTATTAAAGCATTCATAATTTTTTAACAAGATTTCTTTTCACAAGCCCCTTTTTCTCTCAATGGCAGTGCTGTTTTAGTCTTTACTTTTTCACTGTGCTTCAGCAGTTAGTCCATAGATTTCTTTTTATACTGTTTTGTATATGCCTTTTTTTCCCCTCTAATGGAAAAATAGTATCTTTGGTTTTTAGTTTTCTCAAGATGTTTCAGCATTTTGGGATCAATTCTGTCTATTTCTCTTATCTGCTTTGGGTTATCTTCATTGTAGGTGCTGGAAAATTTTCGTGGTAATGTCCAGACACGCTTGAGAAAACTAAATGAGGGTGTAGTTCAAGCAACATTATTGGCATTAGCTGGTCTTAAACGCTTAAATATGACAGAACATGTGACTTCAATTCTTTCAATTGATGAAATGCTTCCAGCCGTTGCTCAAGGGGCAATTGGAATTGCCTGTAGAAGCAATGATGATACAATGGTGAGTTTATTTATTCTTTTGCCTAAGTTGCTGGTTTTAATAATTTCATTGATCATGTAATTGTTGCTCAAGAAATTTTGGGACTTGGGTTTTATTGTTGTTGTTGTATGTGTAATGGTTGACCAAGCTATTTCCATCACTAAGTAAATCATATCTAATGTCCATAACATGTGACTTTTGCCCAAGAATAGTTACTTATTGGCTTAAAAAAAGTCTTTATTACTGCATGTGCACAGTAAATTAGTAATAAGTCTAACAAGCAACTGCCAGATTAATAAATCTGTAAGCAAATAAAATAAAACAACCTGGTTTGAGTCAGTGGTGTGGAGGGATACAATTCTTGAAGAGTGGGTCATGTTGGATGTCTTTTTAGTTTTTGGAATATTGGATTTGAAATAGAAATTGTGGATCTTTTATACCATAAGCAGTGGCAGAAGTACAACACATCTGAGTAATGTAAAAATATATTCAGAGAAATTGGAAACATGAGAGGTATATTACTGGTACAACACAGAATTTAAATGCAAAAATCAGTTGTGCAATAGAACTTTCTTTGTTTGTCTTTCTTCCTCCCCTTCAAGTGCCTACATTTTAGGGGAGCCAAAAATTTGCTTTTGTTCCACACAAATATAATTAACACATATTTCTAAAGTTTTTAATGTTACTGTTTCTCAAGTTAAGCATCATATTAAATACAATGTCCTACATGCAGAAATGCATATCATTGCTCCATAGAAGAATAGTGGCATCATCTCCTGAAAATGTTGTTCTTGTTGATTGACTATGCTTCCAAATCTTAGTACAATTCTTAGCATGTGTGATGTGCATGACCGAAACCAAATGATATGTTAGTTTGATTTGCATAAATCTACTTTTTGTGTTGAATTTGAGAGCATTTTTGGAGGTGATGTGAGGGTGTTTTTTTTTTATTAATTATTTTATTATTATTATTATTATTTTTAAAGCCTAAAGGTCCTGTTTTGCTATTGAGGTCAATAATAGCCCTTCTACAATAATATTATAAATTAAACTGCGATATTGGAATTCTTGAAAGGGATATTGGAATTCCTCTTTGCAGCTGCAATGGTTGGAAAATGATGAGATTATTTTCTTTGAAAGAGGATTTTTTTTTCCCTATTAAAAATATTTCAAGAATTCCCATCTTGTGCTCTTTGGACTTGTGTTAGTTGTCTATATAATTGGTTTACCTCTTGGTATTCTTTTATACTTAAATAATGTTGTTGACCTGGAAAGTAAAAAAAGATGTGTCAGAGTCATAAGTGCTTAGCCTTGTTTGTCTATATATAATTAATGGGCATGGTTTCTTTGGAAATAAATGAGATTCATTAACCAAAGTTCATCAACAGAACTTCTTATGAAGGACTAATTTGAACATTTGAATTACCCGTATTTATGATATGCTTTGGATACTTTTATGTTATATCAACAACAATGCTGCCAATTTTTCTTCTTGTAAAATATAGTTAACTCAATATAAAGATTTGAACCTGCAAAACATTGTCTGGTTGGGATTCCCTTGAAAAAAAAAATCTGATTCTGCCTCTGGGAACTTATCTTCTTTCTTTTCAGGCTAATTACATAGCCTCATTGAATCATGAGGAAACAAGACTAGCAGTTGCTTGTGAAAGGGCCTTTCTTTTGACCTTGGATGGGTCTTGCCGCACTCCTATTGCTGGATATGCTTACAAAGATGATGATGGAAATTGCATATTTAAGGGGTTGGTAGCTTCCCCAGATGGAATCCGTGGTATGGACATCTTTACTCATTTACATATTTTTATTCAGATGTGTCTCCATTTCAGGTGTAATAGTCTCTAACATTGCTTCATTCCCCACCCCCCCCCCCCCAAAAATTCCTTTGTGTACTTTAGTACTCGAAACTTCTAGAAAAGGCCTATATGCTCATGAAGATATGGTTACGATGGGAAAGGATGCTGGCAAGGAGCTTCTTTCACGGGCTGGTCCTGGCTTTTTTGGTTTTTAGAGTGGCTTAACTGTAGATGAAGGAAAGAACAAAGGTGATTGTTTCGAGGCTTCTTGTTCAACTTTAAGGTGATCGCTTTCCATGAGCTCATTCAATCCTGGAGCTATTGTTTGTTGTAACATTAATAAGAATAATTGTTTGATTCTTTGCTAGTTAGAAGACAAATCACCCATGCGGTAGTTTTAAACGTAGTTAAATTCCATCTTTTATGGTTGATCAATGCTCTTTCTCTTGGTTACTGAGTCAGAAGACTCTAAACAGTGGCAGCTTTGTTGAGTTAACTTTGGCCAATGCAGACATCCACTGTACCTAAATTCTTATTGAAACATAGCCAAGTGCATAGTGTGTGTGTGGAAGAGAGGGGGGGGGGGGGGAGACCAGGTTCCAATTTACAAACCCATTTGGCCTAATTTGTAGCTTTACCGTTTAGCATATAGTATTTTTTGGTCATATTTATTACTGATTCTTGAAAACAAAGTAGAAGATCGATCTTAGGAGACCTTCAATCTTCACCCCAATTTCACATGGTGCGAAAAGGAGTGGTCTCTCAATCAGATCTATGTACGTTATCTTTATTTTCCTTTTAATTGTACGTACATTTTAATTGGCTAGGCAATCATTTTATTTAATAACTTTTTTTTTTTTGATAAGTAAGAGAGAAGTATATTCAAGAGGCTACCTCATGCAAACAACATAAGGCAGAACAAAGAATACAGAGAGGGAAACAAACAAGAAAAAAACAACAAAACAAACAACAATCAACAGAAAACTAAGTACAAAGAAGGGAATTTAGGAACATAGGGAGAGAATCACTAGAGGTGAGTCCCCAGGCCCTAGACCAATCAAAAGGGAGCCAATAAAGAAAGCGAGCAGCTGGTCATCGGATTTGTCCAAGTCCTCAAAAGTGCGCCAGTTTCGTTCCCTCCAAATACACCACATTAGGCACGGAGGAACTAAATTCCAAACACTAGAAGAGTGCTTTCCCAGCCAGTTCCACCAACCAAAAAGCGTATCTGCAACCGAGCTTGGCAAAACCCAGTTGATCCCAAAAGATCTGAAAACCCAGCTCCACAGCTGATAAGCTTTGTCGCAATGGAGTAGTAAATGGTTTACCGTCTCCCCATTACAACGACACATAATGCACCAGTCAACAAAATCAAAGCCTCTACCCTGCAGATTATCCCCAGTAAGAATCTTCTCCCAAGCAGCACTCCAAACGAAGAAAGAGACGCGCGGAGGAGCCCTAACCTTCCAAACACCTTTCCAAGGAAAGATAATAGATGAGGGACAACGAAGCTTATTATAGAAAGAGCGAGTGTTAAAATTCCCCTTCTTTGACAACTTCCACCTCATACGGTCTCCGTGCTCAGATTGAGGTAAATTTGAGCCTAAGGTACGGAGGAAATCCTCCACCTCTCCCGACTCCCAATCATTTGGTTCCCTGAGTAAACGAACTCCCAATCATTTAATAACTCTTATTAAATAAGCAACTAACACTCCCCTCTTGCATATGTAAAAATGTGCTCTAGGGTTTACATTTAAATATCCTTAAGTTTCATCAAAAACCTAGATCCAATGGCTGAGAGAAAAGCAAGATCTGAAATCTGGCACGAATCTCGATCGGTCGAGATAAGTGAAACTTTTCTGCACTTTAATTTTTCTGATTTCTTGAGTCTTCAATTGTGCTGAACTTCATTTGTCTTTGTTAACTGAATATTTTTATATTAAACAACTAGAAAAACTAAGTTCTAAAGGTTACAATTTGTTCCTGGTTGCCAACCTAAAAATATAGACTTTACATAAATTTTTTGGACAATTGGTAATTTATTACAGCATTTAGTTAGGTGACTGGTTTTGAGTTCGAATTGTGCAGTTTACCCACTTGTGGTTAGGCTAGAAACCTCCAAGTCACCTGTAGTTTGAAAATTGACACTTTACTCACGTGATGTGGTCTTTGTTGGACCACTGTAACCCCCCTCTCCCCTTAGAACATATTTTAAAACACAATATATAAAATTAAAAGAATCAAACAGCCTCTCGAGAAAAACCCCTCTCACCAGTATGAGCTCTAGTATCCATCATCCAAAAAAATTGAAGGCCATTTGAGAACTGAAGGATTCCCATAGAAAAAGAAAAGATACAATACTTACTAGAAACTAAACAAGATTTGTGAGAATGATTTTCATTAAGTTAGAAAAGAGTACAAAACCTGTTTATATATAACAGGGGAAGAAGAAAGTCTGACTAACAAAGCTTAACCGCCTAAAAACTAACTAACGAACTTTTAATATGTCACGTGCTAATCACGCGTTTATTAAGTTGTACATGAAAATATTAACAAAAACTGCAAGTCATACAGGACTATACAAAACTATGCTACAAGAACTGTTCTGTTGTTTAGCCATCTCTTTATTTTCAAACCAGCTCTTCTTCAACCTTCTGAGCTTTGTCTTCTTTGATCAAGCAGCTCTCTTTGCTTCCTTTTCTTTCATCACTCTGATACTCCCCCTCAAGATGAGCAGAGGGTGAATGATTAGAAACCTGGAACAAGCCTAAAAGCTTTTTTTTAACAAGTTAGCCAATTGATAGTGGGTTGTAACATGAATCAATTTGATCACCTTAGCCAAAACCTTATCCCTAACCATGTGACAGTCAATCTCTATATGTTTTGTTCTTTCATGAAACACTGGATTTGATCCTATATAAAGAGCTGACTGACTATCACAAAACAGTAATGCTTCTCTCTTGTGATCAACCTGAATATCCCCTAAGAAATACAAAATCCAAACTATCTCACAAGTTTCCACTGCCATGGACCTGTATTCAACCTCAGCTGAAAATCTAGAAACTATTTGCTGCTTCTTAGACTTCCAAGACACCAAGGAATCTCCAATGAAGATACAATAACCTGTGATAGACCTTCTTGTATCTGGACATGAGGCCCAATCTGAGTCAGCAAAGCCCTTGCACATGTAATTCTGCAGTAGAAGAGAAGAAAACTCCCTTTCCAGGATCACTATTTTAGTACTGCAATATTCTGAAAGCTGCATTTAAGTTAGACTTTCTTGGTTTTGACATAAACTGGCTTAGCTTGTGCACTGTAAAGGTAATATCAGGCCTGGTTAAGTTTTTTGAAGTTGCACAAACACTGGTTCAGGGCATTGAAGACTGAAGAGTGAATGTCTTACTTCTTTTCACCTTATTGCTTTATGTTCAAATGCTGTTAGTTCATTTATATTACAGAATGTGTTCTGATTCAAGGTTGGAAATTTATCAAATAACTCCTGACTTTATTCTCATTAAAGAATATACACATAAAAACAGCAAAGGTTATGCTAAACACAGATATTTAAGGGGGGTTTCCTGCAATCTGATTTCTTCACAAAGTTCCATGATCCTGCAAAAATAGTAGTTAGTTATGTTTTCCATGTTGAGATTATAAGAATATTTCATGACACAAGAAACAAAAACAACTTTAGGAAAAAAAAATCCAAAGTTACTTAGACTTGGTTTAATATTTCCATCCTAATAAAAGCACTGGAAAAATTTACTTGTACTAGCAGATCAGGTATCTAAAAAAGTTTTTTGTTTGTGGTTTGAAAGAATTATGCTATAGTGCCTTGGTTATTATCCATAAATCCCTATACCAAGAAAAGCATTTTTGATATGATGTAGCTCCCTCGTGACATTCTCCATATTCATTCTTTCTTGTGGTAATTGCAGTGAACAAGCAAGTCCAATCTTGAAAACTGAAAGTAAGCACTTGTGCATATTAGCATTCATCTGTTGTAGGTTCTTAACGTGGTGTCTTCCTTCCTCTGCCTCTGGATCCTTGTGATCATAATTGTCATGGTTGTCTTCTTCTGTTTGTATTTCTGTTTCATCTACTTTTCTTGTGGAAAGGTTTGGATCCACAATCTGCACGAGTCTTTCTGGCAGTGCCATCCTAACAAAGTTGTGGAGGTTAAAACTATCTTTAAACATTTTGTCAGTGGGTCTTCGTCCCGTGAACACCTCCAACGCTAGTGTTCCATTGCTGTAGACATCGCCCTGCCTTGACGCCTCACCCCCCATTCCGTATTCTGCAATTTGTATGTTTCGCATGCTTAGTTAATGTGAGGGAAATTTCATATAGCAGCTTAATACTTTCTTTTTGTGATCTGAGCTACAATATGTAGAGATTAAGGGCCCATTTGGTAGAGGAGTTTGAGTAATGTTGTTTGTAATTTTTTGAAATAAGTGTGGGTGAAAAAGTGTGGAAATGTGTGTAAGGTTGTTTAAAAACTGAAAATGTGAGTTTGAGCTTCCCTACCAAACAAGCCCTAAATGTTTTGTTTAATATTATTTTGAAATTATGTGATGGAGAATCTGCATTCTAAAGTTAGAACTTGTAAAAACTTTGACAAATTGCATGATAGAAGGGAGCAGCATTCATACTTGCATCTTACATTGGAAAATGTAAGTTAATGATTAGGATCATTTGATCATCATATTTCCTTTACTTGTTTGTAATTAAGTAGTAGATAAAGGGCTCTCAACAAGCCATGGCTGCATGTATGGCTACAGAGAGTAATAGGCCCTGATATTATTGGATGACAGCCAAATTATTTAGCTATTTAGGAATCTGTTAAATACCAGCTATACCATGTCTATTTGTATGTTCCTTTCTTTTCCAAGTCACATACAAATACATCAATAAAGTTGCTTGAAAATAGCTAAAATGAAAATTTTGAAATTAAATACAAATTTAAAAAAGGAAAGGCACCAAAAGCTACCAGAGAAAAAGGAAGAAGGAGCCAAACTTTTAATAAGCTGAAATAAAAATTTCTTGTTGAACCATGCAGGATTTTAATTGTCAGTCCGTCCTGCATTTGGTCAAAAAAGTTTACAACTTCAATGGCTGTCTCCAATCCAAGCATTCTTGTATTTTGGGATTATTGGTGTGAATCTTTCATCTCTACTTGTTTGTCACCTCTTGACCAATATTAATTTTCTTGTGTAACTAAAGGCTATTCTTTGATCTTAAACTCTTTTTTCGGTTTGCATTTTCAGCTTTAGATTCTAATCTTAATGTACTACTCCCAAACGAAAGAGACATGCCATTGCCTTTTCGCATTTCTATTGGTTGTAATTTATGAATGATTTGTGACTTCTTTAATAATGATCAAATCGCCAATGGCCTGTCGCCCTAGTGGCACTGGCACGTCTACCCTAAGGTGGGTAAACTACTGGTTCACTCTTCACCTAGGAAACAAAAAGTGGTCAAATCCTCCCATGCAATTCCTACTAATCTGTACCCAAGCCTTAAAATTCTAGGGGAAACCAAATATTCCCAGGCTACAAAGAGACCAATTCTCTCAACTAAAAATTTGTCCTCGCCATTTTTATGCAGGGCCTGCATAATTCTATTTATTGGTTTTCTACATATTTGATAAACCTGATTGGCATGCTATCAGCATAATCATAGAGAAGCCTGAAGAAATAAATCGACAATGCTAAAATGAATAAATCTTAGTCAGAAGACTGTTAGAGATGCTGGTCAACTTGATCATAATCATGATTTAGAATATTTGAGAGTTAAAAGTAGTTATTTACTTGGAGCAGCATAACCAATTGAACCTTTTAGTCCAACTGTGCTAGTTTGATTTTCAGAAACATCATTGATTGAGGAAAGGAGCCTTGCCAAACACAATGAATGATTGGTCTTTTACAGTGTTCATGAAGATAATGTAATGCAGAAGCAATATCAATTGCAATATTTTAGTCTTTGAAGGAGATTCAAATGTCTTGATTGATTTTCATTGTCTATATATGGATGCAGCCACTTCTCTAAACTTCCATTCACCATGAACTCAAACACTAGAGCTTTGAATTCATTACCATTGTAGTCCAGGCTAGAGCAACGTGTTAAGGATTTAACAAGTTTGGATGCCGAATATTTTTTAACACATTGCATTCAGCAATGAAACTCATTGAAAATAGCAAAGTGGCTGCCAGTTGTAATTGAGCGGGCATTGAAGAGTGAAGATCACTCTTCTCAACAGGAGTGTCCCACTCTATTTTTGTAGTCTTCCCACTAATCTTTTTCACTTTTTATTTTAATTTCTGAGATTTAAAACAATTTCTTTCTTTCTATTACTCAAGAAGAAGAAAAAAACAATTTTTTTTTCTTTTTTATTTTATTTTTAGGTGTTGATGGGAAAATTTTATGGTTGATATAAAATAAAATGCAGTAATCAAAACAAAGAAAACTAAGAATGATTGTAGATAGAACTTGATATTTAAGTGGTCATCAAATTATTACCAAAATACAAGTGGTAATCTATGTGACACAAAGTGTTTCAATTTTTTGCAACTAAAACTCTATTTATATAGCACTACCTGATCGATTGAAGATTAGGAATAGTTTGAAGGGATTGATTTATTTTGGATGAGAATTAAGCAGACGTAAAACAAAGAACCGAAAATATGAGAAAACTGTGGAAGTATGTTGCAGTATATTTCGGTTAGCACATTTTTCAATTTTACATAATTTCTAACCATGGTAAATTTCAAGTATTTTAATTAAATTTATATAGGTACCATTTCAGTTTATTAATAAACCAAAACCTAAAAATACCATTCTCCTTACCAGTCACAACATCATCTTTGTAAATTCTTATTCAACCCTTATGTTACTCCATTGTTTTATTCAATCCTTATTCAAATTCTAAAAATGCCACTCTCTTTATGTTTCTCCATCTCTCAATATAATTCTTGAGTCACTATTCTTTGCCACCATGGCATAAATAGTAGATACCGTAAATAGTAAATACCATGGCATAAATAGTAGACAAAAACACCATTTTGGTCCCTATATTTTGAGGTCATGGTCAATTTGGTCACTAAATTTTGGTAGCAGTTAATTTGGTCCCAGTTATTTTTAATTTGCAGTCAATTTGATCCCTACATTTTAACTTCATAAGAGCATTTGTAGCAGTGAATCTAAAATTTTAGCTATTTAGTTACACAAAAAAATTACTTTATCTATTTTACCTACACACATGCTATAGCAATGGATCTATTTTTAGCTTTTAACGCAATAAAATAATATAAACACTACAATAAAATAATATTTAATTTTATCACCAACACACAATCACAACCACCGTCAAACCCATAAAAAATACTGCACAACCACGTCCCCGTCGTGCCCATCAAAACCAGTGAAGAAGAACAAAACAAAAACCCAGAAAAATCAACACAGCCAAACCGAAACCCATGCTTGATACCCTGTCCGTTTCGATACCGGCCGACGAGACCTGCGCCAAGGGGCACGGTTTCACGGTCTTCACCGAAGAGTTGAGGCCTAACTGATACTAACTGCCCGATTTCACCACCAACGGCGTGGCTTGGTCCTTCTCAATCAAAACGGAATGAGTGCAAAGCAAAACGGAAGGTTTGTGGCGACTGGGCTTGTGAGATCGGCGAGATCGGCAATGGAGAAAAGGGTCTGTGGCGGCTGGGCTTGTGAGATCGGCGATGGAGAGAATGGTCTGTGGAGGAAGAAAGAAGAGATGAAGAGACAGTGAGGAGAGAGACACGGAGAATGAAAGGCAGAAGGAATAAAAAATAAAAACGTAATGCATCAAGCTTTTGGTGTATGAGGAGGTAAAAATATAGCAATATAGCACCATTGCTGCGAGTGCTTTAAGTTTCAACCAAAATCCTCAAATTCAGACTGAACCCCAAACCCAAATTCACTACAACACAACCGTCCAACATCGCATCATAGAGCAAGGAGATCAGCGATGTTACGTGTATTTTTAAATACACAAGATCGGCAATGGTGTCTTGACTCTTGAGGCATTTCGTGGTGGCGGCACGGCTGCCAGTGGGGCGGATCTATGGCCACAGACTAGGCACCATGGTGGTTCTGTGGTACTTGAAGGTTGGGTTGTGGTGTTTTTTTTTTTTTTTTTTAGAAATCAAATGTATATTTGTGGTCTAGTATTTTATTTAGGAAAGGAAAAAAAATTGGTACAAAAATAAATATTTTTAAAAGAAGATATGGCATTTTTTGCCATGTAATTGATGATGTGGCAACTAAAACTTAGACACATCAGCATCTGATTTAATATTTTAACACTAAACATGCTAACTGGACAAACCGTTTACTATGTAGGTATTTTCCGTTAGTGAATTAATAATAGAAATCAAATTGACTACAAATTGAAAATAACAGAGACCAAATTGACTGTTACAAAAATGTATAGACCTAATTGATCGTGACCCTAAAATATAGGGACCAAAATGATATTTTCACCTAAATAGTAGCTATTTCTCAAAACCTTTATTGCAAATGGTTACGCCTCAAAAATCTTGTTCCCCTCCTCAAAATGAGCCCCTACAATTGCTCTCCTCTTAATATTATGAAAATTAATTGCGTTTTAGCACAATATGCGATGCAACTTATTATTAGTTTTTTCCAATATTTTTATAAGTTTTACCAAAATTTTTGTAACTTAAATTGATTGGCATCTCAATTTCCAATAGAAATATTTAGATTCATATCCCCACACCTAATTATCAATGTATAAAAAAGATATTTCAATAAAATTGGAAAAAAAATGTAATCTTTAGTTATTTTATATATAGACAAAATAGAAATACACTAAGAGTAGTATAGTGATTTGATCATATTGTGTGTGTGTGTGTGTTTACAAATTGAAATGCATATTATAGTAGTTAATATAGATAAGCATGTTTTCATGCCTACTAAAAGATGCATATATTTTTCAAGATTTTTGGATATTAAAATGCATATTATATATATATGTGTGTTACTAAAAAAAATTCCCCCTTTCTATTGGACATGGTTTCAATTGTTGCAAAAACAACTAAATTTGAGTAAAAATGCTATATTTCAAATCAATTGTTTCTCACATAAAAAAAAAAAAAACTAATTGTTTCTTATATAAATCTTGGAAAAATGATATTAAAATTTCATTATACTTAAAATAATTAATATAACAAAATAAACATATTTATTACATTAGTAATCATTCTAATTATATAGAATACATATTATAGTGTTAGCTCCACACATATACATACACGCATGCACAAAGGTATGAAAATTAATTGCGTTCTAGCACAATATGCGGTGCAACTTATTATTAGTTTTTTCCAATATTTTTATAAGTTTTACCAAAATTTTTGTAACTTAAATTGATTGGCATCTCAATTTCCAATAGAAATATTTAGATTCATATCCCCACACCTAATTATCAATGTATAAAAAAGATATTTCAATAAAATTGTAAAAAAATGTAATCTTTAGTTATTTTATATATAGACAAAATAGAAATACACTAAGAGTAGTATAGTGATTTGATCATATTGTGTGTGTGTGTGTTTACAAATTGAAATGCATATTATAGTAGTTAATATAGATAAGCATGTTTTCATGCCTACTAAAAGATGCATATATTTTTCAAGATTTTTGGATATTAAAATGCATATTATATATATATGTGTGTTACTAAAAAAAATTCCCCCTTTCTATTGAACATGGTTTCAATTGTTGCAAAAACAACTAAATTTGAGTAAAAATGCTATATTTCAAATCAATTGTTTCTCACATAAAAAAAAACTAATTGTTTCTTATATAAATCTTAAAAAAATGATATTAAAATTTCATTATACTTAAAATAATTAATATAACAAAATAAACATATTTATTACGTTAGTAATCATTCTAATTATATAGAATACATATTATAGTGTTAGCTCCACACATATACATACACGCATGCACAAAGGAGTTAGGAAATTTAAAGGATTAAGATTAATTTTAGTGAATTCACAAATATTTAATTTTTTTTAAAAAAAATTATAGCTTTTGTGACAATTATTGTCAAAGCAACTAAACATGAGTAAGAATGTCATATTCTAAATTTATTATTATTATTCCAACTAAAAATTATTTTCTATATAAAGTTTATAAAAATAATCATATAAATTCATTTAATATAAATAATTAATGCACAATAATAGATAATTAATATATGCATTTACTCTATTAGCTAATTCGATGAACTAAAACTTTAATATAAATGTAAACTTTCTTAAAGTAGAAAACTAAATAAAGAAAACTTCAAAGAATGCGTCACACGGCACAACTTCATACTCTCTAATATATATATATATATATATGGAGAGAGAAAGAGAGAGAGAGAGAGAGAGAGAGAGAAAGATTATTTTCTAGGAAAGGTTAATTTTAATACCATCCCAAAATATTAGTGCATCTCTCCTCTTAATATTATGAAAATTTTCTAGGAAGAGTTAATTTTAATGCCGTCCTAAAATATTAGCGCATGTAATGTCAAATATTCACCAATTCAATAGATAAATTTTAGGACAAAATTTAGCTACAAAATCGATTGTAACCTTAGGCTACAAACTCACTCAATATCTTTTTATTGGAGGTGAATTTTGACAAATCCACCATTAGATTACACCTTCTTATTATATCCTCCATATTTGCAAATTTCAAGAAAATTAAATATCAATAGCTATGTCATCAATAAATTTTTAAATTACAAGTTTTTATAATTTAAAATTATGCATAAAATATAAGATTATAGATTATATAGTAAATAATATCCGATTGACACAAAAATTGTCATGTGTATTAAGAATGTAAATAACATATAATTCAACGGTTAAATTTTCAAAATATGTAGTAATATTTATTTTATTGAATGAGTTTGTAGCTTAAAATTACAACCAATTTTGTAGCTAAACTTTGTCCTAAATTTTCATAGACGTTTCAATGGGCGATATGTACCAAAATTTTTTTATAAAGCAATAATTAGGAGAGGAAAGGAGCTTGAACCCTTTTAGAAGGCCTGGATATCCTACTTAGAAACACCAACAAGTGTTCTAACAGAAAGAACCATAAATAGATAATGGTTACATTACATTTTGGCCATTTAACAGTAAGTACCATAGATGCCCCAAAAAATAAAGTAGATGCCCTATAATATAAAATAAAAACCATCCAACTAGTGTTATTGACGCTTGATAGTCACTAGTTCCTACAGCTCAAAGCAAATTCTCTCACACACAGTTGACAATCACTTGTTTGAAGCTCTCCTTCCATGTTTTTTTTTTTTTTTTAAATTTTTTTTAGAGTTTGTGTTTGGAAGATCAATCACAAAATTAAACAAAAAAGCAAAAACAAAATCCCTAACCCTAAACAATGAAACCCAAAAGGCTGTTTCTTTGTTTTTGTTTTTGTTTTAGTTTTTTTGGTAGATTAATGTGGATAGAGTCGAATGGGTTTTTGATAAGCTCACAAATTTTTGTTGGCAATTTACTGTATTGGCTCAAATAGGTTTACACATATACATACATGCATGCACAAAGGGCGATATGTACCAAAAAATTTTTATAAAGCAATAATTAGGAGACATTGGATGCTTGAAGCCTTTTAGAAGGCCTGGATATCCTAGTTAGAAACACCAACAAGTGTTCTAACAGAAAGAACCATAAATAGATAATGGTTACATTACATTTTGGCCATTTCACAGTAAGTACCATAGATGCCCCAAAAAATAAAGTAGATGCCCTATAATATAAAATAAAAACCATCCAACTAGTGTTATTGACGCTTGATAGTCACTAGTTCCTACAGCTCAAAGCAAATTCTCTCACACACAGTTGACAATCACTTGAGAATCTCTTTTGATATATGCCTCGATCAGGATAAATCTTTCATGCCATACATAAGTATCAACAGATTATGTTCAAATATTGAAGTAAATAGTGAGAAATCTATGGCTCAAAATCATTAACAAATCAATTCGGAGATTGTATTGGGTGGGAAAGTAGAGCTCATCAATTGTGACTGTCAATTCACGTAAAAATTGAAGGTATGTGGCACGGAGGGAGATGAAGGGAAATAAGAAAAAGTGAAGGAAAGGCGGCCAAAACATACTAAAATTCAGCACATTCTAGTCAATCTTTCAATCTCCTCTCTCCATCCAAACATAGGATAAGACAAACTAAATTACACATGAAAACCATTATCATAACTTTTTATATACCACCACAGTTCAATCTGGTAGCAATACTTTGCACTCGCAAACAATCCTAACATATCGTCATCGTCTATTCAACAATAATTTGGAGTGTAATTACACGTCAGGAAGAGCTGAAAGGGTTAGGCTGACTTTCCACAGCTGGCTGTACAAAAATTTCAGTGGTTACTGCTTCTGTATAAATGGTTTTCCCTGTACGTTGTAAATGGCCCTGCTTCTTCAGGTTTTCTTAATGGTCCACACCCTTTCGACCAAACCATGTCAGGTAATGCTCTCCCTCAGGAATAATTTACCTTCTCTCAAAAACAACACAAAACTCCAAGCAGGTACTAGGGGTTATGGTTATCCTTTTCTTTCTCAGCCCTGGATGTGCCGCCAGTGTTTTTCTCAAAGGCCCATTCATCTTGCCAATTATCTTATTCCCAACCCCCAAAATAATCTACCACAGGTTGTGGAGATAATCAAACTGACCCCCACAAAAGGTGCTGAATGCAAGGACTATAACCCATCAGAGAAACAGTTTCCTCTCTCAACCATTAAAATGGATTTTCTGATTTTGAGAGCTCTGACCCTGCTGAGGCTGCTGTTGCGGAGCCTGCAAGTTCAGCGGTGGTTGCGTGTTGTAGTGGGCAAAGGGCTGAGAGTAGAGAGAATTCATCAAGCCCTGCAAACAAGTCAGTTGGCCTCAGCATTACTCTTTCCACAATTCAGTTTTTTTTTTTTTTTTTTTAATTTTTCAATTTCAGTAATATCATTGCCGAAATTTCTTTTTCTCTCTCCCCATCTGTCACATTATTTCTCTCTCCTCTCTTTTACTTTTTCTCAAAATTTCGACATTGGTGTTGCCAAAATTCACTTCTCTCATCATTTTTCTAAATAAGTTTGAACAGTAACTGTACCACAAATAAACTTTATTTTTTTACAATATTTAGTCAAAAAAACTCTAAAATAGTAAGTGTGAACGAGTGTGAAATTAATATTTTTGTAATAAAACATGCTTCTCTCTCTCTTTCTCTCTCGTTTGTCAATGATGTGGACTCCTTCACGAATCGAAGCAATTGCCCTGTGTCTTTGGCATTGCAACACGATAATGATTCCATCAGACAGTGGAGCATGTTATGTTATGTCAAGGGGCCCAAACCAATTAAATTAAAGATAGTGTACTCTTTCACTTTATCTCTAAAACATAAGAACCACTTGCTTTTCGCAATAAAAGTGCTATTTGTTTGATGCTCTTAGGAGAAATTATACCGCCATATCACTTGTTTATTATTTTATTAAAAAATTATTATTTGTTTAAAATTGTTAGTTAGTAAATAATTTTTGTTTTAAATTTTTTTTAACTCAGTAATTTTAAACAGATAAAAATTTTTTAATAGAATGGTAAATCACGTCACTTATCCATCATGAGGACCTTATAATTTCTCTGTTGCTAGAACCTGAACAACTGCCTTCAGTCTAATTATAAATTGGAAAGAGTTTTGAGTTGGTACATCTTTACATTTTATTATTCTATTTTGCATTTATCCTTGTATATATTTTTAAGTTAACCTTCTAACAGTTGATAACTTTGATCAATTTGAAATTTATTGATTACTTCAATTTTATGAAAACGAAATAAAAAATGAAATACCAAAATGAAAAATTTGAAACTTGGGCCAAAATTAAATAACTTTGAACTTTAAGAGCCAAATATGAATTTTTAATTTTTGTATTTACATATATATTATTACATTTCTAATCATTTTCAATACCTCAAGTATATGTATAAAATGAATACCAAACTAACAGAACAATCGAACAAAGCTCCAATTAATAATGCTTGCAATTGAGTCATCAAACTTCTACATTTTCAAAGTGGGATTTCATTCTCTCCACAAAATCCACAACAAACATAAAGGGAATAAATTCCAAATATCCAAACCAATCCACCAACCAAACAAGAGATCCGTGACTATCTTCAATAACACCCACTAAATCCCGAAAGATCTAAAAACATGACTCCACAAATTACTAGCTACAAAGCAATGTACCAAGAGATGATCTACTGTCTCACTGCTGCACTGCACTGCACTAGCACACAAAACACAATATTACACTAAAGTAAAAACCTCTCTTCTTGAGAATGTCACAAGTAAGGGTTTTATTCCAAGCTGTTCTCCATACAAAAATTAAAAAGAAAAAAGAAAAAAAAGAAACCCTCTTTCAAACCTTTTTTTTTCTTGAGAAACAAACACATACAAAAGGGAGAAGGAAAAGAGTTCTAAATACTCTTTCAAGGAAACGAAGCTGCACTAATACCATGAAGGACAATATAGAATGAACAAGCATCAAACTTTCTGCTCCTGTTCAATCTCCAACACAGCCTATCACAATCCTCTCTCCAAGGTATATTTGAGTAAAGAAAATTTAGAAAAAGAAGTTGTTTACTTTAATTCCCAATCATTAAAGTCTCTATAAAATTAAAGATCCCAGCTCCATGCCTTCCCATTTATCTGATCGACCAACCAAATGGTATTTGAAGTTTTGAATCCACCCCACAAAATATTTCTCTATAATATCTTCAATCTGATCATTTGTGTGATGTCTCCCTCCTAAATTAAAAGGCCAAAAAGATAATTAAAAAAGTAAAATTTATCGGGAAAGCAGGGCAACAACCTAATTATCCACACATCAAACGTTTACAAGCATATACATGAATGTTATTATCAAATATTAAGATCAAAGGAAATCAATAACAAAAATGATACAAGAAGGAGGCAGCACACCAGCTTATTAACTAAAAACTGTTACTGACCCGATCATTGAAGAAATTTTGCATTTTCCAAAGAGCTAAATTTCATATGGAACCCTATATTATGAAGTAAGTTACTGACCAACTTGCAACTGGCAGTCAATGAGCACCTTGCTTTAAGGAATGGCTAGTATCCTCACAAACTCACTTTCATGGTCTAAAGTATTAGAAACACACTTACCCAACAGAAATGGATGTAATCAAACTGTACTTAACCAGAAATGATAGAGAAAGATCATCAAGATTCTCTTGTACAAATATAACAAATTAGAAAATATTAATACAAATGCGTTGCACAACAGGATATAACACCTTAGCCATCCCTTAAACCTCATCTTCTGGTGTACGGCGGAAATCTAAGCCTCTTATACCATAATTAGAGTTTAGAGACCTTATTACTAGCTCAACTAACTGATAAGTGTACTCAACAACAATCTTTTCGATAGAATTTTATTCAACTTTAGACTACATTATAGATGTCAAATCAAGTGTGCTGCAGTTCCTTGAGTATCAATTACAAAAGAAAGGCCAAATAGAGAACTCCTAATATTAATTACAAGAATCAGAGGAAACTATGAAAGAGAAAAAACCCATGATCATACTTGACCAAACATCCGAGGACGATGTTAGCTATATGCAAAGTGATTTGATTAGTTGTCAAGCTAATGTGAGTTGATAACAAATTCACCTTAACTGGGTTAGGAGACTGGGAAAGGTTCCAGTTTTTGCCTAAATTTTAGCATTGTGGTCATCCCTGCCAGTGCATTGTTCTGCACAATTTCATTTCTATTTGGTGTGTCAAAGTATTTAAGAGAGAGAGAGAGAGAGAGAGAGAGTGTGTGTGTGTGTGTGTGTGTGTGTTCTGTCAGGCTTATTTGCCTTTGGTAACAGTTGGTTTAAGAATCCAGTGTCAGATGTAACACAAAAAATTAGATTTGAAGGGAACAAAAGTTAAACAGATATCTGATTTGATGTGAAGTTCAATGTCTGTAACGCAACACAATTTCTACACTGTTTCTTGAGTTTCCATGGCCAGAGTACTTGAATGTTAACATGTAAACCAAGAGAACTTCCTCTTAAATGGGGATAAGAGCCTTGGACACAGTTAAAAAGACCTATGGAATACAAAAAAAGCCATGCAAGCACATTGTGCTTTCAACCAACTATGGTGCCACATATAGACCTTTGATTTTAAAGAAATCTAAGCCTCAATAAGTACTTCCATTATAGGTGTCTAAAGCAATAAAGCCTAAAATCAAAGAGCAAAATATGACCTTACTAGCATTCATCCAATAATTAAGAAAGAATATCACCATATTTTACATTCCAAAAAAATAAAAAGACTGGAATTTTGGTATTTACAAATGGAAAAATGATATAAAGAAGGTCAAACTTACTATGAGTTAGAGCCGGATCTCTTTTGTACGAATGACACAATGACAGTTACATCGTCGAGCTTACCACCAGTATATCCCACATACCCTGCTGCATGGGCTGCATCTGCAAAGGGAGTCCTTACACATGCTGACTGTCCTACTTCTTGAGCTCTCATGGCCAAGTACTCTGCTATATCCTGAGCCACAAAAACAGGCATCTTAGAAACCGCTGCAAAGTTGTTAATAATTAAGGCCTCAAATATCTTCAAGTTAGCTGAATCTTAGTTTCCACTTAAGAGATAATTTTGGATGGCCAATGGTCAAGGAGGGTGCTGTTACTTTGACATCTATAAAATGAATTGCTGCAAATAGGGACACATCCAGTATAAGAACCAAAAAGGGAACAGCAATGGTGTGCTTTCATTCATATTTGATTGTTACATGCACTACAGGCCATTTGCAATAACATGTTATCTATGGCTTGATGAAACTAATGTCAATCAATTCTCTCTCTCTCACTTTAAAAGAATTTTAAATCAGCATTGGATATTGTTGAAAATGCAGACCTGAGGTTTCAAACTGGCTTGCAATGAGTTGGATACAGCTGAAGCTATCTCTTTCTCATATAAGTTGTCAAAAAGGCCATCAGTTGCAGTGACAATTACATCTCCTTCATCCAGATATATTTTGTAACCCTGAAACAGACACGTTTATACTAAAACTCCTTCACAAAAATCAACTGTGTATCCCTGAAACATAAACAATATTTAGCAGAATTTTGTGCCCTTCATCTTGTGCTTGAACATGGACAAGTACAACAGACCAATTTTCAAGAAGAGTTGGGATAAAAAGTGAAGAAATAGTGTTCTTATCATTTTAACTAGTAACAGATTTCTAAAAACATTGTGCCTATACAATTTAGAAGACTTAGTTGGAAAACTAATGACTTTGATCCAATGTACCTCTATGTATTCTGTGGGATCGTCATCTCTCTCAATCTGTAATGGAAAATTGAATCCGTGAACCATCGCAGATGATCTGTTAAAGACAGCACCATTTCTTATTGCTATAAATCCTGAGTCTCCAATATTGGCCACGTGGAGAACCTATAAATTGAAATTGTAATAGTTGATGTACAGCCTTGCAAGAAAATGTTCGTGAAGCATCATATTGTAAGAGTTTATAACTGTCCAGCACTGAAAGAAGGAAAGAAATGCCCAGTATCTGTTAGATAAAGTCTACTTTCTCAACAACCCACAGCTTTCCATACTCATACTAACAAACAAACCAATACCTTGATGGCTAGACAGACAAAACAATGACACCCTATTTAGATTTGTTTGTGTTAACTAATTTTGGTACAATCACATTTGATTTAAAAAAAAAAAAAATACCTTCAAAACTCCACTTGAAGGTTTAGATCCAGTACATGAGATGAATGGTTTGCACAACTTCAATATTCGCTGGTTTAGATTGTATGTAGAATGATCCAGTAGCAACTTTTGTGAGCAAGAGGCACAAAACCTTCGGATCTATAATAGAGCAGCTCCAAAAGTCTCTTGGATGTGTATTGGGGTTTGTTTAGCATAGTAACTTCCAGCACCTAGGCAGCAATCTTAATAGCACTTTGACATTCTAAAGTAATAACTAAAACATTTTTGTTCATGGTTTGTCAATCTAAAATCTCAAAACCTAACCAAATCATTTTCTTTAGGAAATGAACTAGTTAGGGAATTTATGCTATGCAGATGCATAAACTTCCCATAAAATTTCAATTATCATTTTGGTACTTTACCCTTCCATCTTCAACCTCTTTCCTTCGCTTCTCTCTAAACAAATATTCTTTATCTTATAGTTATTATAGGTTTGTGATATTAAACGGTATTCAGCCATTGGGGTGGGGGAAGATGAGTAAAATCATCCTATTCTACTCATTCTTCTTTTTCTTTCAAGTCTTCTTTTTGTGGTTAGGATCTTTTATTCATTGTTCCTCTTTCTTTTTTTGAATGAACTCATTTAAACCCTGCAAGTTGTCCAAGTCAAATTGCCTCAGAAACAAATCTGACAACACAAGGCACTACTTTACACCTCCTGATATTAGCAGCTGTTAACATGCTTACAATAACATCTGCAGATTTTTTTTTTTTTTACCATCCCTAAACATGCAGCATGCATGATCCTTCAGGTTTCAATCTGCTAAAGCAGCCAAGAGTTTATGGCTGATACGTAAATAGCATCTCAAGAGAATGAATTTCTGTATTGGTTTCAACTACACTTTTCAAAGCTGCATTTTGCATGTGATTAAAGGTCATCTGCTATATTTTAAACTGATAAAAACCAAACTATAGGTCACAAGAATTATTCCTGTTAGGGTAATCCAAACATTTCCCAAAATCAGAATCTTGACTCCAGAGGTATTGGAAGGCAGTTTCTTTGGTTAGGTTGGGCGTAGCAATCCAAAAGCTAGGGGTTTTATCACATTTTTTTTTTTTTTTTTTTTTTGTGCTTATTATTATTATTATCATTATTATTAATTTTTTTTTTTTTTTTTGGCAATTGGCGGAACCTAAAATTTGCCAATCGAGGATCTCCAGCACCAACACATGTGCAACAGATGACATCAGCACTTTGAGAAATCTCCCTTTCAGTTGCCCGCTTCAGCGCTTTATATTTTTTCTCATCACTGCTAGACAATTCTCCTGTATACATTAGGAGAAAGAAATAAGAAAAAACCAACTTCAAACTCAAAGATGCAGTTTTTATTAGGCACAGGAAATTCAAGAAGGATCTTAGTTACTAGGTAAAATATTAAAAAAAAAAATTGATATCCAAAGAAAGTGATTATGCAGAAATGTCCAGATATCAAAGCACACTCAACAAGCTTTATTAAAGTTGGACACACTATTCAAGCAGAGGAACTCTCCTTTAAAAATAAGAAAAAATGAATAAATAAACAACACAAACACAAACAAACTATTATTTTAACTTCCACAGAGAAGCCATAGTAAACTAATCCCCCAGTCGCTTGTTTCCTACCTAAAGCAATCTAACTGCACAGTTGAATTACCTATCAAAATATTAAATAAAACAATTGAATCACAATTCTGATATGCAAAGTATTCACCATATGTGGGGATCATTCTTTGAAGAGTAATACCTGAAGCTATATGCAACTGCATCAGATAAGGATGACTCAGCTATACCTTACTTAATGATTCAATAGTTGGGGGTGGGGGGATTTGAACCCTGGATGCCTCCATTGGAAACACTAGGACATGCCAATCATGACAAGGCTCTTGGCTCAACTATTTCTTATTTAGATGGCCAAAATGAGAGGAGGATATGCTCTTCAAATATTAGATTCATTCTAGACTTTCACAATTGAGATTGCGTCAGTTGATTTATTCTTCAATATTTTGTATCCTAGCAATCCAACAAGCCGCTCAGATTGTACACTGGCAATGGAAAATTTGATGTTTGATCATCTAATGAGGCTTTGAGAGACTAGTGATGTGACTTTCCCCTTGAAAAGGATTTCGTGTTAAGGCTCCAAAAAGGGCTTTTTATTTTTGTGGACAATGCTCTGGGGGAAGATTTTAACATTTTATAATCTCATGAGAGGAATTCCTTCATAAAAGGGTGCTGCATGTGAAGTAATGGACAGACTATGGACCATTTGTTGAAGCATTGTGATACTGCCTATAAATTAGGGAGCTTTATTTTTCCATGTTTGAAGTAGCTCAGGTAATGCCTAAAAGTGCTATTGATCTACCAAGTGGATAAAGGAATCGGTTTTTTTTTTTTAAATCATTCCTCCCTTGTTTGAAATCTAGCTCCTTTGTGCCTATTGTGGACATTATGAAGAGAGATCCATCGTTATGTTTAAAGATGTGGAAATCTCACTGTTTGATGGCCATAGAGACTTTCATCCTATTGTTAATTTTATTGATTCTTCACCTACTTCCCGATTTTAATTCTCTCTTTTTTGTCATTATATAAGGGCATTTCATATGTTCACATGCACATGAGAGGGTTCCTCTTCTTTAGGGGTTTTTTTTTTGGTGGGTGGGGGGGAGGAGTTTGTTCACCAAACACGCTGTCAACACAACATAAAATGAAAATTTCAGTAGGCTTCACCCAATTGCAGGTCTCCAAGAATCAGAACACCTTGCATATATTCTGACTAGTACCCCTTTGTTCCTGAAATTGAAACCTGAATAATCCTAACGCCTCTAAGCTTACAAAACCCAAAGCAGAATCAAACCAAGCTAGCCAATCCTCAAATCAACTGCTCCAATTACAACACAGCAAAAACGGAACACCAATAGTACAGTACAGATTGAATACTCTATCCATTAATAATAAAAATTTAAAAGGGAAAAGGAAAAAAAAAATGAGAATAAGCCTGACCTTGTTCATCTTTCAGTTGTTGTAACTTGTGAAGCTCACTCTTTTCAGATGTGTCAAGATGTCGAACCTGCAAGAATGTAAAACAGGCTAAGAACAGAGAACATACTAGCAGTATCAGACAGAATACAGTAATGATGCCCACACACACCTGATAGTGAAGGGTCAGATGCTCAACCGGAGAACTCACAGCTTCCCTTGATTTTGCACAAAGCCTAACAACCTGAAATCCCCTAACCCCCACAACCAAAAAAAACCACAAAAAAAAAAAAGAATAAAATGTAAGGTAAAATAAATTTAAAAAGACAAATAAAAGCAAACAGTAAAATAGCAAGCCCTGATTTTAAATGAAGCATCATTATGAATTAAAATTGAGCCCCTACCACCATCTAATTCTGACAACAACAATCCTAACAGACATTTTGACTGCTAACAGTTCCAAAACTTTATTCAATTCAACAATTTCAGACAACAATTTTCAAGACAAGCATAGAAAGCTCCATCACGCAAAATTTAATTAACCAAAAACATCTTTCAAAGATGCCTCTACACAATTATATATTGATAATGTCATTTAAAAAATTCAGATCATTTGAAGAATCTTTCAGACATGTAGAAGATACTCTGAATAAAATTGTAATATGTTAATGACCAAATATAAGTAGTGCGCTTCATAAGATTCGTAATGCAGCTCCCTCTACCTTCCCTTGGAAGGGTATTTAGAAAGTTAAGGTTCCTAAAAGGGTGGTTTTCTTTATGTGGACAGCAGCTCATGGTCAGATTCTAACCTTGGATAATCTTATGCTTCGTGGTCGCCCATTGGCGAATCAATGTTATTTGTGCTGATGTAATGTGGAATCTGTGGATCACTTATTACTTTTTTGTCCGATAGCTCATTCTTTGTGGATTTATATGCTTCGGTTGTTTGGGATCATTTGGGTCATGCCAGGTTCAGTCGAGGACTTATTATTCTGTTGGTTTCATTGGCTTGGGAAGCATAGTTCTGATATTTGGGATTTGGTCCCAGGCTGTTTAATGTGGACTATTTGGTCTGAACGGAATCAACAGGCTTTTGAGTATGAGGGGAAAACTGTGATTCAGTTATTAGAGTTTTGCCAGAGGACCCTCTTTGATTGGTCTTGTTGTTGGGGTTTCTCGGATTGTTCTTCCCTTACGGATTTTATTTCTTCTATTAGAATAGATTAGGGGCTGTTTGTGTCTTGTTGTTTCTTTTTTCCATTGTTCACTACCGTGAACTCTTTGTATTTCTCTTGCTTTTCTTTTTTTAATAATATTTTCTTCTTACTTATCAAAAAAAGTAGATGTAAATTATTTTATTTCTTCTTTTTGAGAAAATATAATGGTAATATGGTTTCAATTATCAACATTGCATAGAAAATGACTCTAATACAATGCATCATATAATTGAAAAATAAGAAGGCAGCAGAATTAAGCATTTTAGAGAAACATCACTACAGTGGAAAGTAAACAGACAAGTGCATAAGCATTATTTACAAATCCTGTAGTCCACTGCTAAGAAAACATCTCAAAAGTCTGAACATTTATGGTTCTTTATTGATCGCAGTTGTGCCTAGTTAATATCCAGGTCCTTAAAAGTGATTTACCAGGGCAGGCCATGGCAGCTCAGAAAATAAAGAGTGGCACTTGACATTATGACAAGGTTTGCTTGAAAGAAAGACAGGAACAATGACACACAAAATTTGGACAAGGTAGGTGGTAAATGATGATGTGGGGATCCAGTTTTGTAAATTCAATTGCCTTACGTTCAATAGAGTTCATGATAGATCCCCATACATAATTATGTACTATCCAATCTCAATATTTTTCTCAGAGCTGATGAAGATCTTACACAATATTTTCCTTTGCAAAAAATAATCCATTTAACAGTAGATGTTTATGCACAGACAAAATAAGGAAAAGGAACTACATGGCCAGAAATGGCAATAAAAAATAGAACAGAATGCCAAAATATATATATATATATATATTATAGAGTTGGCAAAAATGCAAGCAAAGCTTTGCTGAATTACCTTTAACCCAGTAGCACTTATCTTTTCCGCTAGTTGGTCTACAGCCACATTACTAGGGGCACAAACCAAAACCTGACAAAAGAATAATATTATCTAGTGTAATAACCAAACAAATAAATACAAATGCTAGGAAACATGAAATTAAACCTACTTGCCCCTGGCCTTGTTTGGCCATGTGATATACAATCGCTGCAGAGGTTACTGTTTTCCCCGTGCCAGGTGGACCTTGAATCAAACTTATAGGTTTCTGAAGGACACTCTTTACAGCAAACACCTATCAAACAAGTACAAACCGCTCTGAGCAATCCGGTTACAATATCTTGCATAAATGCAAGGTGTCATCCAGAATGAAAATGCAGAATTCTGATCATTACATATTCGAAAAGCTTGGCAGATTTCTTGATCATTACATGTACATCATTAGGCCTCTTGAAAAGGCTTATTGATGTAGCATAATGCCCATTTTGCACTTAAACGAGATGTACATGGTCATAGGGTTCTATTCACAATCTAAGCGCCTAACTGTAGACTTAGAATTTCCAACTTTTACCATAACTAAAATATTCAACCAATAACATTAAAAACATATATCTGTAGAGGAAGCATAACAATCAAGACAGAATTAAGTAGACGATCAGGACAGCATACTTGAGATGCATTGAGCTCCGGAAGACCAGGTGCGCCAAAACGACGAGGCAGTGTATTGCGAACCATTTGAACTTCAACTTCATGGCCCAACAAGTGGTGGTAAATGTACCTGCATGGATGGTGGCATTTAAATTCAAAGAGCAAATAACTCAGATACAAAATATGCATGATCCCTATAAATGACTGATCTAATATTTGAACACTGCACCCAGAATACTGACAGACTGATACACGAGTAAACAAATCAAACTAGGATATAATAACACCAAACACAAAACCTTAATAGAGTAGAAAAAAAGTATGGAAAAGTCCAACATATCTATAGAAAATGTAACAGAATTATATGCATTACCATTGATATTCAAATTACCTCTCCACAATATTCTATAACAAATTTCTGGAAAAAATAAATTAGAAAAATCAAGATATTATAGCCAAGATTAAAGACTCCCTAAAACCTTTTTACGTACAAACAAATGCAGACAGCTGAAATACCAGCCAACCTACCCGCTAACACTAGTCTCATCCACTGCAAACGTTTTCATTGCTCCCTGCATGCGATCAAAGCTTGTACTTTTCCACACAAAATCAACACTGAAACCATGGTTTACATCAACTGGAACTCCCTGCATAGAATATTAAAATATGCACTAATAATGACAACTAAATAAAAACTTGAAGAAACAAGCCAACTGCAATAATACTTTATTTACCTGACTAGCACGAAGTTCCAGTGCAACCTCCTCTTGTGCAGTTAGCTTGATCTGGAACAATATAAAAAGCATGTAATACGCCCATAAAATGTGGCTATTTGCCAGTGCGGTAGAAAGGAAATACTAAACAACATTTAGATGTCTCTCAAAAGAAGAGGCATACCACATGCCCCACTGACTGCCATGCTGGGTGTGCTGCATCTCCAGAATAACGCAGCCGCAACTCATCTCCAGGTACAAGGCGCAACTCATTGTCTTCCTACAACAACAGAACAGGCAGTTTAATTTTCGAAAAAGGAAAAACAAATGTACTTTTTTAAGTAAATAATTTTCAAAATAGAAATAAAGTACAACAAATGCTCGTAAAAGGCCGAGCAGAACAGGAAAAATTAAAATACCAGTAATGAGAAGATATTCACAATTAAAATGGAAAAACTGAGATAGTGAAGCACCTTTGGAAAAACAAAATATGCAATACGCTTCTTGTTAAGACCGATATCCCACCGAATTGTGACATTGTCTTTGCTTTGAGATTCTTTCATCATCTACAACAAATAAGATATCATAAGATGCCACACAATGTTTTGCATAAAGCAATGTTTTGTTCAGGAAATCAGAATAAATCATTCGAGGAGCATAAAGGCATCATTAAGCTAAATATTATCTTCTTTAGCACTCTACTCGGACAGAATAACGTAACCATATAAGCACAGAAAAAAAAAGAGTAGAAGACATAGAGAGATATGAATCATACTTTATCATAGTCAGCCTCAAGCTTAATTAGTGGAGCAAATACATTTTGATACTGCAAAAGAAAGGTAATACCATCAACGTATTAGTCAACAGCCACATAAACTATAACTTCCACCAGTCTTCTCTGGTAGTAAAGCAATCATGTTGTTGGCAATCATTCAAACTCAGTCACCTGATATGCATCTTCATACTTCAAGGCTACAGGCTGAGGTTCATCGTCCACACCAGGCTTCTCAAGATCTTCCAGGGAAGCATCAGGATTTGTTTTCCAAAGTTCTTCAACCTTGTTTATCTGTTGAGCACTGATCTGGCGTGCCCTCAACTGCTCCTGTTCAGATGGGATCTGCAAAAATGCAACAGTTTATAAAAGTCTAACAAAAAACACCTCATATGTGAAACAGGAAACAATGCATAAAAGAAAACTAACCTTGACAAGCCACTGCAAAAAACACCGGTCATCAATCAGGGGACACCACTGGCTCAGGTCCCAATTCATGTCCTTCAATGCATTAACACTTAAGCAAGGTTCCCTACAAAGAAGAACAACCACACTCTCTGTCTTTGCCGAAATAAAGCCAAGCAAGAACACATTACGACATCCACAATTGTAGCATTCAAGGATTGTTTCTCCTAAAGGACTGTCTTTATGAAGACATACTTCCTTGTGTTTTGCTCGAACCTATAGAACCAACATTATAATGTAATAAGAATTAATATCAAAGATTCATGTTCAATTGCAAAATGGCATATGATTTATCCTATATCAAATGGAGCAAACTATTGGTTCAAGAAAAATTCATCAATTTTCAGCCAAATTGAATGAATAAACTTTAGCATTTAAAAGCACTAAAGAAATTGAATAATCACTAACAAAACCTATAACTAATAATTAAGGAAAAACATCCATATAAATTATTCATATCAGTAGGTAAATATGACTAAAAGATTACACTAATACTATTCCAAAAATAAATAAATAAATAAAATTCAAGCAGTACCAGTACAAAGGTAAAAGGATGCAAATTGGAAAGCAAACTGCAAAATATAAACCATACACTCAAAACTCTTACTTCAAATGGCTCAATGTGGAGGTTTATACATAATTCCATAACATTACTAAGTCACCAAAAGTTTCTTTCCTTCAGGACCAGAGGAACATATAGGTAAAATCACCATCAGAAAGAATGAGAAAGCTTTTTCTTTTTTTCAATATAGTAACATCATTAAAGAGTAAACATTGAATCCAATTTAAAATCCAAAGGTTAAATGAATCATAGTTTTCCAGAGTTCCAATTTAACTAAATTTGTGCAAATCTGTGATCTCCCATTTTAGCCCTAAAAATAGATATTTTTATCAATCTCTCCTCAAAAAAGTACATAACATATATTCATATGCAAGCTGAATCTTCATAGCCTAGGTCTACCCTATATGTGAAGAAAGGACAGGCTATATTACAAGCCCACACAATTTAACAACCACAGAAGGATACAATTCTAGTACAAGGTACATCTGAGAACATTCTAAAATTACTCTCTTAATGTCCTAATCGAAGTGTCATAAACACACAAATGGAAGTTATGACCAAATAAGTTAGTTCAGAAGGAATGCTAACAAAACATATTTCCACAAAGTAGTAGAAGATTATTAGACATGTTCCTGATTGTTCTGTCTCTAAGAACAATCTGAAGAAAAGCTAGTCATCAAAATATCCCTTTTTTTACTTAAGCACAAAGCACAATGAAATAAATCAAATATTTCTAATTACTTCTTGAAGAGCCTTCATTGTTCAGAAAACCACCTCAAAATAATATTTTTTGATAGATACAATAGAATTCAACCTATAGTGTTTGCTCCATGATGATAGACACCAATTGGTTTTGGCTATGATGCATAGGTACTGATACAGGTATGGATCAGATACTAGTACGGGGATACAACATTTTTTTTAAATGATACTAGTACGGGGATACAACATTTTTTTTAAAACTTAGGGTACGATACATTGGGAATAAGTGCATTAATTACTCATGAAATATATTCTATTTATATTTTTTTTATATAGTTAAGCATTTATTTTATATATTTTTAAGCATATATCAAATTAAAAGCAATAATGGATAACAAGTGAATCCATGGCCATCAAATGATGTTTAGAATACAAATCAAGATCCAAAAGAGTAAATAAAAGATAATTAGGTAAGTGTTCAACATTGGAACCTATATATAAAACATATAAATAAAAATTCTTACAAGTTTGGGCTATCTCTCACTATTGGAGTTGGGTTGTGTATCCTAGATGTATTGGCACTTTAATAAAAACAAAAAAAACAAAATTTACCAGGCATGCATCTTAGAGGTATACAATTGATATCAGTACGATACCGCTGGATCAATGGGATCGCAATCTCAATTTCCTAGTCATGCTACTAATGCCTGTTGGACTTGGCAGTAAGTACGATGATCAAAAATAGAGTACCCGTGCATCTAAGGTTTTTGGCGTAGGCAGGGTTCAAACCCAAATCTCTTTTTCACGAAAAGAGACTTTACAAGTTAGCTAACTGGAACCCACACTTCAAAATGATATTGTTTTACCTTGTCTGCTAATTCCTAAGTAACCCTTAATTTCCAAATCAAAATTTCGAAATCAAATGTATGCATTTCATAATATCTGTGAGGCTAAAAGAATAATACCCACATTAGCACTAACCAAAACTAAGTTACTCCGGCAATTCCAAGGCTAACATCCAAACTAAATACTTTAATTACCAATACAAACCAACAAAACTTTAACCTATTTACCACAAATTCCCAGTCAACCCTTCTATACTCACATTCCACAAATCAAACGAAATATAAGACAAAAGCACTAACCAGGTGATTGACGATATGCGAGCCAGACGTGTTCCCTCTGGAATTGCAGAACCACTTACGACACGAGGGCACGTTGCAACGCACGACACATGCCGGGTTCGACACGCCACAGTACCGACACGCGTGTTCAGTGAAATCCCCTTTGCCGTACTCGTAGCTCTCGTCGTCCCCGGTCTCCTCAAAGTTCAACCCTCCCATCCCGGCCGCTAGGGCTTCCACCACCTGATTATTACTACTGCTATTGTTGTTGTTGCTGATGATATTAGTGTTGCTATTACTGTTCCCACCACCACTGCTGCTTCCCGAGCCGACTGCCCGAGCTTTCGTGACGCTTCCGGGGGCAGCCGATACAGGCGAGGTCTCGGACTGGTGGTCCGACCCGGGACCTCTGTCATTCGGATCGGATAACGAATCGGAAGGCGTGGGCCATGAGACTGGAGAGCGAATCGGGTCGCGGAACTCAGGGTAGTCGAAATCCTCGCCCTGCGTGTTGAATTCGAGGAAGGTGTAGGCGTCGTTGGCCGTGTCTGGCTGCGACGCCGTTTCGAAGAGATTGTTTGGCTGAGAATCCATCCTCAGCCAAAAGAGAGAAGGCGATTTGGAGGTGAAATTAGGGTTAGGGTTTTAGAGAGATTGGTAGATGTTAGGGGGTTAGGGTTAGGGTTTGGCGAGAGAGAAGAAATAAGAGCTTTGGGGAATAAAGAGAAAGAGAATGAGAGAGTGAGAAACGAGGAAGGGAGAGTATTTGTGTTTGTGTGTGTTTTCGGGTTTGTGCGTGTCTCGTGTGCGCTAAGTCAGGGAGAAGGAGGGTACGTGAGAAATGGGGAAATTGTTTGCGAAGTTGGGGACGCGCGGGTTTAATTGGGCAAAAATTTTAAGACCACATAAACCACCTCAACTTTAGTTACATGTGTCAACCCATGAGTGGTAAAGAAAAAATAATTAGTCTATGTAAAAGAAATCAGGCTTAAGACCAGTGTCTAATAATATTAAATCCATTAAGAGGATGACATGTATCTACTTTTAAAAGCATGTCACTATCTGATCGGGTCTAATACACTAAATACACTAAACCTAAACCAAATCCATATAAAAGTAACTTGACAAAAATTGTAGAGCTTTATGTACATTAAGAGAACCAATGATGTAAGTCACATTATAGGAGGTATTATCTTTTTAGCAATGCTAATATTATAATATTTTACACAATTTTTGTTATAACTAACCATATGACAAATCATGAGCGGAGAAGGAAAAATAATAATTCCATATGAATTCACATTTTCACCGTTTACAACTTTAGCACGTAAGTAAGAAGGTCGAGCTTACGGGAGCGTGAGGCGCGTGGTGTGACATTTGGAACTGATATACGGTAGATGGCACTCGAGATGGCATTGATTGAAAGATGGTTGTGACTTTAGAGTGTCCTTCCTCGTGTTGTCATTCATTCGTGTCTTTCCCATTAGATTACTCCTTGTATTACGTTTTTCTGTTCTTTCTTTCTTTTTTTTCTTTTTTATTTTACCGTGCTACTGATAATATAGAGGAATTTTTTTTTTTTTAATAAAGCATAATATAGGAAAAAGTTTAGCTAACCTACTACTCGATGGCATTTGAAAAACACATTCATGTGTAGGTTTTTTTTTTTTTTTTCCTTTTCTTTTTTAATGAATAGTGTGATTTATTTAAATAACATAAATAAATAGTCTTATAGATCCTTATATAAGGATAAAATTTAGTTATAAACTTGATTATCACTTAGGATTGCAACTTCACTAAATAAAACTAACATTTCTATATATTTTAAAAATCGAATCGTTGAATTGCATATTCTTTATACTCTTAAAACACGGGTCAAATTTTGTTTCAATTGAATTTTATTTACTATATGATCCATAAACTTATTTTTTAAACATAATTTTTTATTATAAAAACTTACAATTTAAACAGTTAATTGATAATATAGCTATTGATGTTTTATTTTTTGAAAATTTTGCAAGTACATAAGATATAAGTAGAAAATGTAATCTAATAATAGATTTGACAAAATTCACATTCAATAAAAAAATATTGAGTAAAGTTGTAACCTTAAGCTATAACTAAATTTATAGCCAAACTTTATCCGTCATATAATGAGTTAAAAAGATAGCTCCAAACCGATATAGAGCCAAACTTTGATCTAATATATATGAATAATTGATAACTAAGAATAGTTAATGAACTAGATAAAAAATAAATAGTTTCTCAAAAAAAAAGATAAAAAATAAATAAATAATTTAAAAAAAAACAGTTAATGAACTATTTATATACAATAGATTTTTGAAAATATCATATTTGATGTAATTAGAAAATTATTAATAAAAACATCCATAAAAATATTCCCATCAATCATGTGAATCTGAATATGTTTTAGTCAAATTTAGTCATTTTTGTTAGTTTAACTAATCTATTATTCACAACCGTCTCAATATTCTATTACAATTTTATTTAAATATCATTTTCTTTCTCTCCAAAAATCAATTTTCTTCCCTCATATTTCCTCAATTTCACTCTCTCTTTGGAATCCCCATCATTAGAAATCACGAACACCCAAACACAACCACACTGGAAACATCTAAACACAACCACATCAAACCCAATTCAACCAACACAAATCACGGTTCAAAAAAATAAAAGGCAGTGAAACTCCCCAAATTTTCTTCTCCAAAAAACAAGAAGAAGCAAAGCGTACGAGCTTCAGCTTCAAATCAAAGATCTTTAACTTCAATTCAAAGCTTCAAAGCGCTTCTTGATATTCCATGTGAATTACTTTAGACTATTTTTTTCCCGACAAAAGACAAAATCTCATTTGGACTTAAATCACCTACTTGGACTAAGTTTAATAATAAAAAATTTCCTAATTTTCTAAGATTTTCATAATTTTTTGGGGAAATTTTTAGATTTTGTTTGCAACAAAAACTCTTCAACTTTGAATAATGCTAGAGATTCAAATTTTTGTACAAAAAATTTTATAAACTATTGATATGGTGAGTGGTTATTGGTTAAAAAAAAATGATGCTAATGATAGGCATAAATGAAAACTAATAAGAAGCTGGCCACATCAATAGTTTGTATAAATGTTGTAAAATAGTTTGTGGATATAGCAATACTCCTAATGAGGGTCTTTTTTTTTTTACAGTACCCAAGCTTAGGTAGAAACAAGGATTCTGGACCCTTTACTTGTTGTTTTGGTGGACAAAGCTTAGTTCTCCGCAGCTAAATGGGGCTGATTACAAACCAAGTTGTGTGCAAGTCACATAAAACTCCTCAAGATGAAAAAATGTGATTCCTCCTAAGCAATAAAATACCATTATATTACTAAAAAAAAAAAATACCATTATAAGTGTATTAGTATCATAAAATGACCCTTTACTCTTACGAAATAAGTAAAATAAGTATTCATAATATTCACAATGAGAAGGAGATTGAAATAGAGTATTTGACGCTTATCTTTTATTGTGTGAACATTTAAAAGAATTTCTTCACTTGGTACCCTGAGCGTAATATCGTGGTACCCCAGACGTGATGTCGTGATTCCCAGGGGTACTAGGTCTGTAAGAACCTAGAATGCTGATTCTCTGAACTATACGATCTTTCTCCATGCTTATTATGCAATAGAGTTTTGTCATTTCCCTTTACCTCTATAGGTCCTCCACCTTGGCTTTCTTATTTTGTTTCTTTCTTTCTCTTCCTTGCGGAGCTATTAAAGCTCTAAGAATATATCTTTTGAACCTCAGAACTATCCCTCTGAACCCCAATTTTTCTCCCTCGAAAATCCCCCTTTTCTATTATGCCTGAGTGTTCCTTTTATAGCGTACCTGGTTTGGTGCCCCGGGCAAGGACATCCCAGCTCTGCTAAGTAAAACCATGTCCTCCGGAACTTGAAAATGTGCATTTGGCAGAAATTTAGCTTATTTAGACAATTATAACTCAAAATGGGCATTTGACTTTAGCTATAGATGAAAAATTCCTTCTTGGAAAGTCAAATGAGTGGCTCAATGTACTGGATGACAGCTTTAGTTGAAAGTGACAATTAAGAGGAAATTGTGTGGAAGTGTCATGCATATGAGGGAACTGAGTTTTTCCATTGGTTCATGCACATTTTAAGCAAATATATGAACCAAAGGAAACTTTTGGGATCCTCATTTCACCATAAATCACTCCCCTACCGACCAAACCATTTCTCTCTTACTATTCACTTGGGATCCATCGACTTGGACCATGAGTTACAAAGAAAAGTATCTATTTTGCTAGATTTTTAATGATTTTTTTTTGCTGGAAATCTGAACATACATATTGGTTTTCCCATGTGCTAGCCAAGGTCCTCTTCTCAAGGTTCAAAATGACACATCAAGGTCCTAGGGCCTTAATGCTCTTTTTGCTGCATATCCTCTGACCGAGATCCTTGCTGCATGTCCTCAAACCGAGATTCTCTTCTTTTTTTCATTATTATTTCTTTATTTTTCATTGTTTTTGGGACTTTTGTTAAGGCCCATGGTTTTTCCTTATTTTTCATGAAATGGGTTTTCTTATGAAATTTTGGCCCTCAACACTCCTTCAACTTTATATAAAGTACCATAAGTACGTTAGAAGGTCCAAATTTTCACTCATTGGAGATTTTTGAAACCTTTGTAATTCAAAGTTAATTGACAACACACCCAAATCTACAAATTTTCATGGTCTTCTTCCCCACTTTTCACTACACACCAGCAAGAAGGTATTTGGTATCAAATGATATCATGTTAGCGGTATCAAAATCGAATAAGTGTGAGATATGTTAGCAAAAAATAATTACTCCACTAATAAATGAAAGCTATGTGTTAATGAGTAATTATTTTTACACACATGTCTCTCATTTATTAGGTTTTGATACGGATAACATAGTATCATTTGGTACAAAATATTTTTTCTACACCAACACCCAACACATAAACACCCTTAGGAATCCATATAAACCATTCATATAGACAAAATCCAAGTAATTTTTTTAGGTCACTGCATTCATCAACATCACCAAAGGAAGCAAAGCTTCATCAACTGATAGGCCAAGAATGTATTGACACTTTGTGATAAATTAATCAATTGATTTAGCCAAGTTAATTAATTAATTCAATTAACATGCAAAATGCATGATAACACAAAAAAATCATCAAATAATTAAATACAGCAGAAAATAAATTGACACGGTGATTTGTTTACGAATGAAGAAAACTTACACAGCAAAAACTCTACCGGGTGATTTTAAGGTCACCACTCTCGAGAATTTGGACATGTTCTGTAGTGACAATCTCTCATTTTTAATGTACGGCTCCCAGTATGTGACTAACCAATAGATGTGTGGATCCCAGTACGCAACTTGATCACCAACTTGAGAAAGATGTTGGCTGCAAAATTCTTCAGTTCATTACACGATGAAAATCAGTAAGCTCCTTGATCACAAAACCCTAAGGTGTACAAACACAATAGCTTCTTCAAGAGAAATATGAATTAGGGCAAATTTTGTCTTCAGTCACAATTTGCATAAACATAATTTTGCTTCACACTTGTGCAATTGTGCAACCTTTGACAGCCTTTAAAATAACTTTATATATGTTTAGGGTTGTGAGAAAAGAAAGCCTAAACACGTACTCACGGATTGGAGTGAAATTAGTTCTGAAAAATTGATTTTCATAAACCTCGATAGATAGCAATCTATTGAGCTAGTTATTGAGCCACGGGCTGAAACAGCTTTTAAATCTCGATAGATGCTAGCTGTCGAGTTTTAAAAATGCAGCACTTTCTCACTTGTTTTTTGGATAGACTTGCATAGTTTTAACACTTGAACTTGAAACCTCATTCCTTAAAGTATTAAACACATCCTAGATCTACCAAATTACAAGTAAAATGCGTTTTGTCAAAGGATTAGCCAATTACATAAAATATTGACATATGTTCCTAACATTGAATCGCATATGTCCTAACATCAACAAGCATCCATCTTCTAAGAAAGCCATATAACAAGGTGAAATTTTGGAGGAGATGATCCAAGAACAAAAGTGATAGTAAGGACAGAGGATAAACAATCCACCATTGGATTCGTCTGTTGGGCTTTGTGGAATCTAGTTGCATTTGACCCAGATTATGACTCGACCTGAAATAATATTGTTACAGCTTTCAATAAGAGATTTTTTGAGGCTTAGTCCATAGAGCAGATGCTTGGAAAAAAAAATTTTGGCCCGTTTTGTAGCTCATTGTGAATCCTGTGCGCAGAATATAAAAACTGTTATTTTGGAGATTACAGTTTTATGTTGCTTTTGAGAGAGAAAATTGTACTGCCGCATCTTGTATTTTTTCCCTGAGAATAGTGAAATTCCTACAACTTTGTGGACGTAGGCAAATTACCACGCAAATACTGTCTTGTGTAATTATTTTTCTTTGAAATTTTTCTCTATTTTTGCATTTCACAGATATGAGAATTTCGTGTATATTCCCATCATCGTCAACTATTCACACACCGGAAAGTAATGAAAGTAATTTTTCGCTTCTTTGTTGTTAGATTTTTTTTTTTCCTAGTATTCAATCATATCATGCTTAGTTAGATTTTTGCTATGCTTTCATAACATGAAAAATCCAAATATACGCATTAGGGTAGAATCTCCGCTTTCTATTTTATTATTTTTATTTTTATTTCTCATCATGATAGTCTTAGAGCAATGAGTTACATGTTGATTCACATAATCTTAGAGCAATGAGTTACTTGTAAACTTTCAAAAAGTTGTGATCAACAGTATCAACCACAATATCAATATGAAGTTAATGCTTTTTGTAAGTTAATGATAGAATCCTAACTAATGTGAAGGAAAAGAAAGATAAATAACAAGTTTTCATGTTAAGAAAAGGATCTACAAGCAACCTCAAACTTAAAGTTTATAAATAGTATTCTAATCCATAATAAAATATGCACTACTTAATCTTGTTATTTGATAAAAATGAAAAAGAAAGACAATTAGTTTCCCCCTTTTCATAACACTGAAAGGATCTCATTAAATGTTTTAAAAAAGACTTCCTAGATTGCTTTAATGTTAAATTTCAAGTATGCATGATGAGTTTTCTTATGGTCACCATGCATTTATTATGTTGTAGATCATATTATTCTTATACATGATTGCGTAGTTAATATATATGTATATAAAGGAATTAGGAAGACAAATAACTTCCAAATATCCATATGTTGGTTTCTTTCTAGATTGGACTAGAAAATATTCCTTGTTCTCTTTGTTCATTCCACCTCTGAATCTGCAGAAATTAAAAATTCACCATAACATAAGAATTCAACAAAAATGCCATAACTATATATGTATTGATTATTTCTTACCCATTCAAGAAGACACATCGATCGATAATAGTCTGCAAACTTCTCACACTTAGGTGCATGTTTACCTTTCCTCTAAATGCACCTAAATCAACAAAGAACATCAATAATTTTTTTCTTTTTTTTGGTTTTTAATTTAGCTTGTATCAATATTAAATAAGTTGTTGGGGTTTCTGTCTTTTTTTTTTTTTTTTTTTTGGTTTGAGATGTTTTAATTTCTACTTTTTGAAGCCTAAGATTAGATGATGATGATGTGTCATTTCAAACCAACCGGTGAAACTGTTTATGAGAAATACAGATGACAATCATGGAGAGAAAAGAATAAAGAGTTACTCACTTGTGGTACTTAAGGTAGCGTGTGTAGCAATGTCGTGTTTGGTTCATTAAGGGAAATCTTGCATCAATTGGCGCTGTTCCAACTTTATCTACTCGTTAACAACATAATTAGTCACCATAAATCCATAATATACACACTCATTTGTGCATATATAAGTGTGTGCAAGTGATATATTCATTTGTGTGATTCTTGACAAATCATGTCTTTAACTAACTTCATTAGTAAAAGTCTGTTATTGTGTGTTTAACAAGGAATCAAGAGAATGATGGAAGACGTGGAAGAAAAAAATAAAGGATGAATAAATTCTCTCATTTGGTAGTGTAAAAAGTTGGAAAGAAGGAAAAAGAGAGATAGACATTCTCTATATGAAGTCATCAATATTTGATCTTCTAATAGGGGAAAAAAAAAGTAATAATTTTATACTTTTATTATATATATTTAAAATAATTCAAAGATAACACAAAAGAAATTTGTGTTATTGTGTTTTTTTAAAAGATTTTTGGATATGTTTTTTTTTTTTTTTGGAAAAAAAAGGAAGGACTTTGAAGAACAAAATAAATTTTTTTTTTGGATTCTTGACTTTTGAATTTTTTTGTTTTTTGGGGAAAAGGGCAAATGAAAGAAAAATATTTTTGAAACTTTTGCACATTTTCTTTTTGAAAAAGGAAGAATTCACTTGAAAGGAAAGTATTTTTGAAAATTTTAATTTTTTAATTTTTGAAAAGAAACAAATTTACAAACACTTGCAATTTGGTTAACCCTAGAGGTAGTTCACTATGGCTTACCGCATGTTAGTCAACCAGATAGGGCTTCATCCTTATGGTTATGGCTCCAAAATGTTCCCCATACGTAGGACACCTATTAAGTCATCTCAACATGAATCAAGTGGATCCATGTTGGTTGACACTTGACAAACTAACTTGTTAGTGTGCTTAAAACTCATTATAGGCTATTACATAGAAAGTGGAGTGATAAACTGAAGTAAAAATTACTTGTGACTTAGTGGAGTTTGGTGCCCTACCCCAACACCATATGGGATATATAAAAGACAAACTTTGTGTCCCTATGTAAAATGTTGGGTGTGTTTAGCAAGATTCTTATTTGAAAATGGGCTTAATACTAATATTTTAGACTTTAACTCTCGGTCTCTAGTGGAGTTGCAACTGTGGGCGCCTTTAGGCCGGGCGTGGCTCATGAATACCACCATGTTTACCAATTTAATGTCTTGATTGAATGCTTCTTGAGTTCTTGTCGTGGGTTAATCTTAAACATGGGTAAGGGAGTACATCAGGGGCGACGCTACAGTTTATTTAGGGGGCTCAAATGAACCCTAGACTTGGAATATATATATATATATATTATTTTTAGTTTAATTTATCCTTAAAAATATTTTGCATGCCTTGACTTAAATATTACACACCCTGATCACATGTATTTTCTACTTTAAGAATAAAGAGTAAATGTTTATGAGTTGTGAGTGTCTCTCGCTTTATTATAAATTTATATTATATGTGTGTTAGTGTGTGTTTTAATATTAATTGTGTGCCTTTTTTTTTTAATGTCATTTGTGTGAATTGTGATGTGTGTGGATGTGTGCGTGTATAGTATGAATATAATATAACTTTATATAATTTAATAATTAGGAAATAAGAGGGTTTGTTACATGTGTGTGTATTGTTATCATGCTATAATAAATTTTGTTATAAAGTTAGTGATTCAAGAAAAAAAAGAGTAAAGCTAGCAATTGTTCAAATATTTGATTAGTTAAGTAAACACGCGGTAAATTATTTTATATAGAAATGAGTGTGACTGTATGGATCAATAACTAATACAATGTTAATGAGTTGAGTTTTGTCATTTAGTTTTTATAAAAACAATGACAAGTAGATAATGACAATTGTATAAAAGTAAAAATGTTACATAAACTTAACAAAATCAAATGGTCACAACTACTCACATTGGCAATAGATACTGATAATCATCTATCATGTAACGATTTCAAAATTTGAAAACTAGTTGAATGAAATTGTAAAACTTTATATATTTATTTATTTTTTTCCTTTTTTTTTTGTTGATAACTCTATATATTCAATTTTTTTATTATTAAATTTTAATTTATTTAATTTAAATTTTTTAATGATCACCCTAAAAAAAATTTCTGGAGCCACCACGAGTATATCACTAGCCTAGAGGTTAAGATAAAAAGAAGAATCGTCATCTAGTTCTACGTCCAAGAACCATCTTTGACTGCTGTGAAGAGGTCTAATGTAACAATGCATGAATCTCAAGTTATGGTACGAGCCTTAGGAAAATGTTAGACACCCAAAACAACACATTATCCAAGGATTGGCTTTCATTTCTATCACTAAGCCAGTGTTCAGCTAAGTTGGATCCCTCTTAATGCATAATCGAAGTTAAATAATGCGTATGGGCCATATAGATCACACTGTAGGGGAGGATAGGCTTAATTTTAGGCTCTGCAATATTTATTTCTAAGAAATTAAAGTGCAAGACTGAAAAATAGGGGGGAAAAGGGAACAAACCTGGATGGGTCATGGATGGTTGTGTACGTACACCTCCTTAGTCTACGTACCGTACCTTAGGTGTGCGTACGCACACTAACAACAACAATCCTAATCAAAATAAATAGACCTAATTTTTCATCACATAATATATATATATATATATATTTTGAGAGTCATCACATAATATTTTATCATATTATTTATTAAATTAAAATCATATAATGCACATTATTATTATAGCATGTCATATATGATAAAGTAAATGAAAAAAAAAATCTCAACAAAGAAAAAAAAAGTCATATATGAGTCAAGTAAATGAGATCAGAAAAATAGATTCTTAATGGAAAAAGGGTGAAACATAATAGAGATGAATTAAGTAATGAAAAAGAAAGAAAGAAATGAGTTTTTGAAAAAAAAAAAAAGAGCATTGTTACATTTTGACTGGAATTTATTGGAATGCATCGATCATGGGTTGGAATTTCTTCTGAGATGGAACTAACTCGAATGAAATTTTCCAGTAATTTAATCAAGTAGAACAAAATGAAATTGACAACAATGGCTTCACTTTCTTGAATGTAAGATGTTTCAAACAATATCCACATTTTATACATGATATGAAAAAGTGGATATTTTTCAATTCTTTTTTACAATTATTAAGGTAGGTTGCAAATCTTGTATAAAAGTGATTTTTTTTTTGTGCGATAATAATCAAGAATATTTTTAATTAAAGATAAACTAAGCATCATCTCCTTCTTGCAAGCATCCAAAACTTCAGCAAGAAGACAATGCAAATTACAACAATCAGAAAAGTAATGAGGAATAACAAATTTAGCTAGATAATGTACTGTAGAGTTAAGCTCTCTCCTAACCTAACTAAAATTACAATTAACTAAATATTTGCTAAAGTCTAAAACATCACAAATCATAGATTGGTTAGGCCAAGCAACATTGGAGCAAGAGCAACCATCTTTAATAGCATCAAAACAATTTTTAGCATCACCTCTTCACTTCAATTCTCTCTATATTTTCTAACTTAACAATTTAAAATACTGAGAGAATGGTCACATATGAAAGTGATATTGGATTAAATTATAATCAATTATCTCAAATATTACCCAAAAACAACTTTAAATTAGCCCTGTCGGTAGGTCTAACATCATTCTTTTCATGGCCTAAAAAGGTTAAAAATATGGAATCCGAGGGCTTTTTCTCTTTTCCTTAATTCTTTTTAGCTCTAACATCATAACATGTTGGGTACTACATTTGTTTAGTATAATCTTACATGGTGGTGAGTCAATTAAGTGACGACGAGGATGATGATGATGGACCCACTGGCTATATTTTTATGAATTTATTTCATGGTATGTTATATGTTCTCATGTTAAGTTGGGTGTGGGTGGAGTCTGTGGACCCAAGTGGCGGCTCAAAGGAGTCAATGCCCAATGGACTTCATTGAATAGCTGTGACAGGTTAAGCATTCTGCTTTCATAAACAAGAGGTACAAAGCTGACAGCACCCACCACTTAAACATATATAGAATAGAGCCAAGCTGAGAATCAGACTGCTTTGCTTTGACGCACAGCATATGAGAGAAAACCACTTTTCCTGACCATTAGGTTTAAGCTCCAGAAATTTTCTTTTCTTGTACCTGAAACTGAAAAAAAAGCTGAGAGAATGCGGGGAAAGACGGAGGCAGTAAATATTCTGGTGTCTTTAACACTGATCTGCGCTTTCGTTTTTGTCTACTCTGATATTGATGTCGATGTACTATCTCTTTTATTTCTTTGAGTGTGCATATATGTATATGTGAATGGTTGTGCATGCATTTTATGTAATGCTTTTGTAATGATGAACTGTAGGTTCTAAATGAGATACTTCATGAGATTCTAAGTTGGTGTGCTCGCGTTAGTGTTGCAATTGTGCTTCTGATGGTTGTTATCCAGTCACGGATGGATGTTTTTCGTGAGTTAAGCCGTGAATTAGGTGATGGAATTGTGAGTATGCTAATCTTTCAGACTATTTGAGCAATATGATAAGTAATACATAATCAGATTTCACTTTCATTATGTTATCTAATTTTTAATTAGGCTTTAATTTCTTGATTCTTTTTCTCACCGAAGGTAATACATGGTACGTACTATGGTAGTTAATTGTCGCGAGCAAATGTTGTAAATTGAATATTTTATGCTGTAATGACATGCTTCTTCTTGATTTCCCTTAGAGAATTTAATCAACTCAAAATTACTAGTTACTTTGGTTTTAATACAAGTGATTCGAATTTCTTTGAATATTACCCTTTATAATGACAGTCCTACTGAAATGAGTAAATATACTATGTTTTGGGTGTATGCTTCCTCCCTCTCACAAACTCTGAGAGGGGAGAAACATACACCCGAAACAGAGTATATTTTCTCCACTAGGAGGGCTAGGCATTTAGTTCACAAATGAGAACTCTATTTTTTGTATATATAATTTGATTTTATTAAAATAATAATTAAATTATTTAATTCATTATTCATAACAGCATAAATATTTGTAACAAATAATAATTGATTGTGGTATCAAAGTAGGTAGTCATTTAGGCCTTAATTTCAAGTTAATAACATTCAGCACTTTATTCATCCATTAGTGCATATTACAATTCTAGTCCATCATTACTTTATATATATATAGGTATAGTAGCTACTCTCATTGTTTAGTTACTTACCCCATATTAATTCATAATTCATACCACAGGTTGAGAATTTAGGCAACAGTGGATTATTGGGCCCAAGGAGACACCATGCTTCTTGTCATTGTCATACCATAAGGGAAGGAACTAGTGGTTTCATGGTTCAAAAACTAAAACATGATTTGATAAAAAAAATCTATGATGGGGTGTACCAAGTCAATGTAGAGAACATAGGCCGTGTCATCTATAATGTTGCACCACGAGTTGATTCATTAAGTAGAGAGTCGTACAATTTGGCAGTTGCATGCTCTAATGAGTTTGTGTTGAAGAATATTTTTTGTTTCAATCCAAACTGTAACCAAGTTTGCTATGTAATGGAGCACTACGAACAAAATTTCAAACAATGGTTGCAAGAGAATTCTCTCTCTGATCAACAAGGCAAAAATCTGAATCCAGAATTTCTTCAAATTCTTAGGTAATATATATTTGATTTCTTTAATTTGTCTTCATCAAAACCAATTTTTAGATTGTCACTCTTTTCTTGGCTATGTGATAGGGATGTTTTAAGGGGCATTGTTTATCTCCATCGTGTGAAAAAGAGATGTCATGGCAAGTTAAGTGAAACAAATATTGTGATCGTGAATGGTCGGGCCAAGATTACAGGAATGGTAAATGACATTTCAAAGACTTATCTAGATGATTATTCAGATTATAAGCACTTGGCGACCATTGTTCGAAGATCCTTCGAAACCGAGCAACATGACATTCCAACAGAACTTAAGTTGTTTCTTACATACATCTCAAAGACAGAACCCAGCCGGTATGCAAGTAAACTTTACACACACACACATTTATTGTAAAATACAGTATCTCACTTAAACTTCTTTTTATTCTTGTCCAGGTTGCTCAATATTGAAAATCATCCAATTTTTCTATCCCCTTTACAAAGATTGAGCTACAGGGTGATTGCTCATACTTTCTTGTATTTTGGAAAGTCGAAAAGGTCCTTTGCGTTGGCACTAAATGAAAAGCTTGGTAAATGTGAATGGAAGCTCAATGTCAGAACTACTGGTACATTTGTTATGGTGCTTGATCGTTATAATCACCTGGGAAATTTGTCAGAAAAGAAAAGGAAAATTGTTGAATATAAAGAGTCTGCCATATCATTTATGAGGTTTTGCAGAAATGTTGTGGCGCACCTTAAGGACAATAATGTTATACGAGATGTAAGTTCATAAACACTTTCACAAACAAAATTCATTAAAAGAATTAAATATTTTTGTTTGAGGAATTTTTTTTTCTTTGGTGATATAGCCAGGGCAGCGTAAGAAATTGACTGTGAAAGAAGTCGAGGAAGAGCTTAATGGATACTGGCCTGAGTTCATGCCCATTTTACATGAAATCCTTCTTGAACATGGCCATCTTATGGTTGTACACGATGCGTATGTGGTTGATCAAACTCAGTTTAATAAATTGTTTGATTGTTTGTTTGTTTTTTTTTTTCCTTCTGGTTTGTCAACTATGTGGCTAACTTGTATTCATGGTATTTTTGTAGGGTTCTCAAGTGAAACCATTGGGCTGTTTCTCACAAATGGATATGATACAGGTTAGGGTTTTTTTTAAAAAAAAAAAAAAAAAAATAATTATTATTATTATTATTTTTTAATGTGGCTAACTTGTATTCATTGTCCTTTGATTATTACCACTACAAGTTCTTTCGTTTATTTTTCAGAATACAGTTACCGGGGATGCAAATCTTAACATATCAATCAGCCATTGTGAAAAATATACAGTTACTGGTGGATGCAGTACTTGTAGAATATTGCTAACATGTGCTTTGATTAAAAAAAAAAAAAAATGATACATATATATGTGTGTAAATATATTCACAAAAAAATATCCAAAAAAGAGAATTTGTATAAAAGATGCAAGGCATCACTAAGGTGAGTGATCCAATGATAAAGACTTACTCCAATATATATGGTTTGAATGAGGTTAATGTCTTGAGTTTGAATCCTCTAATTTTAGTCACAAGATGCCCTCCAAAGACCCTATAGAATTTGTTTAGTAACGAGTTGTTATATTTTTATAAATAGTAATATTACAGCCATAAACTATTTTATAACATTTTTACAAAATATTGATGTAGCTAACTTCTTATTGGTTTTCATTTAGGCCCACTAGTATTAATATCACTTTTTTTTTTCTTTAATTTTATAAAAGATAGAAATTCTACTATAACATAATTTAAGTGTATATGTGTATGAAACTCCCTCTTGGAGACTTGAATCCTGACCCTTCCCCTCCTCCCCACACCCCACGAGTACTTATATTTGTGGAGTGACCGTCGCACCAAGGATATGCGGTGGTATTAATATCACTTTGTGGAGATGTGATGGAGTTGGTCAATCCCCCCTGAATAGCTTTTTTGGTTTGTATCACTTTTGCATGTTGCAGATTGTTTTTGTTTTTGTAATTAAAAAAAAAAAAAAAACTTGAAAAAGAATAGGAGTGGGCAATCAAAGGTGGCTTCCCTACTTGGGTGTGAATAGAGAGTAGCATTCAACCCATTGGGTATAGTGAGTCATAGCTACCCCTGCCTCACTAGGGCATCAATGAGTACTAAGTCAGCATTTCATACAAATAATCCATATATGATTCCCATTGCGTGAGTCAAACATATAACCTAATCCTGCCAAACCACGCGGGTGTAAGCTTAGTGACCATTGAACCGCTACCCTTGGTGGTCATACTGCAAGTTAAATTGAGTTGTATAGAGTTAGACAACCTTTATACTTTAAGATGGTTTAGCATTTGACACAAATTTATTTGGCTTTTTCCTTCTAATTGTATTGGTTAAAACTTAATTAAATAGTTGTACTTAGAAAAAGTAATACTTTAAAAAGTTGTACATTAGTAAATAAACCAAAAACTAAATGAAAAAGTTGATTTTCATGATTTATGGGACAATCAATGCATATTATAAAGCTATAATTGGAAAAGATCCAACTTTCACGGCAAATAAAAATGTACTTAAGAAGACAATCAATGCAATTAAATGTACCATACAAGAGCCTAAAATCAAGAAATTATTAACTTCAATCACCTTAGAGCATTCACATCGGTTTCAAAAAACTGGTCTAAGGTTAAAAATATAGTAAAAAACCCACAAAACCCCATGCATCAGACTCAATAAACTAACCAAAAAAATTTTGAGATCACTGTTGATCACCACTTGTAGCGAGATAGTCTTCTTGCTAGGCCATTTTTTTTTTTTTTTTAATTCTCAAAATTCTCTCTTCTTAGTTCTCTCTCTCTGTCTCTCTCTCTCGTGATAGTCGAAGTTATCATGAACTACAAAGCTTGGATTTGGTAGTCGTTGCTAGTCGAGGTCACTTGGGGCTTAAACCCCTACATATAGTCGAAATTATCATGAACTACGAAGCTTGGATTTGGTAGTCATTGTTGGTTGGGGTCACTTGGGGCTCAAACCCCTACATATGGGTTGTTCTGGTTCACTCGGGCCCAAGCCCCTACAATAGCCCCTCCACGATCTTATTTCCACAAAGTGGAGATGGGATCAGGGTTCTCCTATCTAGTGGTCGAGGTGGCTTTCCTTTTCTTTTTTCTTTTTTTAAAAAACGACGGTTATGCCTTAGGAAGACCAACGGTTGATCAATTAATGTAGCAGACAAGACAACTTGCTCCTTTTGTGCATATGGCAGTATTTGAGGCATCAGACGGTCCAAAAGGTCTGATGCTTCGTTGACGGAGTTCTCTCTCTCTCTCTCTCTCTCTCTCTCTCTCTCTCTCTCTCTCTCTCTCTTGTGATGTCGAAGTTATCATGAACTACAAAGCTTGGATTTGGTAGTCGTTGCTGGTCGAGGTCACTTGGGGCTTAAACCCCTACATATAGTCGAAATTATCATGAACTACGAAGCTTGGATTTGGTAGTCAATGTTGGTTGGGGTCACTTAGGGCTCAAACCCCTACATATGGGCTGTTCTGGTTCACTCGGGCCCAAGCCCCTATAATAGCCCCTCCACGATCCTATTTCCACAAAGTGGAGATGGGATCAGGGTTCTTCTATCTAGTGGTCGAGGTGGCTTTCCTTTTCTTTAAAAAAAAAAAAAAAACGACGGTTATGCCATAGGAAGACCAACGGTTGATCAATTAATGCAGCAGACAAGACAGCTTGCTCCTTTTGTGCATATGGCAGTATTTGAGGCATCAAACGGTCCAAAAGGTCTGATGCTTCGTTGACGGAGGCATGCGTGAAGAGACATGATGATACGCATTAATTGGTTTTGGGCAGTTATAATAAATGGTTTACATTTTTATTTTCTTTAGTTTCTTCTAAGTTCAAAATCTTGCCTTTCTTTTGTTCTTAAGCCCTTAATCTCCCTTTAAGAGCATCATCATCTCCAAGAACCCTAATCCTGCCTCCATTTTGCGGAAATAAGATCGTGGGGGGGGGGGGTATCGTAGGGGCTTGGGCCTGAGTGGACCAAAACGGCCCATATGTAAGGGTTTGAGCCCTAAGTGACCCAAAACGGTTCATGTGACCGAGGCCCAGCATTATTGGACTAGGACCAGTCCACTAGTAGATGTGTTAAGATCTAATTGCAACGTTCGAGAATTGTGCTACGTTTGAGACCATGTTGGGCCCAGTGTAAACTAATAATCAAGGGGATCCAACAAGAAGACATGGTCGACCTAGGTCAGTAACTGATCATAGTTAATGCCTTTGGGAAATCCGTTGTCGAATACTATTCGGTGTCTGGAACAAGTTTCGAGATAATTGGGGGGGGGGGGGGGGGGGGGGGTATCGTAGGGGCTTGGGCCTGAGTGGACCAAAACGGCCCATATGTAAGGGTTTGAGCCCCAAGTGACCCAAAACGGTTCATGTGACCGAGGCCCAGCATTATTGGACTAGGACCAGTCCACTAGTAGATGTGTTAAGATCTAATTGCAACGTTCGAGAATTGTGCTACATTTGAGACCATGTTGGGCCCAGTGTAAACTAATAATCAAGGGGATCCAACAAGAAGACATGGTCGACCTAGGTCAGTAACTGATCATAGTTAATGCCTTTGGGAAATCCGTTGTCGAATACTATTCGGTGTCTGGAACAAGTTTCGAGATAATCTTTAGAGGACATGATTTTTCTAAGGATTAGAGGTGAAAGTGGGATTGCATGGAAACCAGTGAAAGATAATGATTTCAGTCCCACTAAAAAGAGGCTACATAAGGGACTGAAGGCACACAAAAAGGGTTGGTGGGTGCTATTGGGAGTGAGAGCAAGAGGAAAAGTGTAGAGAGAGAGAGAGAGTACAAATTTGGAGGGAAGGACAAGAGAAGGTGAAGAGAGGTAGCTAGAAGTTGTGCCTAGGGGAAAAGGGTGTTGGGCCGTAAGGGCTACGTTTGAGGCGCAACCTGTAGGATAGTGAGGAAACCCACCAACAAATAAATTGGGAGCCCAAATCCATCATTCCTCGTAGTAACGTTTCCAGGTTTGGGTCACCACGTTGTCTATCTAATGACAAAGACATTTAAGAGTCACAAAATAACAAGGAAAGAGATTTACTTGGTCAATTAGAATCCATCTTAGAAGAACCTCAAGGCAAGACTATAACTTTTCACAGAAAGAGATTGAAACAATAAATTTGTAAGCCTCAAAAAGCCACTAAAATATGTTCCTAAAACTTGAATTTCCAAAGCCTAATTTAAACCAAAGAGTAATAATCAAATACGCGGTTTCAATAAATCATGCGTAAAATACTATTTTGCTCTCTAAATTTTACCAAAAGTTTTTTTTTTTCATCTCTAAACTTTAAGAAGTTCATTTTTTCAGTCCTAAAATATTGAAAAGTTCATATATCATCCCTACACTATTGAAAATGTTTTATTTATGTCCTTAAACTTTACTAAAAGTTTGTTTTTCATTTCTAAACTATTGAAAAAGTTCTTTTTTCATCCTTATTTTTATTTCTATACTATTCAATTTTTTTTTTTACAAAGTTTAAGGAAGAAAAAAGAACTTTTTAAAGTTTAAGAACAAAAAATAAACTTTTAATAAAGTATAGGAACCAAAATAATATTTTACTCATAAATCATCCACTTATAAATTTTTGGTAATTTGTCTTTAATTAATGTAGGTACGATCCACTACCTGCATTTCATAAAAGTGAGAATCAAACGAGTCAATGACTATTGTATCATTAAAAAAAAACACAAAATTCTCTAAAGCAAATCCTGAAGTATCAAAAACACCACTCAAGAAGAAAGTTCAAAGTCGTGCTTAGAAATAAACAAAATCTATTAGGAAAATGCAAGAACTTAACCAATCAAGATTCTTTCCCTAGCTTATTAATGATCTAAAGATGCCAGCAAAATTTGTCACCAAATCAAAATCTCCGAGTCGTATATATAATGGGTTTGTCAAGCTTGAACTTTTCTTGATAGATAACTTTTTCCTTAACTATTTATGCAAATCATATCTGAAATCTTCTTTGAATTTTTTGAACCACCACCCATGTTTAACACATAAGAACATTTTATATGCCATATTGTTTCATAAGTATAATCAATAATAAAAAAAATAAAAAAAAAGTAACGACAAAGTTGGGATCTTTAGAAACCATTAAAGGGAACCATATGACTATTACACTACATAACAATTTTGTGGTATAGCAATTTTTTATTATCATTGACCACTTTTATTATTATTATTTTTTTCGCTGAATGTGAAAGTTGACCACTTGACCTTGACATGCTACTGTATGTACATGTTATTTCAGTTCAATGGCCATTGGAAAATATTTTTAAAGGACACACCTAAATTTTACATTTTTCTTCAAAAGTGGAAGAACAAGAAAAAAAGGAAAAAGGAAAAAGAAAAAGAAAAAGAAAAAACATGTAAATTGTAATACACGTGTACTCTGGAGAAAACTGGCCAATAATCTAAGGTCCAGAGTAATCAAAATTCACAACTACTCAGATCTTCAAAATGCACATTATAATTTAATAATAACTATTATAAATCATATTATCTTTATGATCACATAAGCTCACAGTCTCATAAAAAAGAAGAAGCTCACAGTCAATATCATACATGCCTTTTCGTGACAAAATCAACTATTGGATTGACCTATCTATATACCCTAAAGCCAGATCAGAACCAAAAATGGAAGGAACAAAATATGTTATGTACCAAATTATGCCCACTCATAGCACCAATTCTTCCTATTACCAACAAAGACTTCTATCTCAAAAAACAAAGGCTTCCTATAAAGGCTTATAATTATTCTTACTCATTTCTCCAATATCTCATTGAGGAGAGGGCTTAAAAAAAAAAAAAAAAAAGTGAACAAAGATCATTGAGGAAAAGCATAAGAAGAAAACAAATCACATGAATTCCTTGTCTTCAATTTTCATGTTCATTTCTTTTTTCTTGCTTTTCCATTGTTTGGAGGGCAAGAGTCTAATCCACATTTCTTGCAAAAAAGCTGCAACGAGCGATCCAAATTTGAGTGACAACTTTTGCATAGCATGCCTTGAGGCCAATCCGAGGAGCAAAATTGCAAGCCTTGAAAAACTAGTTACGTACTCTTTCAATTGAGTTAACCATGTCCAATGCAACTAACATTGCTTCCAAAATTTCAAAGCTTTTGAAAGGCAGAGGATTTGACAAGTATGTTAGGATTGGCTTACAAGACTGCTTACAACTTTAATGGATGCCATCCCTGCACTGAAAGCTGCTATGCATGCTTTTATGTCTAAAGGTTTTGACACAGCTGATATAGAGGTGAGCTCTGCAATGGATGCATCGGGTACATGTGAAGATGGGTTCAAGGAAATGAAAGTGAAACGAATAGTGTCTCCTTTGACAAAGGACAACAACATTTTCTTCCAATTAAGTGCAATTTCTCTTGCTTTCATCAACATATGTCATTGATGGATGACATGCTAGTATTTTGTTTGGTTACATACATGCTTGTTACTTATGCAGTGTTGAGTGTTACATTATTTTCGTGGTTACAAGATCTAAAATGGTCAGTTTTGTTTATTGCTTTCCCCCTTGTGATGTCTGGTCCATACAGCATGACTACACCAAAGTTCTTTCAAATCATAATAATAATAATAATAATAGGAAAATTATTAGTTTACATTTAAGGTAAGACTTGCATTGTAAACTTAAACAAATGTGTACATTGCATGAACAATGTACAACATTGTACATTATTCATGCAAACGTGTACAATTATGTACAATTTGTTTAAGTTTACAATGTAAACCAATAATAATAATAATATAATAATAATAATAATAATTGTGAGCATCTTGATCAGGGTTTTATAGGGCCTCTAAATGAATTGTGGTGAAACTGGTGAAACAAGTCGGCTTGTCCAGTAGTGCGGGGCCATTGTGCATATAGGATTAGGAGTACTTTGCTGGTCTTATGGGCTAGAGCGGGAAGTAGTCCCCTCTAGGTTTTAAATAAGTCAAGAACCACCTTGACCACATTTGTGAAGGACTAGCTAGCCTAAATAGAGCTTGGAGTTATAGGATAAAGGTTTAGGAGAGTGTTAGGCTCCTTATAAGCCTACCCAATCTTATGATTGGCCTTCACTCAAGTTATTGGAACACATTTATGGAAAGTTTTGTTGGATGTTTTGTATATCCAAGTAGGTTGTAATATGGGTTTGATCACACATTTGTAATGGAAGGATGTTGTTTAATTCCAATTTGGAAGTGGAAAAAGTGTTATCATCTCTTTAGTAGAGATATAATGAACGAACAATAGTAAACAAGTAGAAAAAAAACAAAAGTGAGAATATTAGGTGAGAGATTAGGTGAGAGTCAGATCGACTAAGATGAGAGGCGAGAGAGAGGTTAGACTCTCTGTAGCTCTATGTTTGAAGTTCGTTCGATTGAAATTCGAGCGAGTGCTAAGTGAGAATATGTAGAATAGCAGTTTCTACAATTTTTATCACCAAAAGTTGCACCACTTGATGTATAAACATTTGTGAATGTTAGGAAATTATTTCTAACTATTTTTCACCAGTTATAACACTTTATTTATGACTACCCATGGATTATATATCTGGTAGACTCTCATTATTCTCCCTATTGAAAAATTTTAGAATCACTAGAAATCCTATGAGTATTCTCTAAAATTTCTATTTGTAAAACCCAACATTTTTGGGTGTATATTGAGGAAAGGTTTGCAGTAACTATTTAGTAACTTTAATGTGGGGTAAATATTGTTTAAGGAACGTGATTTTATCATGCTACCAAGCCATTAAAATTTATGTTTGTTCTTTTAAATTTTCTTGTTTCTTTAATTGTTTATCCCATTTTTCTCCAACAAGCTTTACGATAAAAATCTTAACCTAATCACACATTAATTACAAGAAATTCATATTATTCAAATCACCATGTGTTAACACGATAAAGGAAAACAATCAACGTAAAAGCCAATCATGCCACATTTGGGAAAGATTCAAATTTCAAAGTAGGAAAAAACATTATTAAAGGGACAATTAACACAAATTAAACATAGCATATGCAAGAGCCTAAAATATGAGATTCTTGACATTAATCACCTTAATCATACATTTAAAACCTTACAGTTGAATCCTATGCGTAAGAAATACATAAAAAAGAATCCAATAATCAATATCTTTCATTTTTCTTTTAATATTTGCAACTATTTCCTAGGTATCCCTCGGACTATCTTAATCACTAGAGGCCATTGGGTCAACAAAAGAGGGTTCAACTTTTACAAGGTGGTTGTATGAGGTTTAAATAGGGGCAGCGCCACATTAATTAGTTCAGAGGGTTCAAATGAACCCCCTAGGATGGCCACATTTTTTTTTATATAATTTTTTTTTAAATTTTTTAAATTTTTTAAATTTTTTAAATTTTTTGTTTTGAGTGACTTTTCACTTCCTAAAATAAAATTTTGAACACTTTGACTCTAATTTTTTTTAGGCTCAACTGATATAAGCTTGAAGATGACCCCATTAACAATCTATTCTTGTAAATAATGTTATAATTAATTTTAGAAATTCTATGTTTACAATATTTTCACAGCACTTTTACAAAAAAAAATTTAAGTAGCAAGTTATTACTGACTATTACTATTGGGTAAAAAAGTAATTTAAATTGTGGTTTCAAATTATAATCGGTAACAACTTAGCACTTAGGATTTATTATGAAAATGTCGTGGACATAACAATTCTCAAGTAATTTATACTTTTGACCAAATATGTGACTAGAGTGGCTGAATTTGAATGTACTTTTAATTTGTTATTTCTTGAGTGGGGACTAGGGGCGTGGGTCAATCTAGTGCCTTAGTGGGTAACAAATGTTAACACTAAAAAAGAATCAAACAATTACATAGATGGTGATTCTTAAAAAAAAAAAAAAAGGTTAAATAAATAAATTAGACTAGGGATGTGGGGTAGGAGATTGATTGGGTGAAAATATAAGCAAATGTTAACACAACAAAAATTTTCTTAATACAATTACAAAGACCAATGGTTATCAAAGTGAAGTTGAATTGTTATATAAAATAATTGTAAGAGTACAGAGGACATAAACTTATAAACAAAAAATTCTAAGCTTTAATAATTAAAATTCACTTGACAACAAAACTTAACATGTCTATTGTATTTAGAAACAATAAATGATTTCCAATATTTAATCTTAGAAGCAATAATTATTACGTTCATTGTATTAAGAAACAATATGCCTAGTGAGTTCCAATTAGTTCAACTAGTAAAATCTCTGATAGTTGTATAAGAGATCTGGGGTTTAATCCCTACATACACCAAAAACTTATTAGTGTCTTGGTCTGATAATAAAGAGCTATCATCATGAGCAGACATTATAGGTTGAAACTCTCTCTAAAAAAAAAAAGAAAAAAAAAGAAACAATATGCCTAAAGAACTTATAGTTTATCTTTTATTCTCTTACTAGTACTATGTACAAATTTGAATAAAAAAACCATATAGACCGCAAGATATATCTCCTACCTAAGATACATTTTCTTATTGACTCCTCTAGAAAAAAAATTATGGAGCCGCCATTGGGTTTAAAACCAATTATGTCATTAAAGATCCTTTTTAGGTGTTATGGAGGGTTGCCTACAAGAGAGATTGATCCTTTTGAGGGTCATTTAATAAAGATTATCAATAATAGATTCACATTTGACTCCTATTTAACCATGCCCCTAAAATGAAAACTTAACTCTATTTCCAAAAAAAGAAAAAAAGAAAAAAAAAGGAAAACTTAACTAGTAGATAACGCCTACGAAATCTAAGGTCCATGACGGTAAAACTTAAAGACACAACAAGTAAAGATGCCTAGAAGCGTAAAGCCCTAAGAGCATCTCCAGTAGTTTCGGTAAAGCCAAATTTGGACCACCAAATGACACTGTTCATCTCTCCAGCAGCTTCTCCATACGCACAGGTTCTCTAAATTATTTTTTGAAGTTGCTACAGTAATTCTCTTAATTTAGAGAACACTGTAGCAACTTCAAACCATTATTTTATCCTAAAAAAATATCCGGCTGAATAAAAAAAAATTCTTTCTCTTTCCTCCTCTCTTCTTTGTTCATCTGTGTCCCTCTCAAACGGTAACACAATCAACACAAACACAGTAACAGATCAAGAACATGAAAAAATAAAAATTTTGACACAGCTGATATAGAGGTGAGCTCTGCAATGGATGCATCGGGTACATGTGAAGATGGGTTCAAGGAAATGAAAGTGAAACGAATAGTGTCTCCTTTGACAAAGGACAACAACATTTTCTTCCAATTAAGTGCAATTTCTCTTGCTTTCATCAACATATGTCATTGATGGATGACATGCTAGTATTTTGTTTGGTTACATACATGCTTGTTACTTATGCAGTGTTGAGTGTTACATTATTTTCGTGGTTACAAGATCTAAAATGGTCAGTTTTGTTTATTGCTTTCCCCCTTGTGATGTCTGGTCCATACAGCATGACTACACCAAAGTTCTTTCAAATCATAATAATAATAATAATAATAGGAAAATTATTAGTTTACATTTAAGGTAAGACTTGCATTGTAAACTTAAACAAATGTGTACATTGCATGAACAGTGTACAACATTGTACATTATTCATGCAAACGTGTACAATTATGTACAATTTGTTTAAGTTTACAATGTAAACCAATAATAATAATAATATAATAATAATAATAATTGTGAGCATCTTGATCAGGGCTTTATAAGGCCTCTAAATGAATTGTGGTGAAACTGGTGAAACAAGTCGGCTTGTCCAGTAGTGCGGGGCCATTGTGCATATAGGCTTAGGAGTACTTTGCTGGTCTTATGGGCTAGAGCGGGAAGTAGTCCCCTCTAGGTTTTAAATAAGTCAAGAACCACCTTGACCACATTTGTGAAGGACTAGCTAGCCTAAATAGAGCTTGGAGTTATAGGATAAAGGTTTAGGAGAGTGTTAGGCTCCTTATAAGCCTGCCCAATCTTATGATTGGCCTTCACTCAAGTTATTGGAACACATTTATGGAAAGTTTTGTTGGATGTTTTGTATATCCAAGTAGGTTGTAATATGGGTTTGATCACACATTTGTAATGGAAGGATGTTGTTTAATTCCAATTTGGAAGTGGAAAAAGTGTTATTATCTCTTTAGTAGAGATATAATGAACGAACAATAGTAAACAAGTAGAAAAAAACAAAAGTGAGAATATTAGGTGAGAGATTAGGTGAGAGTCAGATTGACTAAGATGAGAGGTGAGAGAGAGGTTAGACTCTCTGTAGCTCTATGTTTGAAGTTCGTTCGATTGAAATTCGAGCGAGTGCTAAGTGAGAATATGTAGAATAGCAGTTTCTACAATTTTTATCACCAAAAGTTGCACCACTTGATGTATAAACATTTGTGAATGTTAGGAAAACAATCAACGTAAAAGCCAATCATGCCACATTTGGGAAAGATTCAAATTTCAAAGTAGGAAAAAACATTATTAAAGGGACAATTAACACAAATTAAACATAGCATATGCAAGAGCCTAAAATATGAGATTCTTGACATTAATCACCTTAATCATACATTTAAAACCTTACAGTTGAATCCTATGCGTAAGAAATACATAAAAAAGAATCCAATAATCAATATCTTTCATTTTTCTTTTAATATTTGCGACTATCTCCTAGGTATCCCTCGGAATATCTTGATCACTAGAGGCCATTGGGTCAACAAAAGAGGGTTCAACTTTTCCCTAAGATGGCCACATTTTTTTTTATATAATTTTTTTTAATTTTTTTAATTTTAATTTTTTTTTTGTTTTGAGTGACTTTTCACTTCCTAAAATAAAATTTTGAACACCTTGACTCTAATTTTTTTTAGGCTCAACTGATATAAGCTTGAAGATGACCCTATTAACAATCTATTCTTGCAAATAATATTACAATTAATTTTAGAAATTCTATATTTACAATATTTTCACAGCACTTTTACAAAAAAATTTAAGTAGCAAGTTATTACTGATTATTACTATTGGGTAAAAAAGTAATTTCAGTTGTGGTTTCAAATCATAATCGGTAACAACTTAGCACTTAGGATTTATTATGAAAATGTTGTGGACATAACAATTCTCAAGTAATTTATACTTTTGACCAAATATGTGACTAGAGTGGCTGAATTTGAACGTACTTTTAATTTGTTATTTCTTGAGTGGGGACTAGGGGTGTGGGTCAATCTAGTGCCTTAGTGGGTAACAAATGTTAACACTAAAAAAGAATCAAACAATTACATAGATGGTGATTCTTAAAAAAAAAAAAAGTTAAATAAATAAATTAGACTAGGGATGTGGGGTAGGAGATTGATTGGGTGAAAATATAAGCAAATGTTAACACAACAAAAATTTTCTTAATACAATTACAAAGACCAATGGTTATCAAAGTGAAGTTGAATTGTTATATAAAATAATTGTAAGAGTATAGAGGACATAAACTAATAAACAAAAAATTCTAAGCTTTAATAATTAAAATTTACTTGACAACAAAACTTAACATGTCTATTGTATTTAGAAACAATAAATGATTTCCAATATTTAATCTTAGAAGCAATAATTAGTACGTTCATTGTATTAAGAAACAATATGCCTAGTGAGTTCCAATTAGCTCAACTAGTAAAATCTCTGATAGTTGTATAAGAGATCTGGGGTTTAATCCCTACATACACCAAAAGCTTATTGGTGTCTTGGTCTGATAATAAAGAGCTATCATCAAGAGCAGACATTATAGGTTGAAACTCTCTCTCAAAAAAAGAAGAAAAAAGAAAGAAACAATATGCCTAAAGAACTTATAGTTTATCTTTTATTCTCTTACTAGTACTATGTACAAATTTGAATAAAAAAACCATGTAGACCGCAAGATATATCTCCTACTTAAGATACATTTTCTTATTGACTCCTCTAGAAAAAAAATTCTGGAGCTGCCATTGGGTTTAAAACCAATTATGTCATTAAAGATCCTTTTTAGGTGTTATGGAGGGTTGCCTACAAGAGAGATTGATCCTTTTAAGGGTCATTTAATAAAGATTATCAATAATAGATTCACATTTGACTCCTATTTAACCATGCCCCTAAAATGAAAACTTAACTCTATTTCCAAAAAAAAAAAAAGAAAAAAAAAAGGAAAACTTAACTAGTAGATAACGCCTACGAAATCTACGGTCCATGACGGTAAAACTTAAAGACACAACAAGTAAAGATGCCTAGAAGCGTAAAGCCCTAATAGAGGGGAAATGATAATAGGCTTAAGGGCCCAAAAAAGAGAAGTACATGATGCTTCTAGAAAGAATGGACCTAATGTCTAAGGAAATAGGACTATGGGCCTACAAGGCCCAAAGATGGAGGAACTTAAAGCCTCTATATGAAATAAGAGCGGACCCTAGGCCCAAACAAAGGATGAAATGGGCCCAAAACCTTAACCAAGAACAAAGTGGGCTAGATACCCTCAAAGATGACACGATTCTAATACCCCTAGACCAAACTAAGATGGATAAAAACTCAAACAAAGAATGAGATAGGAGCAATGCCTCTGGACCCAAAAAAGAAAAGAAAAGATGAGCCTAAAGCCTTAGGCAAAACGAGCTTAGGCCTAAGGCCCATGCTTAGTGCATGGCAAAATGATTTGATAAAAAAAAATGGATGATGGGTGAGTTATTTATTTAGTAATATTTTAATCAATTAAAAAAATGTTAAAAAATTAACGTTAAATCAACCATGTATGTACTATGTAGTATTGATGTAATTTCTTAACCACAAAGTATGGAATCCGAGGGTTTTTCTTTTGAGTTTAAATTCGGTCAGGTTGTGGCGTAAAATACTAGTTTTACACCAGCCAATAGAACACAGCCATGTCATATTCTTTTAAGTGATATGTTAAATTCCTCTCCAAACACAGAACAAAATAAAAAACCCACAGAAACCCACAGCCTTGCTTCCTCCCTCTTCCATTAGAGTAATATTCAATCTTATCAGAGAGTAATTCTTTCTTTCTTGTAATCTTTAATTCACATCAATGGGCTTAAATTCATGTTGTTAATCTTATCAGAGAGTAATTCTTTCATTCTTGTAATCTTTAATTCACATCAATGGGCTCAAATTCATGTTGTTGTTGTTCTTCTTCTCCAAATCCTAAGAAATTGAAATTCACACTTAGTCTTCTCCTTTGCTTCTTATTTTTATTCCTCAACTTCCCCACCACAACAGCTTTTCCGAAACCCACTTCCCCACCACAACAGCTTTTCCGAAACCCATTTTGGAAACCCAAAATCTCGTACTCCCAGCATTGCAATGATGTCATTCTCAAGTAGCCTTTATCTTTTGGCAATGTCCCTATCTCCCACTCCAACGATTTCCTCAGCTTCTAATTCGCATTTTTCTCTAGCAGTGTTAGAATCTTCAACCGAACCACTGAGTTGGGGATACCTCTCTCCTTCAACCCCTCATATATCAAAATCACCACCTCCCATGGCGTTCACAAGGTCAAAGCCACCCTAAACATTCGAGACCTGTGGAAGTACTCTGTTTTCGATGATTGAATTGTGTGGTGTGGTGGAGGTTTGGGCAAGCAAAGATGGAAAAGGGAGGAAGCAGGGCTGTGGGTTTCTATGGGTTTTCTTATTTCGTTCTGTGTTTGGAGAGGAATTTAAGTTATCACTTAAAAGAAGATGACGTGGTTGTGTTCTATTGGTTGGCGTAAAACCAGTGTTTTACGCCATAGCTTGACCAAATTTAAACTCTTTTCCTTCATTCTTTTTAGATAGCATCTTCGGTGCTACAAGTGTTTAGAATAATCTTACATGGTGGTGAGTCAAATAAGTGACAACAAAGATGATGGAGTTGGCCATGCTATCTTTTTGACAATAATTTATTATTTTTTACAATATGGTACGCTTGTATTGATTTTTATTTAGGTCCTACTTTTTATTAGGGAATAGTTTATTTATATTTTTGTTGATTTTTTTTTTTTGGTCAAAAGTATGCTAAAGTATACTTGTACCTTTAAAAATTTTATTTTTATTTTTTAAAAAGTGAAATTTTAAAAAGTTTCTGTAGGGACCAGAAAAACTGGTAGCCCAAACCCACTTAAAATAGTGGCTGGATTAGTCCAACCATGGCCCAAAACAATGAATATATAAGAGAGAGAAACAAACAACTAAAGGGGGGTTCCGCTTGAGGAGGAAAATAAGGAAGAAAAGATAGAAATTATTAAATGGATGAACCACTTTCTCCATACAAGTTGGCCCGAGGAGGCCACATTTACATAAGAAATTTTATTGTTCACTCTCTTTTCTCTCAGTGTTCTTCTTGTTTCTTCTCTATATCTTGGTACTTGTGTCTGGATCCTTCTTTCTGTAAACCCTCATTTTCTTATATACTTCTCATTTCCTTATATCTCAACCATCTATCTTTATCTAACAAATCTCATCTCATGACACTTGTCTCTTTCTACATCTGAAGAAAGTGGCAGAAGGAGTTTGTTTAGCTGTGACTTACATTGTTCAGGTCACTTCCTCATCAATGATAAAACTGTTGCCCACCATTTAATGCGAAGGCAACATGCTACTCCAAATTAGAAACTTCTCCTATGATCATTGATTCTCTCTTTTCATATTATTCTTTCCACCTAGAACGCCTCAGAATCTTTTGACTCATCCCTTCCTCTCCTTCCCTTCTCGGGCCTGTGGGCCGCGGCATCCCCACACTTATACTGCAACTCTTTAACTTCATTCTTGGTTTTCGAGCACCCACAGTTGTATATAAAAATAAAAAATAAAAAATAAAAAACTAATGCCAAATTTATTATCAGTAGTGTCAAACTTATTATCATTTTTTTTTCTATAGAATTTCTCTTTTATGTTCTCATGTTAGGTCAGTGAGTGTGGACCCAAGTGGCGGCTAAAAGGATTTAGTGCCCAATGGACTTCATTTGATAGCTGTGACAAATAAGTATACTGCTTAATTACATAAACAATAGGTAAAAAGCCGAGATGACCCCTCATACTAAAACATATAGAACCAAGCTGAGAGTGAGAATCAGATGGCGTGCTTTCATTCGACGCACAGCAAATGAGAGAAAACCACTTTTCTCAACCATTAAGGTTATGCTGCAGAAATTTTCTTGCAGCTAAGAGGATTTTCTTGGACGTGAAGCTGAAAAAAAAGAGCTGAAAGAATGCGGGGAGATAGGGAGGCAGTAAATATTCTGGTGTCTCTGACACTGATCTGCGCTTTCGTTTATGTTTACTTTGATATTAATGTACTGTCTCTTTATCTCTCTCTGAGTGTGTACATATGTATATGTGAATGTGTGTGCATGCATTTTTTCTAATGCTTATGGACTTTTTTTTTTTTTGGTCAAAAGTATGCTAAAGTATACTTGTACCTTTAAAAATTTTAATTTTTTTTTTTTTAAAAAGTGAAATTTTAAAAAGTTTCTGTAGGGACCAGAAAAACTGGTAGCCCAAATCCACTTAAAATAGTGGCTGGATTAGTCCAACCATGGCCCAAAACAATGAATATATAAGAGAGAAAAACAAACAACTTAGTGTTCTTCTTGTTTCTTCTCTATATCTTGGTACTTGTGTCTGGATCCTTCTTTCTGTAAACCCTCATTTTCTTATATACTTCTCATTTCCTTATATCTCAACCATCTATCTTTATCTAACAAATCTCATCTCATGACACTTGTCTCTTTCTACATCTGAAGAAAGTGGCAGAAGGAGTTTGTTTAGCTGTGACTTACATTGTTCAGGTCACTTCCTCATCAATGATAAAACTGTTGCCCACCATTTAATGCGAAGGCAACATGCTACTCCAAATTAGAAACTTCTCCTATGATCATTGATTCTCTCTTTTCATATTATTCTTTCCACCTAGAACGCCTCAGAATCTTTTGACTCATCCCTTCCTCTCCTTCCCTTCTCGGGCCTGTGGGCCGCGGCATCCCCACACTTATACTGCAACTCTTTAACTTCATTCTTGGTTTTCGAGCACCCACAGTTGTATATAAAAATAAAAAATAAAAAATAAAAAACTAATGCCAAATTTATTATCAGTAGTGTCAAACTTATTATCATTTTTTTTTCTATAGAATTTCTCTTTTATGTTCTCATGTTAGGTCAGTGAGTGTGGACCCAAGTGGCGGCTAAAAGGATTTAGTGCCCAATGGACTTCATTTGATAGCTGTGACAAATAAGTATACTGCTTAATTACATAAACAATAGGTAAAAAGCCGAGATGACCCCTCATACTAAAACATATAGAACCAAGCTGAGAGTGAGAATCAGATGGCGTGCTTTCATTCGACGCACAGCAAATGAGAGAAAACCACTTTTCTCAACCATTAAGGTTATGCTGCAGAAATTTTCTTGCAGCTAAGAGGATTTTCTTGGACGTGAAGCTGAAAAAAAAGAGCTGAAAGAATGCGGGGAGATAGGGAGGCAGTAAATATTCTGGTGTCTCTGACACTGATCTGCGCTTTCGTTTATGTTTACTTTGATATTAATGTACTGTCTCTTTATCTCTCTCTGAGTGTGTACATATGTATATGTGAATGTGTGTGCATGCATTTTTTCTAATGCTTATGGACTGATGATCTGTAGGTTCTAAATGGGATACTCCACAATATTCTAAGTTGGCGTGCGGTTGCTGTTGTATTTGTGCTTCTGATCGTTGTTCTCCAGTCAGAGATGGATGTTTTTCGTGATTTAAGCCGTGAATTTTTTCATTGAATTGTGAGTACGCTAAGCTTTAGTATTTGAGTAATATAATTTTAAATTCAATGAAACATTAGGATTCAAATATTTCCTCCCCAACTATTATATTATCAAAAAAAAAAAAACCTATGACTTTTACTTGATTGCTTAATTGTTGGTGTCAACACAAGTGATTTGAATTTCTTTGTGAATATTATGTTCTATGACAGTCCCATATCAAGTATCAAATGGGAAGAGGGCTGACTTAGTTCTCAAATGAGAACCCTCTTTTGCGTATCTCCATTTTTTTTTTTGTATATATAGCTTCGATTTTGTTAAAATAATGGTTAAATAATTAAGTAAATCACATGCGAAGCTTTGTTCATCCATCAAGTAAATAACGGCCATTATTACTGTATAAAGGTATCTATCTATTTTAATTGTTTAGTTACTTACCCCATAATTCACAATTCACACCACAGGTTGAGAATTCCGGCATCAGTGGATTATTGGGCCCAAGAAGACTTCTTGTCATTGTCATATCATAAGGGAAGGAACTGATGGTTTCATGGTTCAAAAACTGAAACATGATTTGATAAAAAAAATGGATGATGGGGTGTACCAAGTCAATGTAGAAAACATAGGCCATGTCATCTATAATGTTGCACCAGGAGTTGATTCATTAAGTAGAGAATCGTACAATTTGGCAGTAGCATGCTCTAATGAGTTTGTGTTGAAGAATATTTGTTGTTTCAATCCAGACTGTAACCAAGTTTGCTATGTAATGGAGCTCTACGAACAAAATTTCAAACAATGGTTGCAAGAGAATGCTCTCTCTGATCAACAAGGCAAAAATTTGAATCCAGAATTTCTTCAAATTCTTAGGTAATATATATTTGATTTATTTGTCTTCATCAAAACCAGTTTTTATTAGATTGTCACTTTTTTTTCTTGGCTATGTGACAGGGATGTTATAAGGGGCATTGGTTATCTCCATCGTGTGAAAAAGAGATGTCATGGCAAGTAAAGTGAGACAAATGTTGTGGTCTTGAATGGTCGGGCCAAGATTACAGGAATGGTAAATGATATTTCAAAGACTAAAAGAGATGATTATTTGCACTTGGAGTCCATTATCAGAAGATCCTTTTTAACCAAGCAACATGCCATTCCAACAGAACTTAATTTGTTTCTTACCTACACAACAAAAGTTACAAAACCCAGCCGGTATGCAAGTAAACTTTACACACACACATGTACTTTAATATATCTCGCTAAAACTTCTTGTTATTTTGGTCCAGGTTGCTCAATATTGAAAATCATCCAATTTTTCTATCCCCTTTACAAAGATTTAGCTACAGGGTGATTGCTCATACGTTCTTGTATTTTGGACAGTCAGACAAGCCCTTTGCGTTGGCACTAAATAAAAAGATTGGTAAATATAAATGGAAGCGCAATGTCAGTACATTTGATATGGTACTTAATCGTTATAAGTACCTGCAAAATTTGTCCAGTAAACAAAGGAAAATCTTTCAATATGAACAGTCTGCCATAGGTTTTATAAGGTTTTGCAGAAATGTTGTGGTGCACCTTAAGGACAACAATTATAAACGAGATGTAAGTTCTTAAACACTTTCACAAACAAAATTCATTGAAAGAATTATATATAAATATATATATATATATATTTAAAGAATTTTTTCTTTGGTGACACAGTCAGCAGTGAGTAAAAAATTGACTGCAGAAGAAGTTGAGGAAGAGCTTAATGGATACTGGCCTGACTTCATGCCCAAATTACATCAAATCTATCATGAACATGGCCATCTTATGGTTACACACGATGCGTATGTGGCTGGTCAAACTCAGTTCACTAAATAATTATTTTTTCTTGTGTCTTGTCAACTATGTGGCTAACTTGTATTCATGATTCTTTTGCAGGGTTCTCAAGTGAAACCATTTGGCTGTTTCTCACAAATGGATATGATACAGGTTAGATATTTTTATGTACTATACCTTTGATTATTACCATTACAAGTTCTTTCATTTATTTTTCAGAATACGGTTACTGGGGAATGCAAATCTTGACATATCAATCAACCATTGGGGAATTTTTGTTTTTACCTCTATCACAAAGCAAATGTAGAATATAACATGTGCTTTGATCAAAAAAATATTTATAAATGATATATATTCTCCAATATGGTTTGAATGAGGTTAATGTCTTGAGTTTGAATCCTCTAATTTTAGCTCACAAGATGCCCTCCAAAGACCCAATAGAATTTGTTTGGTAGGGAGTTGTTTTATTCTTATAAAAATACTGATTTCTAATAAAAATTAAAGACAAGAAGCAACGTAATTAAATTATAAAAAAATCAATTGTAATTTAACCATAATTTATTTTTAGTGTTGAGCTGTTTTATTTTAATAAAAACAATGAATTCTTATTGGTTTTGACTAGCATGTAACAAAGCAATTTATATATCTATAGAGAAAAGATGCAATGTAATTAAATTTTGAAGAAGATCTAATGTAATTTAATGTTTATTGCATAATTCTAATGATGCTTTTTAAAAAATAGATGCAATGTCTAATGATGATTTTTTTAATATAAAAAAAAATCTAATATAAATAATGAGTTCTACTTCAAAGAGTTTTAAGTGACATGTAACCAATAATAATAATAATATAATGTGAGAAAATGTAGGCTTCAATAAATTTATGTGACAGCAAAAGCAAGAATCAACCAAAAAGTCAAATGGTACCATTTCATATATATATATATATATAGGTACTAATCCTTTGATGTTCAAAGCAATTACTGTGGAGAAGTTTAGTCTTATAGCATATGACCTATTTGTTAACACATTATTGAAACTGTTCTTGATAAATTGTTAACCAACGCGTAAGTATGCATGTTTTTCCTATCAAGAAGAAGAACAAGCCATGGATACTTCTATAACATTTTTTAATTATTGACCTGTAGTAAATGATATGCACTACAAATGATTGGGAGACCTTCAAGGAGGTTCTATATTTTATAATTTTCCTAAGAAAACCATATATAAGAATGAACTGGAATTTGTTGTCAGAAGTCTGGGATAGACCTTCGTTAAAAGATAGCCCAGTCCTATAACATTGTTGCAATTCGCCCAATATTGATTTAATTTATAATTTACAATCTTTATGCTTTAGTAAAAGATGAATTAGAAATGTATTTCTAATAGTTTTCCCTTTGTTTCAGATGGTAGTAAATTTGCAAATGATCATTGTGTTACTCTTCAAGAGTATGGAGAGCTGATTTTCTGCTGGCTCGTTAAGGGACTCTGTACAACAACAACTTTTGAACCTGCATTTAGTATATAATATATAGACGTGCTTTCAAGGGTTTTGCTTTTGGATATAGACTGTGTGTATAAATGAACTTTCAGCTATTTCTACACTAGATGGTGTTGGCAAGGATCAGCCACTTCCTCTTCTCATGATTTATATATTTCTGGAGAGGTAAATGGCTTGTGATATGATGTTGCAGTTGCGTAGGTCACAGTTGTAGTGGGTGGGATGTATCACAATACAATTAAATTTCTTCATTGCTAGAAACTATTTACAAGGCCCAAGAATTGGCCCAATGGAACGAATACAAGAGAGATTGATCCTTTTGGGAAGCATTTAATGAAGATTATTGATAATAAATTCACATTGACTTCCATTTAACCATTCCCCTAAAATAAGAACTTAACACAAAGTGTCCAAGAAAGATAAGATCCAAAAGGATAAAACTTAAAGATACTACAAGTAGGTACGCCAATAAGCCTAAAGCCCTAATGAAGGGGAAAGTGTTAATAGGTGCAAGGGCCCAAAAGAGATAAACACATGATGCTTTTAGAAAGAATGGACCTAAAGTCCAAGGAAAGATGACTATGGGCTTGATTAGGCCCAAAAATAAAAAACTCAAAGCCTCTATATGAAACAAGAGTGGGCACGATGCTCAAACAAAGGATGAAATGGGCCCAAAACCTTAGCTTAAAGGAAACGACAAAATGGGTCAAGTGCCCTTAGACATGATATGACAAAATTAAAATGAATCAAAGACCTATTCAAAGAATGAGATAGAAGTAATGCCTTGAATAGGGGAAAAAAGGCTTAAGTCCTTAAGGCAGAATGAGATAAGCCTAAGGCTTAGGCAAAGGACGAGATGACCTCAAGGCCCATATAGAGGACCAGATGTGCCTAAGGCCCAATCAAATGGCATGATAGGCCCAAAGTCCATATGAACAACGAGATGAGTCTAAGGCCTAGACAAAGGACAAGGTGGGCCTAAGGCCCCTAGACAAAATAAAGGTGAACCTAAGGCCACAATGAAGGACAAGTTAGGCCTAAGGCTTAGACAAAGGACAAGGCACAAGCAAAAAAAGAAGAAGATGGGCTTAAAGCCCAAACAAATGACAAGATGGGTTGAGGGGGAAAAAACATTTTGTTCACATTCCAGCTGAAATGGAATAGGGGTGATTCATATCGATTAACTAATTGAAATGGAATTTTTTTACAATTTTGAGCGGAACAAAAAGGCTGAAATGGAATAGGGGTGATTCATATCAATTAATTAATTGAAATGAAATTTTTTGACAATTTTGAGCGGAACAAAAATGGAATTGACAACAGTAATTTCACATTCTTGAATCTGAACTGTTTCAAACAATGTTCACACAATATATAATATATACCATTTAGCGCCCCCCCCCCCCCAAAAAAAAAAACAAAAAAATAATAACATAAACAAGAATGATGCTATTATTCCATCAATAAATAATAACATAAATGAGAATGACATCAATTTTCACAATTTATATTAAGCTAATTCTAATATGTTATCCAAAATGTTATGAAAAAAGTCTTAAAAATTTATTAGGTTTGTATTATTGTTATTTCATGACTTAAAAATATGGAATCCGAGGGGGCTTTTTTCCTTTTCCTTCGTTCCTTTTAGCTCTAACATCATGGGTGCTACAATTATTTGGTACAACCTTGCATGGTGGTGAGTCAATTAAGTGACAACGAAGATGATGATGTTGGCCCACTAGTCATCTTTTAATGAATATATTTCATGCTCATGTTCTCATGTAAGGTAGGTGAGTGTGGACCTAAGCGGTGGCTCAAAGGATTCAATGCCCAATGGACTTCATTGAATATTTGAGTATGTGAGAGGACAAAATATTCTGCTTTAATAAACAAAATAAGGTACAAAGCCAACAGCACCTCCCCCACTGACACTAAGAACCAAGCTCAGAGTTGGACTACTTTCCCTAGACGCACAGCAAATGAGAGAAAACTACTTCTCTTGACCATTTGGGTTAAGCTTGCAGAGTTTTTTTCTTGAAGCTGAGAGGCTTTTCTCGGACTTGACATTAAAAGAAAAGAGGCTGATCAGAGAGAATGCGGGGTGACAGGGAGGCAGGGGCAGTAAATGTTCTGGTGTCTCTGACACTGATCTGCACTTTCGTTTATGTTTACTCTGATATTGATGTATTGTGTCTTTATCTTTTCTCTGTGAGTGTGTACATGTGAATGGCCCTGCTTGCATTTTTTGTAATGCTTATGTAATGATGAACTCTGTAGGTTCTAAATGAGATGCTCCATAAGATTCTATGTTGGTGTGCGGTTGCTCTTGCAAGTGTGCTTCTGAAGGATGTTCTCCAGTCACGAATGGATGTTTTTCGGGATTTAAGCCGTGAATTTTGTCATAGAATTGTGAGTACACTATAATCTTTCAGATTATTTGAGCAATACGATAAGTACTTACTAGTACTAACATAATCAGACTTCATATACATTATGTTATCTAACTTTTGATTGGCCATTCATATTTTGAATCTTTTTCTCACCCAATGTTTCTATTACTGACGACTGACGATTCCCCTTAAATGGTAATAAATTGTAGCGAGTTAATGATGTAAATTGAATAATTTTATGTTGTGATGACATGTTTCTTCTTGATTTCCCATAGAGGATTTAACCAACTCAAATAATTTATAATATTAACTATGATTCTTACTTGATTGCTTAATTGATGGTTTTAATACAGGTGATTCGAATTTCTGTGAATATTATGTTCTGTCATGACAGTCCCGTATCAACTGGGTGAGCTAGGCTTAGTTCACTAATGAGAACTCTCCTATGTGGATACTACATAATCCAATTATATATATAGTTTTGATTTTGTTAGAATAATGGTTAAATGATTAAATTCACTATTCTTAGCTACTTAAACTTTTGGAACAAACCGTAATTGATCAAGGATTCGAGAAGGTAGTAGTTTAAGCCTAACATTTAACACTTTCTTCATCAATCCATTGATGGATATTAGAATTCTAATCCATCATTACAGTATAAAGGTATAGTAGCTCTTTTATAACTGTTTCGTTACTTACCCCATAATTCACAATTCAGAATTCTGGCATCAAAGGATTATTGGTTCCTCCAAAGCGGAAACGTGATTTGGTAAAAAGAATCAATGATGAGGTGTATCAAGTCAATGTAGAGAACATAGGCCATGTCACATATAATGTTGCATCCAGAGGTGATGCATTAAGTAGAGAATCGTACAATTTGGCAGTTGCATGCTCTAATGAGTTTGTGTTGAAGAATATTTGTTGCTTCAATCAGAACTGTAACCAAGTTTGCTTTGTAATGGAGCACTATGAACAAAATTTCAAACAATGGTTACAAGAGAATGCACTCTCTGATCAACAAGGCAAAAATCTGAATCCAGATTTTCTTCAAATTCTTAGGTAATATATATTTAATTCCTTTATCTTCATCAAAACTCAGATTGTCACTTGTTTCTTGGCTATGTGATAGGGATATTTTAAGGGGCATTAGTTATCTTCATCATGTAAAAAAGAGATGTCATAGCAATTTAAGTGAGACAAATATTGTGATCGTGAATGGTCGGGCGAAGGTTACGGGAATGGTAAATGATATTTCTAAGACTAGTCTAGATGATTATTCAGATCATTTGCACTTGGCCACCATTATTAGAAGATCCTTTGGAACAAAGCAACTTGCCATTCCAACAGAACTTGAGTTTGTTTGTTACCTACATTTCAACAGAAAAGCCCAGCCGGTATGCAAGTAAACTTTACACACACACACACACAGACTTTAAAATATCTCACTTATACTTCTTGTTATTCTGGTCCAGGTTGCTTAATATCGAAAATCATCCAATTTTTCTATCCCCTTTACAAAGATTGAGCTACAGGGTGATTGCTCATACGATCTTGTATTTTGGGAAGTCCAAAAAGTCCTTTGTGTTGGCACTAAATAAAAAGCTTGGTAAATGTAAATGGAAGCACAATGTCAAGACATTTCATATGGTGCTTAATCGTTATAAGACCCTGCGAAATTTGTCCAGCAAACAGAGGAAAGTTTTTCAATATAAGCAGTCTGCCATATCTTATATGAGGTTTTGCAGAAATGTTGTGGTGCACCTTAAGGACAATAATTTTAATCGAGATGTAAGTTCACAAACACTTTTACGAACAAAATTCAGCAAAAGAATTAAACTTTTTTTTATTTTATTTTAAGAATCTTTTCATTGGTGCGATAGCCAGGGAGTAAGAAATTAACTGCAAAAGAAGTCGAGGAAGAACTTAATGGATACTTGCCTCAGTTTATGCCCATTTTACATGAAATCCTTCTTGACCATGGCCATCTTATGGTTGTTCACGATGCGTATGTGGTTGATCAAACTCAGTTTACTAGATTTTTTTTTTCTTCTGGCTTGTCAACTATGTGGCTCACTTGTATTATGATCTTTTTGCAGGGTTCTCAAGTGAAATCATTGGGCTGTTTCTCACAAATGGATATGAGAGGTTTGGTTTCTTAATGTACCATTCCTTTGATAATTACCATTACAAGTTCTTTCATTCATTTTTCAGAATACAGTTACCAAGGGAGCAAATCATAACTTTTAGTCTCCTTCTCAACATATCAATCAACCCTGGAATACTAAATTATACCAGCAGTTGTAGAATATACTAGTCGCTAATATGTACTTTGATCAAAAAATATTTATATATACATGTGTGTGTGTAAAAAAGAGATTCATGGGCCTCCTTGTATAAAAGATGCAAGGTATGATTAATGAGGTGAGTGGTCCAGACTTCAGTGACAAAGACTTACTCCAATGTGGTTTGAATGAGGATAATGTCTTGAGTTTGAATCCTCTGAATTTAGTTCTCAGGACGCCCTCTAGATACCCTATAGACTAGAACTGCCCACCCTTGCGATGCTATTACAAACAAACATTACTACGTTGTAGAAGACACAGGTGGTGTGACAATGAATTTGTTTAGTAATGAGTTGTTTTATTCTTATAAATACTGAGTTCTGATTAAAAAAAAAAAAAAACTTAAATTATATGCAAAATCAAATGTAATTTAACCATAATTTATTTTTAGTGATGAGTTTCTAATAAAAACAACGAGTTCTAAATTCCTAATTGGTTTTGACTAGCGTGTGACAACAACAACAACAACAACAACCCCAAAAAAAAAAAAAAAAACTATATAATTATAAAGAAAAGATGCAATTTGACAACAACAACAACAACAACAACCCCAAAAAAAAAAAAAAAAACTATATAATTATAAAGAAAAGATGCAATAAATTATAAAAAGATAAAAAGTAATTTAATATGAATTTGTTTAATGATGAGTGTTTTTATTTATATATATTCTAATATAAATAATGAGTTCTATTGAAATAGTTTTAACTTTTTAAGTGACAGGCATAGTAGTAGTAGTAGTAATAATAATAATGGATTCTAAAAATTTATGTGACAGCAAAAGTAAAAATCTACAAAAAGTCAAATAAAACCATTTCATAGCATACGATCTATTTGCTTACGCATTCTTGAAACTGTTTTGGATAAACTGTTAACAAAAGCGTAAGTATGCATGTTTTTCCTATCAAGAAGAAGAACAAGTCAATGATACTTCTATAACATTGTTTAATTCTTGACCGGTAGTAAATGCACTACAATTGATTGGGAGACCTTCAAGGAGGTTCTATATCTTATAATTTTACTAAGAAAACCATATATTAAGAATGAGAGCGGTCAGTTTTACCATGGAGTTGGGCTTTAATCAATCTATGTTTGAAGGTGACTCGGAGGTTATAATCAAAGCCCTCAATGCCGAAGATTTTTCTTTAGCTAGTGTTGGACACATTATTAAAGACATTTGGTCTATGTCTGATTTGCTACAAACCAAGTCTTTCTCTTTTGTAAGGAGGCAGGGTAACTCAGTTGCCCATGCCTTAGCTCAGAGAGCAAAGTTTTCCTTTCCTGTACTAGTCTGGATGGAGGATGTTCCACAAGACATTTATCGTTTTGTATGTTCTGATTTCAGTTAGTTAATAAATTGGCCGACAAGTTCGGCTTCTCAAAAAAAAAAAAAAAAAAATACTGGATGAATTTGTTGCTAGAAGTCTAGGACAGAACTTCGTTATGAGCAAAAGATAGCCCAGTCCTGGTAATTAAGGCATGTCTGACTATGTATTATTTTGGTACAATCACTTGCAGTTCGGTCAATATTGATTTAATTTATAATTTTTAGTCTTTATGCTTTAGTAAAAGATGAATTAGAAATGTATTTCTAAAAGTTTTTCCTTTGTTTCAGATAGTAATAAATTTGCAAGTGATCCATGTGTTACTCTTCAAGGGTACGGAAGAGCTGATTTTTTTTGTTGGCTTGTCAAGGGACTGTGTACAGAAACAACTTTTGAACCTGTATATACATATAGACGTGCTATACAAGGGTTTATCTTTTGGATATAGAAGACCGTGTGTATAAAATTATAAATGAACCTCCAACTATTTCCACACTATCTTCTCAAAAAAAAAAAAAAAAAACCCCTATTTCCATACTTTTCTCATGACATATTCAACAAAATGCTTGTGATTATATAGGGTTCTTGGGCTCCCTTCTTTATTTGGGATGAGGATGGACTTTATGCGTCCGCTAATGGGTCTTTATAGAGATGTGATAGAGGTGGGTCAATCTTCAATTCCTCATCACTTGCTTTATTTGGTCTGTGGCATGCTAGATTTAAAAGGTGTACATAAGTAAATAAATTAAAAAAACTAAATGTAAAAATTGATGAAAATTTTCACGATATTGTTCATAACAAGATAATAAGAGAAATTCATTTAATTGGTGGGCTTGGTGGGTTGTGGAGCTAGAATTTTTTGGCATGGTCACCATTTATTTCAGCAAGTGAATGACTGAAATGTAAGAAATGTTTCTATTAGAATATCCTAGGCATTTGGGCTTATTATAAACGTTGACCACATTTACATTATACACTAAAAAAATTTGCCAAAGTTACAAGTAGGGTTTCTTATAATCTAATATAGCATAGTTTGACCTCATAATCATTCAATGTGAGACTCAGATGAGTCACTCAACCTAAGCTTCCACCAATCCAATTCAATATACAAACTTTTGGGTATCACAATAATTCATTTTATGTAAAAATATAAATTACACCCTTTAAGTTTAGTAAATTGTCATTTTTGTCCTCTAAGTTTTATTTTCATCATTTTGGTCCATAAATTTCACATTTGTTGCCAATTTTTTTTAATACCAAAAATTATTAAATTTTATTTTAAACAAAGGGTAAAATATAATAAAACCTCTTGAGGTTTTTACTAATGCAAACTAAGTTCAAGACTTTTCAAAATTGACCAACTTAATCTTTAAACCCAACTTGGACCCTAAAACGTTACTCATGTTTCTCATTTCTCTCATAGTGATTAGGGACTAAGTTTGTTAGTTTGACAAGTAATAGACCTGATTGTCATTAACTCAAATCTTAAGGATGTTAACTGTATTTTGCACTTAAACAAAAATAGAATCTAAAATTCTATAAGAAAACACTAATCCAAGCTCCATCAATAAAGCACCATCCACAAGAAGAAGAAAAAAAAAAAAATCATAAAATCAAAGAAATGCCCACATAAAATGTAAAATCAAACCAAACATAGCAATCCCAAATTGCAAAGGTAAGTAACAAAATTTTGACTTTCCTTCGGTTTCTCAGGCCCCAATTAGAATAAAATTAAATAATTAGAAAATGCAATCCAGATCACAACAAATGAAGTCACACCCAAACATACAGTAAATGAAGCCACACAACCAAACCACATGCATTTCCCCGAGATCGTCCAAAGCCCTCGAGTATGTGGTGTTGAAGGTCCTCCATTCAATCGGCAATGAGGTGTTGACGGTTGTGTTAAATTATTATTACTAAATATATATTTTGCTGGTAGCCTGATAATTTTAATTTTTTTTTAAAAAAAAACGTTGGACATTTTTTATTATTAAAAAAAATAATAAACCATTAAAACTTTAATAAAAATAAATAAATAGACTATGACCGGTCGAAAAACCTTTTGAATTCTTTTACTGTTGGCTCCACAACGGTTAAAAATAATTTGATAGTTAATCAATGGGTTTTTTCTAGTTAATATACTTTAGTTTGACAATTTGTGTTCTAGGATATAATATAATTATAATTTTTTATTAAATTTTATAAGTACTGAAAGCTCTCTTAGATAGAACTTGATGCTAAATCAGTGGTGGAACTCCTGAACAGCAACATTGCCTCTCTTGCTGTTTATGCCCCCTTCGGTTGATGACTACAAGAACTTAATGAACCAGCTTCCCAGGTGGAAGCTGAAGCATTACTTTAGAGAAGTAAATGCCTGTGCCGATTAGCTTGCAAGAATGACAGTTTATCTCCAGCAGACTTTTGTTATTTTAGACACTCTACCTGTAGAGTTGTCCTTACTTTTATTATATGACCTTAGAGCACTTGCAGCAGTGGAGCTAAATAGCTATATAACTATTTTAGCTCTACCAAAACACAATAAATCACCATCCAGTAGTGGAGCTATAGCTGTTTTTTTTTTTTTTTTTAGTTTCATTGCTACAGTGCACATCTATAGATAGATGTGCACTGTAGCAGAGAGCTAAAAAAAAAAAAATTATTAAATTTCTCTCTCTTCTTTCATTTAAAAAATATTTTCTTTCTTTCTTTTTTCTCTCTCCGGCTTCTTTCTTTCTTCCTTTTTCCTTCTCATTTTTTTTTTCTCTCCCTCATCTACTCTCTGCTTCGCCGATTTGTTCTGGGTTCATCTTCATCGCTGATCTTCATCTTCATCGCTGTCCCACGCTGCTGACCCATCTTGCCTAGTCCTCCATCTCACTGCCGATCCAAGCTCCATTGCCGACCTAAGCTTCATTGTCAATCCAAGCTCCACCGGCACCTCCTTCATTGAACTTAAGAGCGCTGCGGATTTCGTGGCTGTGATTGGCTTTCGTGGGTTTCTCTGGGTTTTGTGATGCCGGTTTGGCTGGGTTTCATGGTGGCTGAGTTTCGTGGGTCAGTGGTGGTGTGGCTGTGTTGGTGGTGATTTGTGTGGTGGTTTTTGGCTAATTTGGATTTTTGGCAGTGGTTGTTCTTGGCTTGCTAGTTGTTGTTGGGTGGTTGTGGGCAGTTGTTCTTTTTTTTTTTTTTTGAGAATCTAAAATGGGGGATTTTATAGTTATATTATTCCCCTAGGTAGGGCGCCAGGTGGCAGCTGGGTTAGTGGGCCCTTTCATAGCCGGTCGGCCCTTTACACACCCGTGTGAGGGGTTACCCCACTAAGGATGCTCACCAACGGACTCCTGCTGGTAGCGGGATTCGAACCTAGGTGTGTTGCATGAAGCGTCCGAACTTTGCCAGCTGAGCCAAGCTCCGTTGGCTGTGGGCGGTTGTTCTTAGTTGGCCATGGTGGTGGATCAGTTTGTGGTGTTTTTATTGTAGTGAGATGGATTATTTTATTGTAGTAGATATATTATTTTATTGTGATGTTTATATTATTTTATTGTGCAAAAAGCTAAAATAGATCCACTGCTACAGCATGTGTGTAGGTAAAATAAATAGAGTAACTTTTAGTGGAGCTAAATAGCTAAAATTTTAACTTCATTGCTGTGGAGGCTCTTACTAGTCTTAGATGTAATAGACTATATACTGATTCAGGCCCTTGGTCTGTGTAGTTTTGCTCAGTGTTATTAAATTCGTTCCGTTCCGGCCGGAATGGCCGGAATATTTCGTACCGGGATGCAATCCGGAACGGTAATACCACCCGTTTCACCTCGGGTCCAATTCCGGCCAGTTTCGGGTCATTCCGGCCATTCCGGTTGATTCCGGTCAATTTCGGCCGAAATGTAAATTTCGGCCGGTACCAGTTTTTAGCCAAAAAAGAAAAAAGAAAAAAGAAAAAAAACTTAAGCTCACAAACCCATCAACACGACATCTTTCCACCTAGCACTGATCGCCTAAAGAAGTTCAAAACTTCAAATCAAATCCACTACAAAGCTACCAAATGATTTGGAAAAAAAAAAAAAAAAAAAAAAAAACAAAGGAAGAAGAAGAGAATAGAAATTTAGAGCAGTTGTGGAGGAAGCTCAAATTTTTGCTGCGTTGGAAACTTTCTTCTTTAGTCCAGAACTTAAACTTTTGGTCTGGGTCTCTCAAACTTTCCAAGAACTACTTCTGTAAGTGTAAGTCAGATGGAAATAAGAAATGAAGAAGAAAGAGTGGAGGAGAAGGTGTAAGAAATGCACGTGGGTGATGGAATGGGATTAGGTGAAAAGGTGAAAAGTGGCTTCCTAGGAGTTTCCTTTCATGCTTATTTACAAAAATACCCAAATTTAAATTTTAAAATAACCAATTTAATCACTTTATTATTATAGTAATATTTATTTTAAAACACTATATTACATTCATTAAATATGATATTACATTTACAAAATTTGGCTTAAGAATAACAATGAGTAATAACATTTTTTGATTAATTACTAATATATATATATATATATATAATTGGTAATTCCGAAACGGTCTAAAACAGTACGCCGAAATAGGTCGGTACCAAAATATTCCGTTCCAATAGACAAACCGAAACAGGCACCGAAACGGTATTCATAACAATGGTTCTGCTTCTGTTATATATTCCCTATTACCAAAAAAAAAAGAAAAAGAAAAAGAAGCAAGCTCTCATAAATAGCTTATTAAGCCCAACTTGTTAAAGGCAAAATGTACATTATCTTCGTTGACTCAACTGGTTGACTTATGAATAGGTTATGACCATGGGCTGAGTATAAATGGGCTTGACTGGTCCTACCCGTTGCCGACCATGAGCATAGTGGGAAAATTACAATACAGCGGAACTTTGTAGATAGATCCAACTATGATAATTGCTACCTGCCTTATTGTGATCCATCAATGATTTCCTCTGCAGTGCTGCTTTAATCAATGAATACTTCCAATGGTAAACTTCTAGGTAGCTTCCTCCAGTTACAAACGCGAAAGTCTAGATGAATCCATCTATACTACAGTTATATATGGTCCTATACCAACAAAATATAGGTATTATTTATGGCACAAGTTTTTTGGGCTATTAAGCCTTGTCAGTTGTCACTTATAGACTGGAATTAGTTGAACCGTGAGGTCTTGTACAGAGGCACATGCCGCATATCACTACCGTCAATTTATAATTTAAATAGAGTTCAAATTTTAAATATTTAATTCAACTATAATAATAAAAAAAAAAAAACTTTATCAGTCGAACTAACTGAAACTCAATTTTGAAAAATTTTCTCAAAACCACAAATTCTATAGCAGAAGCTTTGAGAGAGAGAGAGAGAGAGAGAGAGAGAGAGACTGAAAAAAAAGCTTCAAGTATTATATATTGAAAACTGTCTCAATACAGATACAATGAATGTACCAATCTATATATACATACAGAGTAAAAGAGAGCACGAGGGAGAGAGTGATAACTGCCACACACATGCTCTAACAAACTCACACACGTGCATTACCAGGAATACCAGACTCACAGTTAATAAAATTACAACACACGCAAAATGGTGCCATTTTCTTTAATGAGAAACGGTTACAACACACTCAAAATGACATTGTTTACTTTAATGAGAAATAGTGGTGCTTTGTTTCAACTTTGCTTTATGTTTTCCTAGTCTTATACACGACAGCGTTTTGGAATTATAAGTAGAACTTCTTCTTCATGATTTGAATCTTCTGGTCCTGAAACACCTGAACCAAAGCTGGAAGTGTTGCCATGGCTTTCATCCCCCCTTAAACGAATGGGGGATTTCCATATGAGTTTGGAGGTAAGCCAATTAATCGAGGAGAAGGAAGACCTTTAGTAAACAGATCAGCTAATTGGTCACGAGTAGAAATGAACTTAATCAACAAATCACGCCTAAGCACTTTCTCACGAACGAAATGATAGTCAACCTCAATGTGTTTGATGCGAGCATAAAACATAGGGTTGGTGGCAATAGCTAGAGCACTAACATTATCACACCAGAGAAGAGGAGGATGAGGAAAGAAAAGACCAAGATCACGAAGAAACATCCTAATCCAATACAACTCAGCAGTAGTTGAAGCCAAAGCATGATACTCAGCCTTAGTGGATGAACGAGAAACAGTGCCTTGCTTCTTGGCAGATTAGGAGATAGGGCAATTGCCAAAAAAGAGCACCATACTAGTAAGGGAATGCATATCCACAGGATCCCCAGCCCAATCAGAATCACTATAAGCAAATAAAGAAATAGGACTAGGAGTGAAGGCAATACCAAAATGCAATGTGCCTTGAAGATGTCTAAGACTACGTTTGGCTGCCTGAAGATGATTCTGAGTAGGGGTACTCATATATTGACAAGCTTGTTGAACTGCAAATGAGAGATTTGGCCTTGTAAATGTCAGATACTATAAGGCACCAACCAAACTCCTATAGGATGTAAGATCAGATAGCAAAGGACTATCATTAGGAAGAAGATGATAGTTAGGAAAGGAAGGGCTTTTACATGGTTTACAGTCAGTCATACCAAACTTCTTAAAAAGATCAGATGCATACTTAGTTTGATGAACATATAACCCAAAAGAAGTGTAATCAATTTGCAGTCCAAGAAAGTAATGAAGCAACCGAAGATCCTTGAGATCAAAATCCACCCCCAACAGCTTGATAATAGAAGAGACAAAACTAGACTTGTTGCTTGTGATGATTATATCATCCACATATAGCAACAGAAAGAGAATATAAGAACCATGCCTCAAAATGAAGAGGTTGGCATCTGCAGCAGAAGCACAAAAACCAATGTGAAGCAATTGAGAAGTGAACCTCTCAAACCAAGCCCGAGGTGCTTGTTTGAGACCATAAAGAGCCTTGTGAAAAAGACAGACATGCTTAGGGAAGGCAGGATCAATATAGCCTTGAGGTTGAGCCATATAAAATTCCTCTTTAAGAACACCATGCAAAAATGCATTACTGACATTTAACTGCCTTAATTCCCAACAAAACTTCACAGCTAAAGCAAGAAGAATCCTAACAGTAGCAAGCTTAACCACGTGACTAAAAGTCTCATCATAATCCATGCCATATTGCTGAAGATAACCCCTTGCAACTAACCTGGCTTTATATCTTGCTATAGAGCCATCACTATGCCTCTTCAACTTATAAACCCATTTGCAAGTGACAACATTTTTATGAGGAGGAAGAGGAACTAGAGACCAGGTATGTTGCTTCTATAATAACTGGAATTCAACATCCATAGCAGCCACCCATTGAGGATGTTTAAAGGCAATAGCGAAAGAAGGTGGTTCTGTCACAGTTAGGGATGGTAATTTTTCCCCACTTCGCTTAACCTGCCCCTTTCTGTTTCACCCTGCGCAGGTTTTGCCCACCCCACAAAGGTGGTGGGGTGGGGATGGGGCAAGATTTTAGCCCTGCACCACGGGGCGGGGGTGGGGATGGGTTTAAACTTTTTAGACCTGCCTCACCCCGCCCCTCCCTGTCCCTGCCCTACCTCGCGTTGCTAAGGGTTATAATTGAAAATTTTTCATACCCTAAAACCTTACTATTTAAACAAATATGTCAATATTAACTTATTTTATTTTACCCAATGTGGTTTGTTACCTTTATTTTGTTATGCGTTATACTATGAGTTTTTTTTTTTTTTTTAATATGATTATCTTGTTAAATTTATAGGATATTAGCATATTGTCTTGATTTTATGGGATTAAATTATTTGTAATTTCAAGTATATTTTTATTAATGAAATAGGTTTCATTAAAGAAATTGTATTAGTTGTAGGACAAATTAACAAAAAGGAGAGTTTTACGGGGTAGAGCGGGGCTTCGCAGGGCCCCAAAGGGCGGGGATGGGGTGAGAAAGTTTTTCCCTCATGCGGGGCGGGATGGGAATGGGGTAAGACAAAACCACGCGGGGTGAGGACAAAGACCCCATCCTTCGGCCCCACTTTGCCCCATTGCTATCCATTGTCACAATGTAATCAGAATGAACCTGCATAACCTTAGGCTTATAGATACCATGCTTTGACCTTGTGAGAGTAGGATGAGAATTAATAGAAGTAGGAACAATGGCAGTAGAATCAGATACAATAAGAGCAGTCTGTGAGGAAGATGGAGGATTGACAGGAGCAGAAACAGGTAAGGAAGTAGAAGAGGGACTAGAAACTGATGAAGGAACATCCAAAGGAGGAGGAACAACAGGAATGGGAAGTGATGGAGAAAGAAAAGAAGGAAGAAGAGAAGATGTGAGGTAGCAATGACAGACTCTGTAGATGAAGTACGAACAGACTCATCAAAGGAAGACTTAGGCTGAGAAAACCAAGTAGAGATAGATGAGGAGAAGGGAATATGAGGATCAGTAAAGCTAGAATCATGAGCAAAGGGAAAAAGAGACTCATTGAATAAAACATGATAGGAAATGTAAATTCTGTTGGAAGTAGGATCAAGGCATATATATCCTTTAGAAAGGGGAGGATAGCCAAGAAACACACAAGGTTTAAATCTAGGCTGAAGTTTGTTTTGGTTAAAAGGCCTAAGATATGGATAGCATGCACAGCCAAAAGCTTTAAGAGCATGAGAAGGGGGTTTGGAATAAACTTTCTACCAAGGTGAGTGAAAACCTAAGATTGAAGAGGGCATTCTATTGATAAGGTAAGTGGTACTAGAAAAAGCAAAGGACCAATAATTGAGAGGAAGATGAGATTGGTACGGAAGAGCAAGACCAGTTTCAATTATATGCCTGTGTTTTCTCTTTGAAACACCATTCTGTTCAGGAGTATGAGGACATGAAGATTGGTGGAGAATGCTAGAAGTAGAAAAAAAAGACTTAAACTCAATATTAATGTATTCGGATCCATTATCAGTCCTTAGAACCTTAAGTTTAGAATTGAACTGTGTTTCAACCATGGATTTGAAGTGCTTGAAAACAGAAAGAACTTCATTTTTATGTTTGAGGAGAAATAACCAAGTGAAACGAGAGTAATCATCAACAAAAATCACATAGTAATTAAAACCAAGTAAAGAAGTAAGTGGAGAAGGACTCCAAACATCACTGCACAAGTTCAAGAAGTGAAGTAGAAATAAGAGGAGTTTTATTCAAATGAAATTTGTGCATTTTAGCACTTATATAGTATTCACAAGATGAACAAACTTCATCAATTTGAGACAAAGAAAGAGAAGAAAATACAGGCTTTAAAGCAAAAAGTAAGATTTTAGAACTTGGATGCCCAAGTCTGTGACGCTATAGTAGAATGTTATTTGGTTTGACAGTGACAAAGACAGGAGTCTGGACAGGATTGAAGCAAGAGGTTGAAGATAGATTAGAGTTAGATGGAATAGGATAAACTTCATCTTTACTTAACCCTGCATAGAGGATCTTCCTCGTGGGTAAATCCTGAATTAAGAACTTATGTGCATCAAAATAACAAAAAGCATTATTTTGGAGACAAAGTTTATGAACAGATAAAAGATTTGAAGCAAGGTCAGGCACTCTTAATATGTTATCAAGTCTAAAGTTATGAGTTAGGGTTCGAAGCTCACCATTGCCAATGTGAGTAACTGGTAGTTCTTGACCATTGCCAACTGTGATAGTCTCAGATCCTTGAACTGGTTGCTACGGAAGAGAGACTTATGATAGGTTATGAGTCACATGGTCTGAGCAACTTGTGTCAGTGAGCCAAGCATTAGAAGCTTGAACTTGAGTAGCATTAGCCACCATAGAGGCAAGCTTGGCAACTGGATGCCTCCCTTAATATGTGGAATCCGTACGATGATAACAATCAAGAGTTGAGTGACCACTCTTGCCATAGATTTGACAGGTAGGCCTTCTTGATTGACCTGGATTCTGATTAGATGATTGCTTAGCTTGATTGAAGGTTTGAAAATGTGGAGAAATCCCTGAATTGCTTGAACTAAAATCGCTTGGATTAAAATTCTGAAACTGATTAGGACTGGAATAACCACTACCACCATAGTGAGAACCTCCAGAATTATGATTATTACCACGACCTCTTCCTCTCTGATTATGATTTCTACCTCCTCTTCCTCGTTGAAAACCTTGAGAATGAAAGTTTGTAGCCATAGCCATATAGGCTGAATCAACAATATTAGACCTCTTTTTGATAACTCTCTCTTTAGCATTGAGCAGAGCATTCAACTCCTCCACTAATAATACATCACTTCTAGTCCTAATTGCTGAACTAAAAGAATCATATTCAGAGGGAAGACCATCAAGAATGATATGGAGAAGCTCCTTATCATCTAAAAACACAGAAACAGTAGCCAATCTATCTCTAGCTTGCTTAATTTTTTGAAAATAGCCATCAATTGAATCAACACCCTTCTTAATTGCATTCAATTCATTACGCAAACTCATAATATGAGATCTTGAGACAGATGCAAATCTCCTCTAACACTCTCCAAACTCCTCTAGCAGATTTCTGCCCAACTGTAAGAGCAAGAATTGTAGGGGAAAGTGTTGAATTCAAGAAGGTGAACATAGCTTGTTCACGATTCTTCCAGGCTATGAAAGCTGGATTAATTTCAGCAGTGAAATTATTAGATGAATCCTTAAGAAATCTATCTGGAGCAGTGATTGAATCATCAAGAACATCAATCATTGAATAGGTATCAAGAATTACCTCGATTTAATGTTTCCAAACTATGTAATTTCCATAATCGAGCTTCACAGTCATCATGGATGACATATTTGACAACAATAGCAGTGAAGAATTCACTGGTAAACTCGCAGTAGCCATAGCAGGTAGAGAAGTTGAAGCATATGATGAAGAAGACGAACCAGAGTGAGTAGAAGCCATTGAAATGGATCAGAGCTCTGATACCATGAAAAATTCTCTCAAAACCACAAATTCTATAGCAGAAGCTTTGTGAGAGAGAGAGAGAGAGAGAGAGAGAGAGAGTGAAAAAAAATGCTTCAAGTATTATACACTGAAAACTGTCTCAATATAGATACAATGGATGTACCAATCTATATATACATACATAGTAAGAGAGATCACGAGGGAGAGAGTGATAACTGCCTCACACATGCTCTAACAAACTCACACACGTGCACTACCAGGACAACAGACTCACAGTTAATAAAATTACAACACACACAAAACGGTACCATTTTCTTTAATGAGAAACGGCTACAACACACTCAAAACAACACCGTTTACTTTAATGAGAAACAGTGGCGTTTTGTTTCAACTTTGCTTTTATGTTTTCCCAGTCTTATACATGACATTGTTTGGAATTATAAGTAGCCGTTGGAACTTCTTCTTCATGATTTGAATCTTCTGGTCTTGAACACCTGAACCAGAGCTGGAAGCACTGCCATGGCTTTCAATTTTTCTCTTCATTTTTATCTCAAGATATAATACATCAAAATCTAAATATTAAATTTTCACTTTCAAGTTTTTTTTTTGGCAAAACAGGATAAAGCATTCTAGCAAAGTCCATGCCACTGCCATAACCAAAGGATTTTCTATGTTTTCCACTATTTGCATCAGCATATATAATATATATAAATAATTGAACATTGTTAATGGAAAAGTCCAATATACTACGCAAAATTATGACTTATGAGGAGAACGGCTTCAACTCTTAACTAATTATTATTAATAATATTTTTATTTTTGTTGTTGTTTTTTTGACACCTCGAAGGTGACTTTCTAGGAAGCTTCATTTCCATTTACAAGACCTAGCTATTTATACGTACATATCCAGTACAAAACGTCAAAACCCCTGTATTTGTTATTTGTAATATCCTAATATGACCAGAATTGTAGTGCATGAATTCTTGTAAAGTAGGGGAAAAATATATCTATTTTCGTGTACAGCGCATGAGGCCATTTCTACCTAACCATCGCGCAGTACACCTTCCTGTTCCCGAGCGAAGGATTTGATTCGGAAATTATAATTTTCTATCAACAAAATATCCATAAAAGGAAGAAATAGTGGCATTTTCCTTTAATTATGGCTATCCGGGCAATGGTTCTCCTCTTCTATTTATCTTTTTATTATTATTTTTTTATATTTGTGGTGAGTCTTAACAATATCTGCAAAGTAGCACTTAGAGTCTGAGAACAACTTAATTAGTTAAAACTGAAATTTTTTTGCTGAAAGTACTATAGATAAAATTAAAAAGTGGTTAAAATAATACAATGAGATTCGCGAATAGTATCAAAAAGTGTAATATGACTAATGAATAGTACCAAAAATAAGCTGAATAGTACAAAAAATTGCTTTTTAAGCTAATGCCAAACGCGCACTAAACCTTGTTTTTATTATTACATTTTAAAAGAAAAGGTTTTTTTGGTATTTAAAGAACCTATAAGTAATAGCTAAATGTCTTGTAGTTTAACACATTTGTTACCACCTCACACCTTTGATGCGATGGTCACTTTACATGTATAAGTGCTTGTGGGGTGTGGGGGGTAAGGGTCGGGGTTCAAGTCTTCGAGAGGGAGCTTCACACACATATATACTTAGATTAGGCTAGAGTAAAATTTCTATCTTGTAAAAAAAAAAAAAAAAAATCTTGATATTTCTAATAGAGATATTAAAAGTTAAATTATTTCTTCCCTAATTATCAAATTATGGTTAAAAAAAAAGTTATAGCTATCTAGGAAGCTTCCTATAATTCATAAATACCTCCCAACTCACAAGGTATTATGCATCATATAGCTTTTCATGCCACTCCACTAGATAATTAACAAACAATTACGTGAAAAATGAGGCATCTTTCTTTCTTCCTCTCTTTCTGCCTCTTCTATTTTCTTGTCATCCCTCATGGAAAAAGCTCCAGCATTAGTGCAGTATGTGTTGATATAATCAACCAAACCTGCAAAACATGTGCAGATGAATCTGCATCTTTTAACTACAACTTTTGCTTAAACTCACTCCAAACTGTTCCGGTCAGCCATGCCACGAATCTTCAAGGACTAGCATTAGTTGCAATGGAGTTAGCTCTACAAAATGCATCCAACACGGTATCAAGCATAAAAGAGTTGTTGACTAACACAACGTCTTTTGATTCTTTTGCCTTCGCCTGCTTAGAGGATTGCATGGAACTATATTTGGGTGCGGTCTTGACTATTGTGGACTCCGTTGGAGCCTTTTTGTCTGAGCATTATATCAATGCTAAGTTGTGGTTGAGCTTGGTTGTGGAAGCAGCGACAACATGTGAGGAAGGATTTGCAGAGAAGAAAGGTGAAGTGTCCCCATTGACAAAGAAGAATCACGATCTCATTCAACTATGTAACACTGCATTATGCATCATCCACTTGCTAACTCATGCTATTCCTTCTTAGTTCGGGAATTTATATTAATTTTTCCACTTAATTAGAACATTTAATCCAGTTGTTAATTAACATTAACCATTCTTTCATAACGTCCCTAACCCATGTGATCATTCATGGCGTTTGCTCTACACATAGCAATAGTACTTTCTCAGACAAAAATGTAAAAGATAATGACAAAAACTTGTTTAATGCACACACCTTTACACACACGCGAGCAATTGAAATTATGACATTATTAAACCCTACTCAAAGACATGATTTAATATTAAGATTACATAGTTAACATTTTCTTCAAATATAATATGTAGTTTTGTTATACATTTAAATAAATTATTTTTTCTTTACTTAGATACAATAATACCTTAGTTTATATATAAAAAAAAAAATACAATACCTTGAGTGTAGTATATTAGATTTTCTAATTAAATACAAACACCTGGGTGGATTAAATTTAAATTATCATTAGAAAAGACAACAGTGTTTAGATTTTATTGTCAATGTAACCAAATGTTGATTTTTTTTTTTTTTTTGAGAAAACCAAATGTTGAATTTAATTGATAAATTTAATCTAGTTTCAAGTGTGCAAGTAATTTACTTTATCCAAGTTTTATCCCATAATAAAAGTGCAGAATCATAGGCCTAATATGTTATAGGCCCAAAAAGAACTTTAAAGCCTACACAGGTTCGGCCCTTATCCAAGAAAAATTTATCCATTTTCCACAACATTGTTTCCAGATCACCACAAGAGTTGGACTCGACAACCCAAAACTTGTCACGATATGGATGGGCATAAAAGCCCAAATGTTCTTGCCGCACTCAATTGGAGCCGAAGGGTCCGAAAGAAAAAAAAAAAACTAATAGTTTCACGTTATTAAACCGAGAGCTCATTCAAAAATGGGCCACTCAAAGAATTAAATGGCCTACCCAAGAAATAAGCTACTCATGCCGTTTCAAGCGCAAAGGAAATTGAGCCCAACCCAAAAGTGAAAAAAAAAAAAAAATGGAAAGATTACCATTGAGTCTGTCAGGAACCAACCGAATAAGCCAAACCAAGTTTTACATTGTGTTTGGTTGGGGTGAAAAGAGAGAAAAAGGAAAAGGGTAAAGAAATTGGGAGGGAAAATATGAGTTTCCATTCTTTTGGTTGAGGAGAAAAAAAGAAGAAAGAAAATGGGTGAGTGATTTCCTAACTAGACTCACAAACTTCAATCCCCCCAAATTGGAGATAAAAGTATAATGAAAATGTGGACAAGAAATGCATTTACTATTTTGCCATTTGAAAACCATTTGACCATTTTTTTTTAAATGTATTATGGACAATAAAATAAATCCAAAAAAACTATCTTTCCATTATTTCATTTTTGTCCCCAACCAAATAAAGAAAATATATATACATTTCCCATTATCTACACTAAACACAGATGGTGGAAAACTTTTTTTTTTCTTCTATTTTTCTCACTTTCTATCCTCCAAAATTTTTCCATCCTCCTCCTTAAATAGAGTTTTAAAGTCGGGTATACTATAGGACAAAAGAAAGGAACAAAAGAACAACAGTGTGACATGTGTACAAGAAAATTCTCTCTCTCTCTCTCTCTCTATATATATATATATATGTGTGTGTGTGTGTGTTTATTATAGTTCTATAAAATATAAATTTCTTGACATGTCCATAACCCCTTGCATGGGTCTACGGTGACTTAAGCCAACTTTGCATTCCAAGAACCTAGTGCTGTGACATATCAGCCAAAGGCTCAAACTCTCTGGATTAGAGATATCGTTCTTCAATAACATGTTATGATAATTATAGTACTACTTTTTTCTTTTTCTTTTTAAATAAACACACATACACACACAAAAAGGAGGAAATGAAGTTCTAATACAAAGATACACTACTATTCTAGCCAAAATCGCTACTACTTGGGAACTATTGTTGCTCCACCAAAACTGTGATTCCTTGCTCTTCTAGAACTTCTGCCCTTTCAACTATGCGGCTACCTTCTTGAACAAAGCTTACGTAAGTTAAAAACGTCTTTTAAACATAAATTACATGCGTATTTAAAAATTATTGGCATATTTAGCTTGGTGCCCCCCCCTCCCCCCCTAATTTTTTGTGTGTTGGGCTAGATTGGAAGGAAAAACCCTAACTCATGGAAAACGCGCATTATATCTTTATTAGGCTGTGCTACTAGGTTAGGCTTAACAGGCATTCAATGAACTTATAAAATTTATAAAAATTTATAATTGTATTATATCATAAAACACAAATTATCAAAATTAACTATTAACTATAATTAAAAAAAAAACCATTGACTAACTATCAAATTAATGAATTATATACAACTGTTATGGAGCAATCATAAAAGAATTCAAAAAGTTTTTGGACTAATCTAAGTCTATTTAATATTTTTTTATTGAAGTTTTAATTTTTTTTCTTTTTCTATCTTTTATTAATAAAAAAATTTCCAAACTGTTTTTTTTTTTAACAAAAAGAATAATCAAAATTATTAGGTTACTAGCAAAATATATATTTAGTAAGCATAATTTAACTCAATCACTTTAAGTATCATAGTGGTTAGGTGTTTAATAATAAAGTCTTCCTCTAATATGTCGCAAGTTTGACACCCCCCTCATTCACATTAACTCGATCTTTTTTTTTTTCTTATTCTATTATTATTATTATTATTATTTTTTGTTGCTAAATACTATTCCTTTGTCATACTTACATTAAAAGCATTAACATAATTTGCTCCAAGTAAAGCTCTATTACCAAGTTTTAAGGAAGTTTAAAATAAAACTTCAAAATTCTGTAAATTTATTTTAAATTATGCTAAAGTTAAAATATGTTTCATTATTTATTTAAAATCATTTCAAAATTTAATTTGAATTTTTTTTTCTATGAAAACTCTATTTTATACAGTATGCTTTGACACATAAGTCAAAATCACTTTTATTCTATTATTATTACTATTTATTTTATGTTTCAATTACATTTATTTTTTAATGTATGATATATTGCTTTTACTTATCAAAAAAAAAACTTTATATTTATTTTTATTAAACCGCATGCATCACACATACATAATTTCAAAGTTATGAATTTAGTAGTCGGTACAATTGACAAATATCACATTGGTCACCCAAAGCAGAGTATTCATCCCTATTAAAATGTACTAGTTTAGAATTTAGATAAAAGAGCGTTTCGGCAAATCGCTTCCAAAATATTTTATATTTTTGACTAATTGAAATTGATTAATAGTGGCTGTTTAGTAGTATCAAGAGTTTTGTACCACAACTGATACCTCTTAGTTCTTGTAATATAATTGTCAAGGATTCAAATCTCTTTTCCTTGTGGTATCGGATTATATATACACACCAATTTCACAAAATTCTGGTGTCTTTTAAAATTTGGGTCCTCACAGCCTACGTGATAATCCCACATCAATCTTTTTTATTTTTTGTTTTCTCTTCTTTTTTGTGAATTACATCTATCATTCTTTAACAAATTGTTATACCTGATACGTCGCTAATGGCTTTTCACTTGCCAATTGTGTTTGTGTGTGGGGGGTGGGGGGTGGGATTGTATATGTTACTTGTGACGTGGTGTATATTCTCTTAGTAATTAGTTTTTGTAGAAATCTTTGTACATTTCACATTGCCTACAAATTGAGGCTGCAATGTTATCATCAAAGAGATTAATTCATGATTTAAGATTGTGTACCATTATGGTCCAATTGTCATCTTGGAGCAATTCATTCATTGTCTAATCTATATATCACTTTACTCGTTTAGGTGTGGTCTTTCCCTGCACTCCCATTCAAAAAGCTTCTTCGTGCATGATTGACCTAAATAATTGACAACTTTCTTTCTTCTTTTCTTAGCACTTAAAAGACCGATAACTAAGGTGGGGCAATCCTTTAGGTAAAGAAAGCTTTTAAAAATGAAGCCTAGATTTTCGGAAATCCCACTATAATTTTGATTCCTCAAAATTGTTAAACGATATCTAGAAAAGTTTCTTTGTTCTTTGGTGGAAAAAGAGGTGGATCTCCACCATTTCATGCATTGTGTTAAAATAAACGTTAGTAGTGCTATTATATTGGCTTTTATGCTTTACTTTAAAACACCCTTTTCTTTGTTTTCAGTGATTAAATGGGTAAACTTTAGGCAGGATTGGGTTGCCAATTGGATTTGAATATCTATATTTTGATTTGATTATAACTATATGCTGTAAAATCAGGTGTAGTTCTGTGTGTATACTATGAATATCCCCTAGTACACAATGGGTTGTCACAAATTAATCCTTACATTTTTCTATAGAAGTGTGGATCGGAGGCAGTTGTATTGTATAGCCAGCAAAGCCAAAGCTTTATTATGACCTTAGTTTTTTCAGTAGACTTTTTCGTAAGACTCTTACAAGGCCCAAAAGGGTGCTGATATAGTTTTTAAGTTTTTACCACATACTATCAGGTGCAACATAAGGGCCACCTAGCAAATCATGGCAGAGCATGTGGAACTTGCACCCATCAATGCTGGAGGAACAAGCTTCCTAAGAAGTTGCTTCAACGGAATCAATGCTTTGACAGGTTCTTGTTATTTTCTCTTTCTTTCTTAGGGCTAAAGCTATTTTCTTGTTGATGCACAACACATATTTATAACTTGTTAGGGTTTGTGTCTTAAAATCCAATTTATTGGCATGTTATAAATAATTAGATTTTTTAATTATATGAGACTATTTATAAATGAACTAATGTGACATTATCATAGTCCTTGAGATGCATTGTACAGAAAATATAAATCACAAGTTCCTTGTAAACTCAAAATATAGTTTGTAGTCGGTGATGAAATTAGGTGTTTTATCTATGAAGACTATAACTCATCAACTAAGATGGTTTGTCTTGATCATGGAAGTGGAGACTTCTAGTTGATGTGTTGATATGTCTTAAGTGTGTAAGACATATTGAACTAGATCACTGTGAGATTAATTATTCAATTAACAACTGTCACTTGAATAATTAATCTCATGACTTCTAATTTCATTGACTCTCAATCCTGAGAGGATAGTGAATCTGATCATGAAATGTAGGATACTTTGATATATCGGGAGTAAGATATAGTTTAACAGTTAAAACCTCAGTATGTTGGGTAACCACACGTAGTGTTGAGGGAACATATATTCTCAAGATGAAATCTATAATCTCTTTCTATAGAAACACGAAATATCCCATTGAGATAAGTTTAATGGGAATTGGTTATTCAAGGCTAGCCATTTTAGTAAAGAGTTACTAAAGTTTATATTTATGAAATTAGATTTCATAAATATGAATAACTAAAAGATTAAACTGGATGCTCAAAGAATAAAATAGTTATTTATAAAATGATAGTTTATTATGACTTTGTTTACTATGGATATTTCATGGAGGGGGTCAAATGATATCATATTAGAGTTTTGGGATATAATTTATTAAAAAGGCCTAGAGTGCAATTATATATCCATAGTAATACTTGTTATATAATTAATGGTAACTTTGGACTTGTCAAGAGTTAACAGATAAGTCTAAGGCCCATTGGAGTTAGAGCCTTATTAGTCAATTTGGTCACATCTCAAGCTACACACTTAAATTCAATTGGGTTGGCCCAAAAAACTAACCCAATTAGATAATCAGTTATTTATTTAATAAGAGTTATTAAATAAAGTAACTGCCAAGACAGTTAAAACATACGTATGATTAAAAGAAAGAGAAAATAGTTTTTCTTTGTAGAATCTTAGAAATACACTTTTCCAAAAAGGAAAATAACGTACGTAAGAACTGATTAAAAGACCACTCATCTTGGGCACCAAGAGAATTGGGATGAAGATTGAAGGTATTCTCAAGTCTTTTTATTCAATTTTATTACAACAAGGTACGCTTTCTTTTTTTTGTTCTAGAATTCAAGGTTACATATTATTTATCATGAATGAAGTAGATTCTTGTGTTGTTTCTGCTGTGGGTTTTGTATGAGATACAAAATCAGTTTTTTCCAACATAACTCACATGGTTTCAAATTTCCAGGGATTGGCCTAATAACAATTCCTTATACACTTTCACAAGCCGGATGGTTAGGCCTCTGCCTTCTTCTTGCAATGGCATTTACTACGTGCTATACTGGCTTACTACTTCAACGATGCTTGGAGTCAAATCCATCAATTAAAACCTACCCTGACATAGGCTATCATGCTTTTGGACGTAAAGGAAGAATTATTGTTTCAATTTTCACGTATCTAGAGCTCTATCTAGTCCCAACAGGAATTTTAATACTAGAAGGCGATCATTTGTTCAAGTTATTTCCAAATGTTAGCATGGAAGTAGCAGGAATTTACATTGGAGGAAAAGAAATTTTTGTAATAGGTTCAGGGCTTATGATTTTACCTACAATGTGGTTAAAAGACTTGCGGTTGCTTTCATTTATATCAGCGGGTGGTATCTTGTCGTGTGTTATTGTCATCACCTCCATTTTGTGGGTTGGGGCTGTTGATGGAGTTGGGTTCTCTAGCAAAGGAAAGCTATTTGAATTGGCTGGAATTCCAACTGCTATGAGCTTGTATGCCTTTTGCTATGGTGCTCATCCAGTGTTCCCAACCTTATACTCTTCTATGAAAGATAAAAGCCAATTTTCTAAGGTAATTCATGTACATGAGTATAAAAATCTTTACAATTTTCAAATACAAAAAGTTTGATTAGTCAATTACAATTCAAACCAAATGTAACTAATGGTTGAATTCATTATATAGGTCTTGTTCGTCAGCTTCAGTCTAAGTACTCTCAGCTACATATTAATGGCAGTCCTTGGTTACTTAATGTTTGGCCAGGATGTACAGCCTCAAGTGACATTAAACCTACCCACAAGCCAAGTGAGTTCAAAGATAGCAATATACACGACTTTAGTTGGTCCAATTGCCAAGTATGCTCTAATAGTTATGCCTATTGCAAATGCTATTGAAAGTCGATTACCTCGATACTACAATAGCAAGCTCATTTGCATCTTCTTAAGAACACTGTTACTGGTTAGCACAATCATTGTTGCTCTGGTTTTTCCCTTTTTTGGGATACTAATGGCACTTGTTGGGGCAATTCTTAATATCACCGTTTCCATTTTATACTCTTCTATGAAAGATAAAAGCCAATTTTCTAAGGTAATTCATGTACATGAGTATAAAAATCTTTACAATTTTCAAATACAAAAAGTTTGATTAGTCAATTACAATTCAAACCAAATGTAACTAATGGTTGAATTCATTATATAGGTCTTGTTCGTCAGCTTCAGTCTAAGTACTCTCAGCTACATATTAATGGCAGTCCTTGGTTACTTAATGTTTGGCCAGGATGTACAGCCTCAAGTGACATTAAACCTACCCACAAGCCAAGTGAGTTCAAAGATAGCAATATACACGACTTTAGTTGGTCCAATTGCCAAGTATGCTCTAATAGTTATGCCTATTGCAAATGCTATTGAAAGTCGATTACCTCGATACTACAATAGCAAGCTCATTTGCATCTTCTTAAGAACACTGTTACTGGTTAGCACAATCATTGTTGCTCTGGTTTTTCCCTTTTTTGGGATACTAATGGCACTTGTTGGGGCAATTCTTAATATCACCGTTTCCATTATTCTTCCATGCTTATGTTACTTGAGGATTTCTGGAGGTTATCAAAAGTGGGGTTTTGAAGTTTTGATTATTGTGGTAATCATGATTAATGCCGTTTCGATTGGGGTTATAGGCACATACTTTTCTCTAAAGGATGTAATAAAAAATCTTTAGGATTTAGTTCCTTTCTCAAAAGCTAGGACATGTAATAAGACAAATGATTAGATGCAAGTGACTTGATAAAAAAAAATCCTCATATTTCTGTAGTGATGGCAAACAGCCACTTGTTGGAATTTCTGCTTTGTAGTAATAATTTATTGTCTTGTCTTATTGAAATGTATAAACTATATTTTCATTGTGTCCAATCTTGCTAAGACACAGGAAACTCTGTCCATTTGAAAAATTCTACAAAAAGTTTGGCTACAAAATAGTTTGTAGCCAAATGGCTAAAACTCTACTTAATATATTTTTATTGAATGTGAATTTTGACAATTCATCTTTGAATTACATTTTATTCTTATATCTTTTATACTTGCAAAATTTCCAGAAAATTAAAATAAATAACTATATTATCAATCAAATATTTGTTTAAATTTAAAGCTTTTGTAGTCTAAAATTATGCATAAAAAAATTAGTTCGCAGATTGAATAGTAAATAACATTTGATTAACACGAAATCTGACATGTGTGTTAAGAACATAAAAACATGCAATTTAACAGTCAGATATTCAAAATATGTTATCGTGTTAATTTTTAGTAAGAGTTATAGCCAAATTGTGTTTTTTATTTGAGGTTAATCTATATTTTGGTCTCTTAAGTTCAAGAATTTTCATTTTGATCTACCAAGTTTGATTCTGTTTTCAAAATGAATCTTTTATCTATCTCCAGCTTGACTAATCTAGCCATTAAGTGTCAACAAAACAATATCATAATCTCATTTAGTTATTTTTCCTCTTTCTTAACAGTCATATTAGTCATAGATATAGAAGGAATCATTGAAAGAGCATTTGAAAAGGAAAAATGTTTGGCTCCAACCACTAATAGAAAGATGACATGTGTTCTCTTACAATACATATAACTCACTTGGTTAATTGGGTTAAATTGGTCATGTGCAACATGTTGAGTACAAATGTCATCTTTTCATTGGTGGGCTGGAACCAAACTCTATCCATTTGAAAATAAAATCAAATTTAATAAAACAAGTCAAAAAAATCTTTAAGAGACTAAAATGAAAAAATATTCCAAACTCTATGGATAAAAAGTGTAATCTTATCTATCTCTAATCAACCTTATGCTCTTTGTAAGGACTACGATTGTGGCCCAGGCCCACTTAGAGCAATGTGACCCAATACAACAAGACCAAAACAGTAGATTTGTAAGAGAATGAGTTCTATGAGCCAACTACAATGCAGTGCAATTCCAAACTTGAGATAATTGGGTTGGTGCGATTATTATAAGTGCAAGAGACACAAATTTAGCATAAAAATCTTCCTCAGGCGAGTCCAAGGAGGAGTTGTTCACTAAAATTTAATACTATTTTTTTTCCCCTCTGTGTGTGTTGAATGTGCTTCCCCTCTCATTAACTTTTGTTCACTAAAAGTTAATTATACTGATTTTTTTTTTCTTTATATAGTTGGTCCCATTGCATCTCAGCCCTCCATCTGTACATTTCAAGGAGGATGGTTTGGATGCTTGTTCCATCAAGACCATCCTGGAGGTAGTTGAGAGATTTGTGAACTGTTGAGTTACTGTTCAGGTGTCTTTTCCTCATAAATGCGGCAAGCTTAGTTGGTACAGAGCATTAAATGTGAAGGTGATGGTCACCTTCCCAAATATTTCTTTTTTCCGTTGCTTGCATGATTCTAATGTCTTCTATAGTGCTTTATTTTCTAGTGCAGGGAACCAAATAAGGTTCTCCCGAGGTGCGCTTGCTCCTCGAGCTTCTAAGACGACAGGTCATCCAATCTTTTTCCTTTAGGCCTCTTACCTTAAATTTTAGCCCAGTTCCACATGATCTTGATGCCCTCTATCCTCGGTCCAGGCTCACGTGCCAAACTTGAGTTAACACATGTACGGGCCTTTGATCATCCTCGATCAGGGCTTAGGAGCTTTTGGGTGTCCTTTGCTCTCATACTCTTTATGACAATGCAAAATCCTTTATAAAAGGGTGCATCTAATTAATGTTTTCAGATCTAAACAATATCTGGCAATACTTTACATCAGAGCATGCTTAGTGGAAATTAAGCAACAGTAATGGCCGTCATTGTACCGTATATACAGATTCATCAGCAAAACCAATGGCATGGATGAGGCTCTACGTGATCAATATAATGTCAGTTTGTCACTCAAATCCTGATATGCAATAATGACGCTAGTTTTTTAAGTTTTATAGACAAATATGATGCACAAACTGGCACAATGCTACACTAGTTCATATCTATTATTTTTTACACATTTACAATTGATATGGAAATGTCTATATCTTAAAAATGTCAATATTTTAACACATACATAAAAATAAATGTAAAAAAAAAAAAAAGAAGAAGTAAAATAGTAAATGTATGAGAATTAAAACCCAAATGATTGAACCCATATACGCAAATTCATATAGGCAATGTAATGGAGCTAAAAATTAATTCCAGGACCAAGTTTTTTTTGATATGAAACGATAGTAAGCTTTATTTAATCAATATCATGCTATACAATGGGAAAGAGAAAATAGGGGCATTCTTCTAGCCAAACAATAGCCTCCTCATTCCCTTTTGCAGCACTAGCAAGAGCTAGAGCAACACGATTATATTTTAAAGGAACAAAAACAATGGATATACTAACAAATTGATCACATATAAGCATAATATCCTCCAAAATCCAAGCCACTTCTAGAGAGCAGATCCTATTCGAGTTAATGAAATCCATCAATTCAGCAAAGTTGCTTTCAACGATGACCTTGAAGAAGCAAATGCTTTGACAGAACAATAGAGCCTTGCGCATGACAACATCAAATTCAGGAGAAATCAACTTGTGGATGGCAGCATCTATGATATCCATAAACTAAATCTGTAAGGGAAAATTGAAAGAGTTCCAACAAGGAGCTTGAAGCCGAACGGCTTGAGCAAAGGAACACTCCCAAAAAAGATGACTGCTAGATTCCGCTGCATCAGAACACATTACGCAAGAGAAGGAACTAGAGAGATGTCGATCAAAAAGCTTGGTACAAAGGGGAAGACTATCAGTACAAGTTTCGTTTCACAGAGAAATAAAACTTGGGGACCTTCTTCAACTGTTAGACAGCAAAGTTCCAGAACTGCCTCAGGGATCCCAAGCCCTCGATAGTTGAAACTGAGGATTTTCATGGACTATGAAGGGGCGGCAGAGAACCACCCCTAGTAATGGGCAAAGGAAAAGGATCAATAGTAGACTCAATGGCCAATTTTTTCTGATGAGGGTGCAGTTCAGTGCAAGTATTAGGGTCACGGGTCACAGCAAATCTTTTGGATGAAAGTAGTTTGGGATTAGATACATTCTCAGAATTAGAAATTTTCTTGTTACGCATTATTCGTTTCCAAGTACGTAGGGAGGATTTTTCCAAATCTATATTCTCCACTGACTTATCCTCCGATAATTCCATCTCCCTATCCTCCCAAATTTCAAATTGTTGTTCAGCTGATTCCCGGATAACTCTAGAAGAAGTTGAGTTTGAGTAGGAATCTAATAGCATTACCTTATCAGGATACAGTTCAACTCCATGTTTCAGCGCACTGCAAAGTTCATCTTTATCTCTTCGTTCAAAAGTCAAATCTGGTATAGTAACTACCCTGTTAACATCAGAATTGGACGGAGACATTATGGTGTTCTGGTCCAGAGTAACCTCTGATGAGTTTGAGCGGATTATGGAACCCGGCAAAGCAACAACCTTATCTTTAAGGGAAATTGAAATAGGATTAGGATAATGCTCTAACTCCGTTTCCCGCTCCAATAATTTTGAATTCTCCCTCTGATCCGTAACAGGCTGAATGGAGGTATCCACCACCGCAGACGGTGGCCCTGCTGGATTGTGGTGGTCTGGAAATTCTAACGCTTCCTCTGCCAGAGACTGGATATCATCAGCTCCATCCTCATATCTTACATCCTTCCTAGACCGCTCTTCATCTTTTTTGTGAACTACCCTTGGAGCCAAAGAACGAAGCCAAGGCCCGAATTGAAGCTCACCCTCATCCAACGAAAAACATCCAGTTTTTAAAAGATGACATTCACGATCCTGATGGCCAAGAATACCACATCGATAACAAAACATGGGAAGCCGCTCATATTTAAAATACACCCAACCTGCTTCCAAGCCTTCAATCTGTATCATCTTACCCCGCATAAGGGGTTTAGTGATGTCAATATTCACTCTAATTCGAAGAAAAGGGCCCCAAGCAAGGCCACTCTTCGGAGCATCAACTGTAATAAGTTCCCCCACTTCATTAGCTATCCGAGCCCCAACTTCTTTAGTCATGCTTTTAATAGGAATATTAAAAACACGAATCCAGAAAGGAGATGAATGAAAAGTGACCAAAGCTGGATTGATATCCCCAGAAAATCGTTTCATCAAAATCAGTTTCTTTTCAAACGTCCACGGCCTTTTATTCAAAATGACTTCCAACTGCTCCTCCGATCCAAAAATGGCCAAAAATAAATTCTGTCCAACTTCTTTGATGGTTACCCCTTGAGAACCACGCCAAAGATTTCCACACGTAGCTTTGAACGCTTCCTTGTTGAAATCTCTATTTGTTTGCAATTTGAATAAAATGCTAAACTGGGCTTGTGTTTTGGACGCCGCAACCACATGAGACTCAACAGTCATAACCCCTTTCTCCTCATCAGATAATTTGAAATGCTTCCACAGTTCCTCAAAAGAGGCATCCATAGTAAGGAAAAGAAAAGAGTAAAAGGACGAAGTGCAGAATAAGGAAAGTAGGATAGGATCAATATAGGAAAAAAAACAAAATGAAAAGAAAGAAAAGGGAAGAAAGAAAGGACCTCTACAAAATTCTGAAGGACGATCAGAAAAGAGAGGTTTAAATCTCACAGAAATAGTGAGTTAAGAGCTTCTACTCTCTGAGACCACGAAGAGCCAGAGAGAGAAGTTTTGACCGTGCAAAGCTTTGTCAGTTTAAATATATTAAAAGTTTTTAAATTCAAAAAAAAATTATATATATATATATTGTTTGTAATATGCTTTGATATATGTTATCTAATCAAAAAAAAAAAAAAAATCAGAGCATGCTTAGTGGAAATTAAGCAACAGTAATGGCCGTCATTGTACCGTATATACAGATTCATCAGCAAAACCAATGGCATGGATGAGGCTCTACGTGATCAATATAATGTCAGTTTGTCACTCAAATCCTGATATGCAATAATGACGCTAGTTTTTTAAGTTTTATAGACAAATATGATGCACAAACTGGCACAATGCTACACTAGTTCATATCTATTATTTTTTACACATTTACAATTGATATGGAAATGTCTATATCTTAAAAATGTCAATATTTTAACACATACATAAAAATAAATGTAAAAAAAAAAAAAAGAAGAAGTAAAATAGTAAATGTATGAGAATTAAAACCCAAATGATTGAACCCATATACGCAAATTCATATAGGCAATGTAATGGAGCTAAAAATTAATTCCAGGACCAAGTTTTTTTTGATATGAAACGATAGTAAGCTTTATTTAATCAATATCATGCTATACAATGGGAAAGAGAAAATAGGGGCATTCTTCTAGCCAAACAATAGCCTCCTCATTCCCTTTTGCAGCACTAGCAAGAGCTAGAGCAACACGATTATATTTTAAAGGAACAAAAACAATGGATATACTAACAAATTGATCACATATAAGCATAATATCCTCCAAAATCCAAGCCACTTCTAGAGAGCAGATCCTATTCGAGTTAATGAAATCCATCAATTCAGCAAAGTTGCTTTCAACGATGACCTTGAAGAAGCAAATGCTTTGACAGAACAATAGAGCCTTGCGCATGACAACATCAAATTCAGGAGAAATCAACTTGTGGATGGCAGCATCTATGATATCCATAAACTAAATCTGTAAGGGAAAATTGAAAGAGTTCCAACAAGGAGCTTGAAGCCGAACGGCTTGAGCAAAGGAACACTCCCAAAAAAGATGACTGCTAGATTCCGCTGCATCAGAACACATTACGCAAGAGAAGGAACTAGAGAGATGTCGATCAAAAAGCTTGGTACAAAGGGGAAGACTATCAGTACAAGTTTCGTTTCACAGAGAAATAAAACTTGGGGACCTTCTTCAACTGTTAGACAGCAAAGTTCCAGAACTGCCTCAGGGATCCCAAGCCCTCGATAGTTGAAACTGAGGATTTTCATGGACTATGAAGGGGCGGCAGAGAACCACCCCTAGTAATGGGCAAAGGAAAAGGATCAATAGTAGACTCAATGGCCAATTTTTTCTGATGAGGGTGCAGTTCAGTGCAAGTATTAGGGTCACGGGTCACAGCAAATCTTTTGGATGAAAGTAGTTTGCGATTAGATACATTCTCAGAATTAGAAATTTTCTTGTTACGCATTATTCGTTTCCAAGTACGTAGGGAGGATTTTTCCAAATCTATATTCTCCACTGACTTATCCTCCGATAATTCCATCTCCCTATCCTCCCAAATTTCAAATTGTTGTTCAGCTGATTCCCGGATAACTCTAGAAGAAGTTGAGTTTGAGTAGGAATCTAATAGCATTACCTTATCAGGATACAGTTCAACTCCATGTTTCAGCGCACTGCAAAGTTCATCTTTATCTCTTCGTTCAAAAGTCAAATCTGGTATAGTAACTACCCTGTTAACATCAGAATTGGACGGAGACATTATGGTGTTCTGGTCCAGAGTAACCTCTGATGAGTTTGAGCGGATTATGGAACCCGGCAAAGCAACAACCTTATCTTTAAGGGAAATTGAAATAGGATTAGGATAATGCTCTAACTCCGTTTCCCGCTCCAATAATTTTGAATTCTCCCTCTGATCCGTAACAGGCTGAATGGAGGTATCCACCACCGCAGACGGTGGCCCTGCTGGATTGTGGTGGTCTGGAAATTCTAACGCTTCCTCTGCCAGAGACTGGATATCATCAGCTCCATCCTCATATCTTACATCCTTCCTAGACCGCTCTTCATCTTTTTTGTGAACTACCCTTGGAGCCAAAGAACGAAGCCAAGGCCCGAATTGAAGCTCACCCTCATCCAACGAAAAACATCCAGTTTTTAAAAGATGACATTCACGATCCTGATGGCCAAGAATACCACATCGATAACAAAACATGGGAAGCCGCTCATATTTAAAATACACCCAACCTGCTTCCAAGCCTTCAATCTGTATCATCTTACCCCGCATAAGGGGTTTAGTGATGTCAATATTCACTCTAATTCGAAGAAAAGGGCCCCAAGCAAGGCCACTCTTCGGAGCATCAACTGTAATAAGTTCCCCCACTTCATTAGCTATCCGAGCCCCAACTTCTTTAGTCATGCTTTTAATAGGAATATTAAAAACACGAATCCAGAAAGGAGATGAATGAAAAGTGACCAAAGCTGGATTGATATCCCCAGAAAATCGTTTCATCAAAATCAGTTTCTTTTCAAACGTCCACGGCCTTTTATTCAAAATGACTTCCAACTGCTCCTCCGATCCAAAAATGGCCAAAAATAAATTCTGTCCAACTTCTTTGATGGTTACCCCTTGAGAACCACGCCAAAGATTTCCACACGTAGCTTTGAACGCTTCCTTGTTGAAATCTCTATTTGTTTGCAATTTGAATAAAATGCTAAACTGGGCTTGTGTTTTGGACGCCGCAACCACATGAGACTCAACAGTCATAACCCCTTTCTCCTCATCAGATAATTTGAAATGCTTCCACAGTTCCTCAAAAGAGGCATCCATAGTAAGGAAAAGAAAAGAGTAAAAGGACGAAGTGCAGAATAAGGAAAGTAGGATAGGATCAATATAGGAAAAAAAACAAAATGAAAAGAAAGAAAAGGGAAGAAAGAAAGGACCTCTACAAAATTCTGAAGGACGATCAGAAAAGAGAGGTTTAAATCTCACAGAAATAGTGAGTTAAGAGCTTCTACTCTCTGAGACCACGAAGAGCCAGAGAGAGAAGTTTTGACCGTGCAAAGCTTTGTCAGTTTAAATATATTAAAAGTTTTTAAATTCAAAAAAAAATTATATATATATATATTGTTTGTAATATGCTTTGATATATGTTATCTAATCAAAAAAAAAAAAAAAATCAGACTATTCTTTACATCACTCCGTATATGGTGTTTTTCATCAAGTCAATTTAGAAATATTATTTAAATCCAATTTATCAAATTAATATTCTCTTTATTATAGGTAAAGTTATTAAATTAATATTCTTCAAAAATTTTATATCAAGACATAATAGTTGGAGTGGTCTGCGTTCACTATTAAGCCTACGCATGCCCATTCATTTCAAGCTTGGTTCCACCCTTGGACTCATTATGTTATTTGACTGGACTTATCGGCTTCGCTTTTTAAATAAATTAGTTGCTAATTCGTGCGATGCACAAGATTATATAAGTGTTTTAAATAAACTAATCACTAAGCTATGCGATGCACAAGATTATATAACTCTGTCTGTACATGATTGGGGAGGATTCAAACTATTGGAATGAGAGTTTTCCATTGCCATTGGCGTCAAAGCGATATGTTCATAGGTACCTTTTGCATTTCATAAAATTCTTAATTTACTCAATAGAGGCTCACCAAAATATACACAATTTTTGAATCAAAGCTGATTGCAAAGTAGCAATAATTTCATATAAAAATGTGCAATATATATGCACAACCATAAGGGCAAAGGAAACTAAAAATGCAATATACACAAGGTTTTCAGACTCGGACCATTCATTGAACCATAAAAGAGAGAGGTTCAAGGTTTTTGAGATCGAACCGAGGTTGAACTGAGGTCGAATCGTGATGACGTCATAATTAATTTAATAATTAATTAAAACCTAAATATAGATATTAAATTTATAAAACTAGCAAAATTGACTAATATATCTATATATGTGAGGGAAATTTAATGATTTTCAAGCATATATTTAATAATTAAATAAGAAAGTTAATAAAATAAAATAATAACCATGAAAACATTAAAATTTATGATTAATTTTTAAAGTAAAGTTGAATATCTTTGAAATATTTTAATTATAATTTTTTTTATTCCTTGTAAGAGATTGATGATTCAATTAAGTGAAATAAAAATGTGTTAAGTTGTTTTTATAAATAAAAAATAAAAAAAAATTTGCTAAGGAATTGGACTGCCTGGTTCTTGCCCGATTCGCGTGGTCCAACTCCGGTTTTAGGGGTTCACGGAATTAACTAAAAATACGGTTCTTTAAGCTTAAAAATCCAGTTTTCATTCCGGTTCTTGGTTTTCACGGTCCGACCTCCCGATCCGGTCCAGTTCTGAAAACTATGAATATACATACACACTTGACACTACCACAAGTGCAAAGCAAACTAACTACGCATGAGTAATTTTTTGAGCATGCTTTTAGGAGGCACAAATCCTAGCGGTCCAAATGATCTCTGCCACAGCAATGACCTTGGTTACCAGCTAAGGCTAATTAATTCATTCCGTATTCTCCAAATATTGCTATATAAATTTGGGGAAAGGTATATTTGAGTTTAAAATCCCAATTCTAACAAAATCACATATAAAACAACAATGAACTCAATTTAAAATAGAACAAAAGAAACAAAAACAAGCAAAACAGTCTATTTCTCTTCTTTAACTCACACTTTCTCAGCAGCCAAACAATGAAACAAATATTAAAAAAAAAAAAAAAAAAAACTCAACTTTGAGGGGCTGTTCTATTTAAAGCAGTTTCAATCTGAATTTTAATCTATATCAATCAAAGAAAATTGAAACATGCAAAAGACCATATAAATAAACGTCGAAGATGCAATGCCTTGCCATATAATGTCTTTGAAGTCAACTTTCTCAGCTTCATGTAGATCTAAAACACAGAGAACTAAAATAGCCTTAATTTTCATGGGATTAAATAATTTGGTTAAGAATTAGAACACAATCACTTATTTAACTAAGAAGGACAAAAGATCACATCATTGTGAATAAAGTATTATTCTTCTAAATTTGTGAATTAATTAATTGGTGGAATGTTATGACATAGGCAAATAGTTCCCATGACTTAGAATTCCTAAGCAAATCTAAATATCCCCAAAAGGCGTATATTAATCTCCAAAAGACATATAAGCATAGCACTTACCAGGTTGGGCAACTATATTAAAAGACAAAAATTTCCCCAAAACCAAAGCTTATCTACAAAAAAAAGGGTGAAACCCAGATGGATTTCTAGAAATATTTTCGAGGTTTCGTTGAAATGTATATGTCAATACTCCTCTCCTCATCTTATAAAGATTTGAGATACTTCCAATGATGGTGATGCTATTAAACCCATTATAAATATTCAGGCAATAACATTAATTACTAAAATACAACAGCAATTCATAGAATGACAGAAACACAATAAAAAACACATCCATGGAGGGTAAGGCCTCAACCACGGCCACTACCAACAACAACCCATTACCTTAAATTCACACAACCAAATCCACAAACGCATTTCAGCCCAAAAAAACATCAGCTACCTATTCACACCATTACTCCCCCAAAACACAAAAACACAAAAACAATCCACCAAATCACCACAACCCAATTTCTAGAAACTGAAACAGAAACAAACCCAGAAGCACAAATGAATGACTAACATATTATATATACTTGCACTGAGGTTTCTATTGTTCAGCTAACTCCATGTACTATGCCATTAATAATCGTGTTTCTTTTTTCCTTGTTTTACAAACACAAAACCAAATACTTTGGTTGCATCCATTATCTCTAGCTTTCTCTTAGCATTTACTCCATCTATAGTTCGCATAGAAATCTCAACCATGATGCACAATCCATTAAAAAAACATTAATAATCATGTAAAATTTAGATGAAGTCTATATATTACCTTGCAGAGAGGTACATAATAGTTGCATATCCAACTTCAAAGGATCTAAGCATTGCTATAGATTCTGCAATTTTAAGCACAATCTATTTTCATAAAAAATTATCTAAAATTCAAACTGAATTAACCAATTTTTTTTAAAGAGAAAAAGAGAGAGGGAACAAGTGATACTAATGAATCTTCCAAGTACTTAATTTCTTATTTTCCTTTTACTTTTGCCGGTTTTTCTTGCCAAGCAAATAGAGTAACAAATCCATTAAAAAACATCCTTTTAAAATGAACCAGAAAAACAAATACTCAAGTAAAATTAAAAGAAAATTGTCACCTGCGTTAAAGAAAAAATCAAAAAGGTTAGAGAACATGTGTATCTTTTCAACAACAATTTTTTTAAAAGAAAGGATAAGATATTATAATAAACCATAAACAATAGTAGTCATTCTATATTCAGACAGAAAGATCATAGAAACAAAACGATTTTATTTTATCCTGAAGTTTCAAGTGTACTTACATGTTGCTTCGAAGGTCAAATGCAAACGCAATCTAGAGATCAAAGTATTGAACGAACTGCAAGACTAGTGGCAACGCTTATCAAGATAACCCCATGAGACAGAGAAACAAAACACACCACAAACAAAGCAGAACAAAATGCAAAAACCAGAAATCCATCACCATTATTCAATAATAACAATAATAATAAAGGGAGCTAATAGCCTAGGGCTACACCATTATGCATCGCCCTCAAATAATTAAATTAGGAGGAGCCCATTTCTAAATGTTTAAATATAGTATTTAAAATCCCATAGTTGGTTATCATCCCAATTGCTTATAATGTGTCTCATCTTCTTCAAACAAAACATTCACCAATCAATACCCCACAAAGTAGCTTCCTCTAATTAATCAACTTCGAAAAGAAAAAAAATCACACCAAAATCATAAAAATTCAACCCAAAGAAGACAAAATTTTCATCAATAATCACCATCCAAACAGCAATCCACACTCTTCCATTCCATCAACCCAAAATGGGGAGATTCAAAGTCAACATGAGTCAATGCTACAACCAAGCAGTCACAGTCATGTATTCCTTTAGTAAGAAAGTACATGGGGAAAATGTAGACAGGGAAAATTCCCGACCTATCACAAGCTGACACGTCACACTACCAAGTCCACAAAATACAGCCAATTACAAAGCGTCGCGTATTGCTGCTAGGTTTTGCTATCATTACTCAGAAACCAACAGAAATTTGCCAAGTGTTATGCAAAAACCAATCACACATCATCGCACGTGTAAGCGATGACATAATCAGCTTCGCACGTGTGAGCGATGACACAATCAGTCCAGCATGTGCAGGCGATGACATAAGCGGACCAATCAAGCTCTGCCACGTGTCACCAATCAAGCGCTGCCACGTGTCACCAATCAAGTTCCGCCACGTGTCACTTACCTACCCCTAAACTCCTATAAATAGAAGCCTTCCTAAGGCATTTCGAAGAGATCTGAGAGGAAGATCTGAGAAAGAGATCCAAGGAGATCAGGAGATTTGGAGAGGACCAGGCCATTGGGTGCACTCAGAAGTCCAGAAGCTCTGCCGGAACCAAGCTCTAAAGCCTCCAAGAACTTCAAGAACTTCAACTTCAAATACAAAGAACATTCGAAGAGAAATTATCCAAACTACCTGCCTAGATCCAAAAGTTTACTGGAATCAAGCTCAAAAGCCTCCAGAAACATCAACAAATCACAAATCAGTGAAGCTCTACGGATCAAGCCTCTAAAGCCCCGAAGAACTTCCACCACAAACCTTCGAATACAAAGAACATTCGAAGAGAAATCATTCAAATCATATTCCTAGATCTCAAAGTTCACTGGAATCAAGCTCAAAAGCCTCCAGAAACATCATAAACCACAAATCAGCGAAGCTCTACGGATTCAAGCCTCTAAAGCCCCGAAGAACTTCCATCACAAACCTTCGAATACAAAGAACATTCGAAGAGGAATCATCCAAATCGTATTCCTAGATCTCAAAGTTCACTGGAATCAAGCTCAAAAGCCTCCAGAAACATCACAAACCACAAATTAGCGAAGCTCTACGGATTCAAGCCTCTAAAGCCCCGAAGAACTTCCACCACAAACCTTCAAGTACGAAGAACATTCAAAGAGGAATCATCCAAATCATATTCCTAAATCTCAAAGTTCACTGGAATCAAGCTCAAAAGCCTCCAGAAACCTCAACAAATCATAAATCAGCGAAGCTCTACGGATCAAGCCTCTAAAGCCCCGAAGAACTTCCACCACAAACCTTCGAAGACGAAGAACGCACCAAGAACACGAAGAACACACGAAGAACACGAAGAACGTGAAGAACAAAGGATTTCTAACAAGCTCATAGCCAGAGATTCATTGTAATTCCGTTTCAACAATCTTCGATCCATCCTTCAACCAAATTGAAGGATACTTTGTGTTCAAGTGAAAATCACATTACCACAAATCCAATTAACAAATCTTTCAAGGAGATCGAATCAGAGGATCACTCTTTTGTAATTACAGAGAATTGTACCACACATATATTCAATACAAATTCGCATTTGTGACACTATTTTACTTGTTTGACTTATTTCGAACCGAGAAATTTAGTCGTCCACATATTCTGGCACGCCCGGTGGGACATCTCTGCCTCTCATCTCATTCTCCTTCAAAGAAAGAAATCTTCATCATCTTGCTACCAGCTCAAATGGCCTCTAGCAAGAACATCCAAGCTTCAACAGCTACTTCAACTAAACTTGGTACGGCTACCACCAACAACTACATTGGTGTAATCAATTGTAGCCAACCCAAAGCAAATAATCAACTTCAATCTCAATCAACCAAGGAAGCCAAGGTCCAGACAATCATCTCCTTAGACCCTCTTGCAAGAAACAAGGTCATCAACAAGGACGTCTCCACCTTGGAACACCTCAAGTATGGGGGCAAATCCCCTTCTTCCTTCACAAGAAGTTGGTCACACGATCTTTCTCCCATCAAAGGGAACCCAAAAAATGAGATTTCATGTGCTCACTTCAATTCACTTCCTTCTCCATCATCTTGGGAAGTTGTGTCAGTCATGATGACTAACACCTCTACAATGGAAGAAAAGATGGTTGAAATGGAACAAAGGGTCGTCCTTCTCACAAAAGCACTTGAAGATAAGGACCTCCAAATTGCAACTTTAATGAACAAACTCGAAGTACAAGATCTTGGTGAATCAAGCCATGGTCATAAATTCGCATCTGCAAAGGATGACGAAGGGAGAGAAATTGAAAACACTCCCCGACGAGAACAATCTACTTCGGTTGCTTCGTTGTCAGTCCAACAATTACAAGACATGATAACAAATACCATCCGAGCACAATATGGAGGTTCTTCTACAAGTTCTCTCACATATTCAAAACCCTACACAAAGCGCATCGACAACATGAGGATGCCAAATGGGTATCAACCCCCCAAGTTCTTGCAGTTTGATGGCCACGGAAATCCTAAGCAACACATTGCTCACTTTGTAGAAACTTGTGAGAACGCAGGGACTCAAGGAGGCCTCCTTGTAAAGCAATTTGTTCGTTCGCTCAAAGGAAATGCCTTTGATTGGTATACAGACTTAGAACCCGAGTCAATCGACAGTTGGCAACAACTCGAAAGAGAATTTCTTGACCGATTCTATAGCACACGTCGCACGGTGAGCATGATGGAGCTTACTAATACCAAGCAATGGGAAGATGAGCCGGTGGTCGATTATATCAATCGATGGCGTTCTTTGAGTCTAGATTGCAAGGATAGACTTTCTGAAATTTCTGCTATAGAGATGTGCATCCAAGGCATGCATTGGGGACTTCTTTACATCCTTCAAGGGATAAAGCCTCGAACATTTGAAGAGTTAGCAACTCGTGCACACGACATGGAGTTGAGTATTGCTAGCCATGGAAGTACAAACCCTCCCATACCTGAGGAAAGCAAAAGGGAAGTAAGGAGGAATGATAGGAATGCAAAAGTCAGCCTCAAAGACTCAATGGTTGTTAACACTATCGAAGTCAAGGTTCCAAGAAGAGGAGCGAAGGCAAATGAAAAACAGCTTGAAGGATGGCAAAAGAACGAAGTGCGTCGCCTGACTTTTAAGGAACGTGAGCAAAAAGCATATCCGTTCCCCGATGAAGATGTGCCAAACATCTTAGAACAATTATTGCAATTGAAGCTGATTGAATTGCCAGAATGCAGGCGACCACAAGACATAGGGAAAGTTGATGACCCTAACTACTGCAAATATCATCGCATCATTGGCCACCCAATCCAAAAATGCTTCGTCTTCAAAGAACAAATCATGAAGCTTGCCAAAGAAAACAAGATTGATCTAGACTTTGATGAAGTTGTCGGGTCAAACCATGTGACCGTTGCTTGTGATGTACTTCCAACTCTCAAGCAGGGGGCAAACACCAACGAAACTTACAAGTTGATCAACAATGATGATGCAAGGATCGGCCCCATCAATGGGAAGTTCCTTAAACACTTCTATGCTTGAACATCGAGGATTGCTCCTTGGCAAGAGCTTAAACTGCCCACTGTAATGCTGCAAGGGTACATGATGTCTTCCCATTACCTTTGAAAGCATACCAATAAAGAGAAATTAATCCCACTCTATGTCACCAATTGCTAGTGTGGCGTAGTGGTTGGATGCCCAATTCGCCCTTGAGAGGTCTCGGGTTCGATTAGTGGTGATACCCACTATTACACACTGAGCCCCCCTTTTTGCAAAAAAAAAAAAACCAACAACAACAAACAACAAAAAAAAAAAACCCATTTGAACTACGTAATGACTTGATCCCTTTCCGGGGTACGTAGGCAACTTGGTATCATTTACTAAGTTCAGTCACATGAAAAAGAAGAAGGATTGCCAGTCTAGCTTAAGGAATTTTTCAAAGGTCGTCAATATGCTTTTGAGATCCTTTTAATTGGCAGGCGTTGCTTAGGATCAGTCAATTTCTTACTACATGATACTCAAAGATCATTGTGGTAGAAAAAGACAGCTGCAAAGAATTGGTGTTACTCGGCTTTCCTTGAACTAATGATAAACATAAGTTAGTTCTTGGTTGTGGAGTAAAATAAAATCTTCAACCTCTTTTGCAAAGAATGAAGTCTTCATGGCATTGCCCCTCTTCTGTGGACATCCTCTCATGTCTCTAAAGTATGTTTTACATCACTTATCTTCTGGGGGCATCTTCTTGTACCTTGCAAGTCTAAGCTACATCGTCTCTCTTCTAGGTTGTGCCACTTCACAACTCCGAAATTTGAACCACATCATCTCCCTTCTGAGTGGTGCCGTTTCACATCATGTCTCTGAAATTTGGACAACGTCACCTTCCTCCAGCATCTAAAGTTGGTGTTGAAGTTGGTGTTGCGTCATCTCTCCTCTAAAGGCATGTTCGTGCAATATCAAAGTCTTGGCGGCATTCTTCTCACATCTTCAAGGTTTTATTGGCATCTCTTTGCATCCTCAAAGTCTTGATGGGAGCTTCTTGAAACTTCAAGATTTTGTTGGCATCATCTTTGCATCTTCAAAGTCTTGGTAGGAGCTTCTTGAAACTTAAAGGTTTTATTGGCATCTCCTTGCATCTTCAAAATCTTAATGAGAGCTCCTTTCATCTTCAAAGTTTTGGTGGCAATCTTCTTGAAACTTCAAGGGTTCGTTGGCATCTTCAAAGTCTTAATGAGCTCCTTGCATCTTCAAAATCTTGATGACATCTCTAAAATCTTGTTGTCTGGCGATAATACTATGTACCCTTGATGTTTGAACTTTGTCGCCTTTAAAAATTGGCGCTAATGCAACTTCAAAGGCCAATATTGGTGCGACTTCAGTGCAGATGAAGTGTTGACGAGATGTCATGGCAAAGACAAATATTGGCATGGCTGCGGTGCAAGTGAAGTGTTGACGTGGCTTCATGTTGAAAAGGCTTCATTAAAAAAGACGAGTGCAAATATTGCTTCAGTAGACAAGTAATGGTGATGCTTCAATGCAAATGCAAGAGTTGGCCCAGCTTCATGACAAAAGACAAGTGTGGAACACGTTCATGCAAAAATAAGTGCTAGCATAGTTTCATTAACGACCAGTACTAGTATTGCTTCATTGCCAACATCAGAGGCGATACGACTTCAAAGACAAGTATTGGTGATAGCATTGTTGCCTGGCTGAATATCCTCACAGAAACATTGTTGCAAAAACTCATGAGATGGCTGCGTTGAAAAGACAAGTGTTGGTGCGGCTTAATTGCCAAAGAAAACTGTGCTGCAAAACAAAAACAAGCAACAAAAAAATTTGTCAGGAAAAGGTTTCATAGCACAAAAAAAAAAAAAAAAAAAAAAAATCAAATCTTGAAAGCTGGAGAAGAAAACTGAAGGTTGAGCATGTGCCTCAGTGATGAAGGAAGGCAAATAACATGCCTTTATATAGAAAACTTCTGAGATAGCTGACTCAAATGCACTAAAAGTAAGGGAAGTCTACACCAAATTTTGAAATGAAAGAGGATATTTAGCCATAGAGACAGAAGATGATGGCTCACTATCTCACAAGTCTAAATCTTGGCATCATCTTGTCAGAGCGGCCACCGTCAAAGTAGACCAAAGGCTATGAGTCCAACAATGCTAGTAGACTTCTCCTTCAGATTTGCGGAAAATCCAAATCTCATTTCACAAAACTGACCCCACAAGCATCTCAAACGGACTTCAATCTCCAAAACCCAGAAAGGCCATCAATAACGGAACTACCACGCGCTGCCACGCGCCACCACAATCTTTGAGGATCGCAGCCTACTTCCTCCAATTCACAAAAAAAAAAAATCCAGACTTCATTTCGTTAAAGTGGCATCATCACTACGTCCAGCGGCCTCCGATCTACAAAACCTGAAACATTCAGGCCCAAAAGCCCAGCCACGCGCCTCCACGCGCCACCGTAGGCTTCGAAGATCGTGGCCTCCTCTTTCACTTCTGTGAAAATTGGGCCACCAATTTAGAAAACAGAAACTACACTAGATCCAGCGGCCCTAGATCTACAAAACCCAAGAAAATCAACTCCAGAAGCCCAGCCACGCGCCTCCACGCGCCACCAGCTTCTTCGGAGATCCCAGCATCAAGTGCACGCGCTCCCACGCGCCTCCCTCACTATTCACGCGCTCTCACACGCTGGCAGTCCCACACGCGCTTACACGCGCCTCTATGACGTCATGGATGATGTCATCCTCCACTACCCGGTCTGACCCGTTTGACCCGGACCGACCCGAAAATCCGACCCGGTCCGAACCGTAAAAAAAAAAAAAAAAAAAAAAAACCAAGTTAGACCTTTGAGTTTGACCAAAAAGTCAAAATTTTCAAGACGGGCCTATCCCACTCAGTTTTTCAAGTACATTCCGATTTTGGAATCCGTTTCTTCATTCGAAGCTCGAAAATTGTGCAAATGAGCAGTTTCTAAAAAGTTGACTTTTGCGTAAATGTTGACCGAAAGTCAAAATTTTTAAGATGGACCTATCTTGCTCAATTTTTCGCGTACATTCCAATTTTGGAGTCCGTTCCATCATTTGAAACTCGAAAATTGCACAAATACCTCAATTCCAAGCTAGTTGATTTTTTGTGATTGAATTCAACCCAAAGTCAAGATTTTCGAGCCAGACTTGTCTTGCGTAGTTTTTCACGACTTGGAAGTCACCAATCTAACCCACATCTCCAAAGTACAGACAATGCCCAAAACTTAAGCTCCCAAGATCAAGATTCGAGATTCATCCATTTAGTTTGGATCCCCTTAAGGTTATTCTCCAGACTTCATCAAGGCTTCTCTTTCAAAAGTACAAATAAACTCTCACAAGTGTGTCTTGAACTTAAAATCACATCGGGTCACCCGTCCAACCTACCATTCCCCTTTCGGTGCCAAACATTCCCACCTACCATTCGACATCTACCAGTCAAGAATCTACCATTCTCACCGAAAATTTCCATCCGCCATTCTTGACTACTCCATCTATCATTCTTCATCTCTCTGCTATAAATAGAAGGGCCGGATTCAACAAAAACTCATCCAGAAAAACACTGAGTCATGAAATGAAGATTTGCTTCTTTCAAATTTTCAAGTCCTCCTTCTCACAGCCATTTCTCACTATGGCTTCATCATTCTCAACACTTAGCAACCAAAATTGCTTCATAATCAGTTTGAAATCAACCCTCCCATGGTTCGGCAGAAACCCTCTTCACAGCATCATTGTAGTTTTGAGATCCAAACAGATTTTGTTTCTCCACCTAACAACCACCTTTGTCCATAAAGTTATTCATAACAAGGCCTGCATCGACCTTCCATGCTTCCGTAGATTTGGTTGGCCAGGACATCCAAGTCCAGCAGAGACACCGGTTCCTAATCTCAGGTCTCCCGTAGTCTCTTTCCAATTGTTTGGCCTTCCAGCAGAAGCAGCGGTTCGAAACAAACAGCAACTTGGCTGGTTTTTAAGACCAGAATCACAAGTTAGCTCCATCTTCCACTTTGTTGTGCTTTCCCAACAAGTGTCAATAGGTGAAGATGGTAAAAAGTGTTGGGGTATCCTACAAATTGTCTTTCATCCAACACTTGAAACGACCTCCGGGGCACCAGCTCATCAGAGTTCAACCTTTGGGGCTGGTAAATGGTTGCCAAAACCATATTCCATGTTCCCATCAGCGTGGGATCCAGAGGTCATCGTTGCTGGTACCTCAAAACACACTTTCTGGAATTACTCCAACTTAAATTCAACTTGAAGTATTTCAGAATGCACTTTTCTGAAATTACTTCAACTTAACGTCTGTCAGTATGGTCCAATCACGCATGCACATTCTACGACTTACTGTCAGACCACATGCAACATACAGTCAGTACCATATTCGAAGGTGTATCTCCCAGAAACACCTACACCAGAGGGTCCCCAACATACAGGACCAGTACCATGGTGGCGTATGTTTCATACATTCGCTTTGCTTCATCCCCGTCTTCTTTACCACCACCACTGTCACTTCAGAATCTATAAGCTTCTGAAATTACTTCAATCCGAGTAAAACGATGACGCATGCGCACTCAATCACTTTCCCACATGGCCTCGCCGTAATCCGAAGTATACTCTTCTGATATAACTTTACCAGCGGTTCTTAAAAACACGAGGCTAGCCCCATGACTCTACGTGCTGTACCCATCCATCATCCTCACGTCTTCCCCATCTTCTACACCATGTGATCGCCGCCAACGATCCAGAAACACACTTCTGAAGTTACTTCAACTTAACCTCTACTAAGAAGGCTCGGTCATGCAAATACATTCAAATACAGGCAGACCCCTTTTCGGTCTCATTAAAGCCTTTCATATGGGTGGGTCTACTCCTCGGAAATTATCTCATCTTGCTAAAAGCTCTGCCACCTTCAATCACTTCATTTGAAGAGCCAGGAGTAAAAGTCTGTTTTCGAAACTCATTCCCACACCACGCTCTGAAACTGTGTGTGTGAACGAGTCTCGAGGGGGCATTTGTAGACAGGGAAAATTCCCGACCTATCACAAGCTGACACGTCACACTACCAAGTCCACAAAATACAGCCAATTACAAAGCGCCACATATTGCTGCTAGGTTTTGCTATCATTATTCAGAAACCAACAGAAATTTGCCAAGTGTCATGCAAAAACCAATCACACATCATCGCACGTGTAAGCGATGACATAATCAGCTTCGCACGTGTAAGCGATGACACAATCATTCCAGCACGTGCAGGCGATGACATAAGCGGACCAATCAAGCTCTGCCACGTGTCACCAATCAAACTCCGCCACGTGTCACTTACCTACTCCTAAACTCCTATAAATAGAAGCCTTCCTAAGGCATTTAAAGGAGATCAGGAGATCAGAGGGATCTGAGGAGGAGGAGATCAAGAGATCTGGAGAGGACCAGGCCATTGGAAGCACTCAGAAGTCCAGAAGCTCTGCCGGAACCAAGCTCTAAAGCCTCCAAGAACTTCAAGAACTTCAACTTCGAATACGAAGAACATTCGAAGGAAAATCATCCAAATCATCCGCCTAGATCCAAAAGTTTACTGGAATCAAGCTCAAAAGCCTCCAGAAACATCAACAAATCACAAATCAGTGAAGCTCTACGGATCAAGCCTCTAAAGCCCCGAAGAACTTCCACCACAAACCTTCGAATACAAAGAACATTCGAAGAGGAATCATCCAAATCATATTCCTAAATCTCAAAGTTCACTGGAATCAAGCTCAAAAGCCTCCAGAAACATCACAAACCACAAATCAGCGAAGCTCTACGGATTCAAGCCTCTAAAGCCCCGAAGAACTTCCACCACAAACCTTCAAAGACGAAGAACACATCAAGAACACGAAGAACACACGAAGAACACGAAGAACGTGAAGAACAAGGGATTTCTAACAAGCTCATAGCCAGAGATTCATTGTAATTCTGTTTCAACAATCTTCGATCTATCCCTCAACCAAATTGAAGGATATCTTGTGTTCAAATCAAAATCACATTACCACAATTCTAATCAACAAATTTTTTAAGGAGATCGAATCAGAGGATCACTCTTTTGTAATTACAGATAATTGTACCACACATATATTCAATACAAATTCGCATTTGTGACACTATTTTACTTGTTTGACTTATTTCGAACCGAGAAATTTAGTCGTCCACATATTCTGGCACGCCCAGTGGGACGACTAAAGAGATCTAGAGATCTGAAGAGATCTAGAGATCTGAAGAGATCTGAGGAGGAGATCAAGAGATTAGGAGAGGACCAGGCCATTGGAAGCACTCAGAAGTCCAGAAGCTCTGCCGGAACCAAGCTCTAAAGCCTCTAAGAACTTCAAGAACTTCAACTTCGAATACGAAGAACATTCGAAGGAAAATCATCCAAATCATCCGCCTAGATCCAAAAGTCTGTGGGAATCAAGCCTAAAGTGTCCGAAAACATCAAAAAAAAAAAAAAAAAACTCGTGAACATAGAACCTTAGAAAAAAACAATCCAAACATGAATCAGGCTTGGAATTTAATTGGTCTTGGCTTCAAAAAAAATGAGCTTCGCCCAACCCATAAACATGATTCTACATTCCCTACAAATAGGAGTAAACAAAAACTCAGCTAAGCGAAAAGGCAATCCATAGCTGTCAACAGTAAGGAAATTTTTAGCTGGGAGCACATTTCGGCATATAGGTTAATTTGTAAAAAAACAAAGTTGATAAAAGTCATGGTGGTTGGTAGAAATTGGAATGACACGAAGTCTTTGATACTATAGTAGTCTAGCTAGGTCTTCTCCAATAATGCAAGTATAATCCAAGAAGGCACAATATAAGGTGCAGGGAATGCACCATTGACCCCAAGTCATTGGCGGCTTCGTTAAGTCTAGCTGTTTAGGTCTTCCGAAATATTGCATTGTGTTAAAATAAACGTTAGTAGTGCTTATTACTATATTGACTTTTATGCTTTACTCTAAAACACCATTTTCTTTGTTTTCAGTGATTAATAATGGGTCAACTTTAGGCAGGATTTATATTTTGATTTAATTATGACTATATGCTGTAAAATCAGGTTTAGTACTGTGTGTATATTATGAATATCCCCTAGAACACAATGGGTTGTCACAATTTAATCCTTACTGTTAAGGATACAGTTGTAGTTGCTGAGGATAGCAGTTGATCCGTATTTGATTTTGTATATTTGAATCATATTTGAATAAGATATGATCAGATAGGTTTAGGCTTGTGATGAGATAGGATTAGGATAAGATAAAATCATATTTGAATTTGTATCTAAGTGATGAGCTAGAGGTATATCCGGATCTGTATATCTGAACTGTATTTACAATTTGAATTTGTAACAAACTCTCATATATATGAAAATGCCTAAACCGTGTAAGGTTAAGGCTTGGAAACATTTTTCAAGGGCTTATTTGGTTAGTTAGTTCTATCACAATTTTTAAATTTTAAACAACTTTTCACACATTTTAACACACTTTTTTATCCACACGTAGATCAAAAACACTAAAACAACATTACTCAAACTAACTAACCAAACAAGCATTTCTATAAAAGTGTGGATCGGAGGCAGATGTATAGCCGACAAAGCTAAAGCTTTCTGATAACCTTAGTTTTTTCAATACAATTTTTCATAAGACTCTTACTAAATTGCAAAGCCTAAAAGGGCCACCTAGCAAATCATGGCAGAGCAAGTGGAACTTGCACCCTTCAATACTGGAGGAACAAGCTTCCTAAGGAGTTGCTTCAATGGAATCAATGCTTTGACAGGTTCTTGTTTTCTCTTTCTTTAATTTTTTTTTTTCTTTCTTTCTTAGGGCTAAAGCTATTTTTCTGTTAATGCACGACACAAATTATAACTCACATGGTGTCAAATTTCCAGGGATTGGCCTGATAACAATTCCTTATACACTATCACAAGCCGGATGGTTAGGCCTCTCCTTCTTCTTGCAATGGCATTTACTACATGCTAATAGCTAAATCACAAGCCCTGAACCTATTACAAAAATTTCTTTTCCTCCAATGTAATGTACTGCTACTTCCATGCTAACGTTTGGATATAACTTGAACAAATTATCGCATTCTAGTATCAACAGTCCTGTTGTGACTAGATAGAGCTCTAGATACTTGAAAGTTGAAACAATAATTCTTCCTTTACGTCCAAAAGCATGATAGCTTAGGTCAGGGTAGGCTTTAATTGATGGATTTGACTCCAAGCATCGTTGAAGTAGTAAGCCAGTAAGCCAGCATCATGTATAAGGAATTGTTATCACTTATCAGGCCAATGGCATGATGCTATACTGGCTTACTACGATGCTTGGAGTCAAATCCATCAATTAAAACCTACCCTGACCTAGGCTATCATGCTTTTGGACGTAAAGGAAGAATTATTGTTTCAACTTTCACGTATCTAGAGCTCTATCTAGTCCCAACAGGAATGTTGATACTAGAAGGCAATAATTTGTTCAAGTTATATTTAGCATGGAAGTAGCAGGACATTACATTGGATGAAAAGAAATTTTTGTAATAGGTTCAGGCTTGTGATTTTACCTACAATGTGGTTAAAAGACTTGCGGTTGCTTTCATTTATATCAGCGGGTGGTATCTTGTCGTGTCACCTCCATTTTGTGGGTTGGTGCTGTTGACGGAGTTGGGTTCTGTAGCAAAGGAAAGCTATTTGAATTGGCTGGAATTCCAAATGCTATAAGCTTGTATGCCTTTTGCTATGGTGCTCATCCAGTGTTCCCAACCTTATACTCTTCTGTGAAAGATAAAAGCCAATTTCTGAGGTAATTCATGTACATGTGTATTAAAATCTTTACAATTACAAAAAGTTTCATTAGTCAATTACAATTCAAACCAAATGTAACTAATGGTTGAATTCACTATATAGGTATTGTTCGTCAGCTTCAGTCTAAGTACTCTCAGCTACATTTTAATGGCATTCCTTGGTTACTAAATGTTTGGCCAGGATGTACAGCCTCAAGTGACATTAAACCTACCCACAAGCCAAGTGAGTTCAAAGATAGCAATATACACGACTTTAGTTGGTCCAATTGCCAAGTATGCTCTAATAGTTATGCCTATTGCAAATGCTATTGAAAGTCGATTACCTCGATACTACAATAGCAAGCTCATTTGCATCTTCTTAAGAACCCTGTTACTGGTTAGCACAATCATTGTTGCTCTGGTTTTTCCATTTTTTGGGATACTAATGGCACTTGTTGGGGCAATTCTTAGTATCACCGTTTCCATTATTCTTCCATGCTTATGTTACTTGAAGATTTCTGGAGGTGATCGAAAGTGGGGTTTTGAAGTCTTGATTATTGTGATAATGATGATTAATGCTGTTTCGATTGGGGTTATAGGCACATACGTCTCTCTAAAAGATATAGGAGTAATAAAAAATCTTGAGGATTTAATTTCTTTCTCAAAAGCTAGGACATGTAATAAGACAAATGATTAAATTCAGGTGACTTAAGAGAAAAAAAAATCCTCATATTTCTGTAGTAATATTTTTATTGTCTCGTCTTATTGAAATGTAAAAACTAAATTTTCATTGTGTCCAATCTTGCTAAGATTCTGAAAACTCTGTCCATTTGAAAAATGCTCGAAAAAGTTTGGTTGATTACAGTTTTATTTAATATCTTTTTATTGAATGTAAATTTTGACAATTCATCTTGAGTTACACTTTCTTCTTATATTTTCTATACTTGCAAAATTTTCAAAAAATAAAAAATAAATAGGTATGTCATTAATTAAATATTTAATTTTAAGTTTTTATAGTCTGAATTTATGCATAAAAAATAAGTTTGTGGACTCAATAGTAAATAACATTTGATTGACATGAAATTTGACATATGTGTTAAGAACATAAAAAACATGTAATTTAATAATTAGATATTCAAAATATATTATCATGTTAATTTTTTAAGTGAGAATTGTTGCCAAATTTTGCCTTTTTTTTAAGGCTAATCTATATTTTGGTCTCTTAAGTTTAGGATTTTTCATTTTGATCCACAAGTTTGATTCTGTTTTCAAAATGGATATTTTATCTATCTCCACCTTGCTTGATCTAGCAATTAAGTGTCAACAAAACAATCTCATTTAGTTATTTATTCTCTTTCTTAATAGTCTCATATTAGTCACAAATATAGAAGGAATCATTGAAGGAGCATTTGAAAAAAAAAGGTGTTTCTACCTTTGACATCAAAAAAAGAAAAGGAAAAGGTTTGGTTATAACCATCAATAGAAATATGACACGCATTCTGTTACAATACATATGACTCACTTGGTTAATTTGGTTAAATTGGTTGTGTGCACCATGTTGAGTACAAATATCATCTTCTTATTGGTGGTTTGGAACCAAACTTTGTCCATTTGAAAATAAAATCAAATTCAATAAAACAAATCAAAAAAATCATTAAGAGATTAAAATGAAAAAATATTCCAAACTTTATGGATAAAAAGTGTCATCTTATCTACCTTTAATCAATCTTTTGCTCTTTATGACAATGCAAAATCCTTTATAAAAGGGTGCATCTAATTAATGTTTTCAGATCTAAGCAATATCTGGCAATACTTTATATCAAAGCATTTTTAGTGGAAATTAAGCAAAAGTTATGGCTATCATTGTGTCGTATATACAGATTCACCAGCAAAACTAATGTCATGCATGAGGCTCTACGTGATCAATATATTGTCAGTTTGTCACACAAATCCTGATATGCAATAATGACGCTAGATGAGTTTTATAGACAAATATGATGCACAAACTGGCACAATGCTACACTAGTTCATATCTATTATTTTATACACATTTACAAGTGATATGGAAATATCTATATCTTAAAAATGTCAATATTTTAACACATAAAAATAAATGAAAAAAAAAAAGTGCAATAGTAAATGTATAAGAATCAAAACCGAATGATTGACCCCATATACGCAAATTCATATCGGCAATGTAATGGAGCTAAAAAATAATTCCAGGACCAAGTTTAAATATATTAAAAGTTTTTAAATTCAAAAAACAATCATATATATATATATATATATTGTTTGTAATATGATTTGATACATGTTATCTTATCATATATGACACAAAAAATATTACATCAAATTATTCTTTACATAACTCAGTATATGGTGATTTTCATCAAGTCAATTTAGAAATATTATTTAAATCCAATTTATCAAATTAATATTCTCTTTATTGTAGGTAAAGTTATTAAATTAATATTCTTCAAAAAATTTATATCAAGATTTAAAAAAAAAAAAATTCATCCATCTCATTTTTAATAACAAATCCAGTGATTCATCAAGTCATAATAGTGGGAGTGGTCTGTGTTCATTGTTAAGCCAACGCATGCCCATTTATTTCAAGCTTGGTTCCACCCTTGGACTTATTATGTTGTTTGAGGCTGTGTTTTAAATAAACTAATTGCTAACCCATGCGATGCATGAGATTATATAACTTTGTCTGTACATGCTTGGGGAGGATCCAAACTACCGGAATGAGATTTTTCCATCGCCATTGGCGTCAAAGCACTTAATGATACGTTCCCAGGTACCTTCTGCATTTCATAAAATTCTTAATTTACTCAATAGAAGGAAGCTCACAAAATAGGAAATGATAGACAATTTTTGAATCAGAGCCATTTACAAAGCAGCAACAATTTCATATAAAAATGTGCAATATACAAAGGAAACTAAAAATGCAATATACATACACACTACAATAAGTGCAAAGCAAACTAACTACACATGATTAATTTTTTGAGCATGCTTTTAGGAGGCACAGATCTTAATGGTCCAAATGATCTCTGCCACAGCAATTACCTTGGTTGCCAGTTAAGACTAATTAATTCGTTCCGTATTCTCCGAATACTGCTATATAAAGTTGGGGAAAGGCATATTTGAGTTCAAAATCCCAATTCCAACAAAATCACATATAAAACAACAATGAACTTAATTCAAAATAGAACAAAAGAAACAAAAACAAACAAAACAGTCTATTTCTCTTCTTTACCTTCACTTTCTCAGCAGCCAAACAGTGAAACAAATATAATAAAAACTCAACTTTGAGAAGCTGTTCTATTTAAATTAGTTATGTATTTTCACCAGTCCAAAACTCCAATCCATTTCACCATCAGAATTATCCAAAGATTCAAAAGTACAACTAAAATTCAAATGAAAGCATAAAATGATAAATAAAGATCAATAATCCCAAAAGAAATTTAAAAAGGAAAAGTTTTACCAACAGCAAATTCGAGCACTTGAATCTTAAGAGGATGTATTAGGTACAAGAAAAATATAAACAAACTCACCAAATCATTAGGAAAAGCCAACAATCAGCTTAATCCATTCGTCAAATGATCAAATGGGCTTATACTAAGACACCAGGAACTTTATATTAAATATACTCTTTTGGATTTATTTTCAACCTTTTGAGACTTGCACAGGAGCAAAACAACGTATTAACAAAGGAACAAAAAATCACCTTGACTTTATTAAAAAGATGCAAAGAAATCTTGTTCTTTCCATTTCCAATTTCTTAGCAACTTAAAGAAGAGAATATACTTTTGTACAGAGAATGATGCACACTACACAATTTTCTTTGGTCAAATGCTGAGAAAGTAAAGCCCTTACAACTTAAACTATGTGTTAATAGCAAGGAAATAAAATTCTTCATAGAGAGAATCAAAATCAAAGAATTTCAAGTTCAAATTCCATTTCCCTGTTGCTTTTAAAATTTAACATTAGCACCAAAAAAAAAGAAAAAAAAGAAAAAAGGTAAACCTGTATGTAATCACACTATGCATGGAAATTACACTTGATTAATAACATTAAGGGTCCATTTGGTTGGTGGGAAAAGTGATAGAAAATTTTTAAGAACTAACAGCTCTGTTCACTTCATGTGTGTCTTCTAATGCCCTAACTCTCTCTCTCTGTTCTAAGATAAAAATTTAAACAAAACCCAGAAATAAAAAAATTCACAACTAATAAAAAAAATACAAATTACAATGGGAGTGTCAGATACACATGAAAATCTTAACTAATCAACCAATCCAAACAAAAGCCAGATGAGAAAACCCAGGAAACAAATGAAAAAAGAGAGAGATTTAACTTTAAGAGGTACCTTCTTCTACTTATCAAAAAAAGAGGTACCTTCTTCTGCTTCACGGTGGCAGCAGGAAAAGAGAGAGTTCTGGAACTCTCTTGCACTCTCTCTCTCTCTCCACCTGCCTTATTTTTCTCTTTATTTTGTTTTGACGCTTCAGCAAAAGTTTTTGTGCAACAATAAAACAAAACTTGACCAAATGAAAGTACTGTAGTTAGAGCCATTCGCTCTTTTTATATAGTTAGTAGATATGATGGTAGTATGGTATTCTTGCAGTAATGGTCAATTTTCTAAGTCAACTAAAATGTCATTTCATCTAGTGTGGAGAAACCAAAAAACTGAGTTTTAAATGAATTGCTTGTAGCCAACTTATGACTAGCATGTCTATACCATTTAAGAAATATAGGAAGCATGGGTTGATAAAAATCAAAGCTTTCATATAGGTCCCAACACAAATTATTTTAACGAAGGACTACTCGTTTCCAAAGAATAACGTAGATTACCAGTATTTTTATGGAGAAGACAACGTTAATTTGAAATATGGAGCAACGGTATGTTTAGCAATTACCAGTGATGTTATATAGAAGTTTGTTAGTGATTATAATATATCAGAAACAGAAGTACAGTAAACACACAATACAGGAGAATATAATTTTAGGATATAAAAACAAAACAATACACGCAACTTCAAGATCTAGTTACAAGATGAATTCTCAATTCTACAGACAATACCCATCCATCCACTCCACAAATTCAAAAAAGCAATGCATACTTGCAGTAGCCTACTCTACAATTAACATCCACATGGGCAACCTTAATTTCTACAAAATCCAAAATAGCAACCATCTTAACTGACAAGTATCAGATGTTCCCATCACAGGAAACAGTTTAAGAATAAGACAAGAATGGTAGCAGTGACAAGAGTCCTAATTTGTCCAAGAAGTCTGACATCTCAATTTTAGAAAAATTAGATCTTAATAGACTGTGAGCATATCATTTCAGTCTGTGGACACAAACAGAGAAGGCAGTAATTAATAATTATCATCATATAACCATTGGAGAATCCTTACATACTGACTGAAGCAGACAACAAAAGATACCAGCAATAAATGCAGAATACTAGTGTTGGACTTCTAATGGACTTTAAGCAACATAAAGCTTGTATTTGAAGAAATCAGGAGCTAACAAAATGCAAAACCCTAAGTCTTTTATTCTATATCCATAAGGATCTAAAAGAAAGAAAAATCGTCATCAAATGAAGCTGAAATACCCAAGCAGAGATGTAAATGAATTTATCAAACAATTAGAAATTGCGGCCTAGGTAATGAAATTATCTGATTTCTCAATTTAATAATTTAAAAAAAAAAAATTATACAAGATTGTTTGTACTACCTTGTTCCTGATGTTGTTTAGGAGCAAACGGCTTTCTTCCTCAAACCAGTAGAAAACATGCTTACGAAAAAATTGCCTTTCAAGCACAGGGCATAAAACATGCATGACCACATGAAATTTACATTTGAGTTCTTTCTCTCTTACTTTGGAAATCATCTGTTTTGCTTTCTCCCAACAATACAAGGCACAGTAGTTGATGGGTTTCACTTTCCAAATACAGAGTACAACAGTAGCTTTACATTTGTGCCACATGGATCCCTTCACTTCCTTCCATTTCTTTGGTTTCGTTATCATGGACTTCCTGGTTTGAGCCCAGAAGCAACTGTTGATCTTTTACTGCATTTATGCTATCGCTCTTAAATAGGGAAAGCTGATCTAACATGATAGCATTCCTTTTGTAGTTCCAAACAAGCATCGAAATATAATCCTGAGGCGAAACAAGACCTTGCTCCCTAATGCAACTTCGTTGCTCCTCCAAACTTTTTGGATCCTCAAGCCTTATATACTCAAGCAATGCCTTCTCATGATCAGGTCTCCAATTATTTGGGAAAGGGGAGTAATCAGTCTCAGGTACAAGAGACATCCTGGTAAAATGAAGCCCATCAATTGACTCAACAAGACCCATCCTCAGCAAATTATGGTACTCAGGTGACTGCCCTTTCTTCTCCTTCAAAGGTCGGCTCAGATTCCGAGAACCAATCTTGTACACTTTTGCTCGTGAGCGGAGCTTGTACTTTGCAGCATATAGCTTTGCAAGTGAACCCCTTATAATGTAAGAGCAGAAGTTCACTATCTTCTTTCGGTTGTCTGCATACCTATACCACTCAACCATTGTTGACAAGAACTTGTTCATTTGTGCATTGCTGTGAGCTTGAGTGGCATGGAACATTCTAAAACAAGGCTGTGGGTCTGGATCCCTATCCCCCTTGAGAAAGTTTAACTTCCTAAATTGTTTGATGCATTGTTTCAAGCTTGCAGTAACTGACAAAAGGGTTCCCACACCTTTCTCACTGATGATCTTCCCACCAGTAGCGGTGTAACGTAGAGTAGGGTACACCACTCTACGACACAAGACATGGTCAAGGAACATTATGCCCTTTGTTATGTGTTCAATAGGAAGGCTCTCATTGTCAAGTTTAAGCATATACTTCTGATCACAAAACTCAATTAACTGCTTTCTTAATGTTGCTGCATCTGCTCTAGGTCCCCGAACACCAATTAGAATGTGACCCCCATACCGAACATAATCCATCTTCCGGGTCTTATCCGGCCCACTGGTTGGCACAAATTCCGGCCAAGACGTATTCCCTCGTTCAGATTCCCCCTCCGGACTATTCCATATGACATCACTCTTTGAAGGAAGAAAAAATTCCTTAATCTTCCCCTCCATCCAGCGGTCCAATTCATCCAGACAAACGTTAGCCAATAGTGGACTTAGAATCCCACAATGCCCCCATGAAGGATCCTTCTCTGCCTCCTCTGGGGCAAACCCAAAAAATGTCTCCAACCAATACGGGTCAGGTTTTGGCTCATCCTCCGCCAACACCCTCTTCTTCTGATGCTTCCGCTTTACCCTTTTCTTCTTCTCCCCATCGTCAACCTTGCTAGTAATCACCGGAGTAACCAATGCTGACTTCACCAAATCAATCACTTTCTTATCCCTCACATCCCTCATCAAAGCATTTATCACCATCCCCACTTTCATCCCATCCAAAATTGTGCTCAAATCACCCTTTATATACCACAAATACCCAGCAAAACTCCTCCTCACCGCTCTCAACACTGTGTGAGCATTCCTCCCTGGCCTAAATGCAAACGACTTCTGTGAGAACCGAGCCTCATACACTGGCTCCAGAACCATAAGCAACACCTCCTGAACTATCCTATCTTGAAACGCAGGCGGCTGGGTGGTCGTTAAAATCCCCTTAATCTTCCTCTTCGACAACGACCCATAATCAGTCTTATCCTTAGGAGATTTTATAAAAAAATCCAACCTAGCTCCCCACTTAAACCTACTATCAAGAACAGCATTTCTCAATGCCAAAAGGTCCTCAAGAGCCGACCTTTGGATCGAGCTCCGGGGCATATAAGCACCCATCTCATCAGCACAAACCTTTTGGTAAGCTAAAACCCACAATTCGAAACGGCGTAAATAGGAGGACAAATTAGTGACTACCTTATCAGGTTCACGGAAATTCTCAATCCACATTTGGGAACAAACAGAGACACCATCTTCCTTCATGTGGTGAGACGGGCCATCGGGGTCGGGTGGCGCGCGGTGGTGGTGCCGCGGAGTGAAGGAAAAGAGGCGAGACCCATTGGGTTTAGGGGTTAGGGGATTGGAGTGAAAGGAGTAGTAGCAGAAGGTGGTGGCGGTGCGGACAAAGTTGGAATTTGTGAGAATCCGGCGGGTGAATATGGAAATGCCCCGATGATGCATCTGGGGTTTATGGGGTAGGGTTTATCAGGTGGGTTTATGTCATTGATTCTCAGAAAATTTCATCAACTACCAACAAAAAAAAAAAAAAAAAAAAACAAAAGATTCTTTTCCACCTTATATGAAATATAAACACAATTCAGCAAAAAAAAAAAAAAAAAAGAAACATTAACGCAGGAGAACAACAGGAACCACCAAACTAGAACCTCAAGAAAGATTTACTAATGGCACAAACGTCCCAGGGTGAGAGAAATAACTGAGCATCACCAATGGCTAATGTACTTATCCTATTATATAGTCCTACCCTTATAAATTGACCGTGCAAATTTTTTTTTTTTTTTTTTTTGGGCTTAGAATTTACCATGCAAATGATCATAAAGATTGGTGTTTATTTCCTTTCTGGTTTAGTAACAAGGGATAGTCTCTGTCTCTGATGGGTTCAATAACTAAATCACTGTAAAAAAAAGTATATCTCCTTCAAAAAAAAAAAATTCCAATATTTAATCTTCACGCTCTGCAATAGCATTCAAAGTTCCAACAGCCAGCTCTACAGCCTTTTTTTTTAAGAAAAATTGCCAGCTCTTTTTAGTTTTCAGCCATTATTTACTAACACCAAAAGCTTTACGCATTCATACCTGCAAAAAAAAAAAAAAAATTGGCATTGTATTTGTTTACTAATGCATGTGAATGTGGTTAACATTTTCCATGAGGTACCCCAATGCATTATCTACCGTCATCAATTGCGTAATTGTATCGTACGAGAGAGTACCATTTTATTTTATTTAGTTATAGTTGCACACTTTTTTCTACTCATTTGAACTTTTTTTTTTTTTTAACCCAAGAAATATCACTGGAAATAAAATCTTCCAATTGACCAGTTACATAAAACTAATCTTACGCCTGACTACTTAACCTAAAGAAAGAAAAGTTTAAGAGTTCCAATTTCTAAGTTTATATTATTTGACATGTATAAATAAAACTAATGGCAAGTATGGCTTTTCTCGCATATAAAAAGCTTGGTATATGGTCTATTTCCATTTAAATATATATCCATTGTAGGTGAAGTAGTGGACCATAATACCCTACCAGTTGGAGTTGTTGATTTTCAGATATTTTCTTCAGGAAAGGTATTTGAAAACTTGAAATTGTCATATATATATATAATTATATATATAAGACTATAAGAGCTTAGACGCAGCTGTCAATTGGAATGATCTCCTGAGTCTGATTGTCTCTAATACATACTTGAGGTTGCAAGGACTTTGATGTGCTTGATCTATGTATGTTAAATGAAGAGTAGATGGTGGTTGTGGTGGTAGTAAAATGTTAAATGAAGAGTAGATGGTGGTTGTGGTGGTAGTGAAAGTGGTGGTGAGTAAAGGGCTGATAATAATGAATTAAAAACATGCCAAACCGCTCAATAAAGTTTTGATTTGTACATCATTGGGCATTGATGTGCTTGCTCAGTCGTTCTCATCTTATGTTGTTTTTGAATCGGTGCTCATGTTGCACTCAACTTTTCTGTAAAACTAAAAAAAACACATTGCTATCATCATCATCATACAGAGTTTATGAATTATGAAAGGTTTGGCTTATCACCAGTATTTTTTAACTAAAATCTCTTTTATTTGAATGAGAGACTATCACTTCACTACTAACTAAATAAAATTTGGAGATTAAAATACACTACTATTGGCAATGTATATTTAAAACAAAAGACTGGAGGTAAGTCAAACCAATTATAAAAGCAACAAAAATGGATTTCTTATTCCAATAATGTAAACAAAAAATCTGTAGATTAACGAAAGTAGGTGGAAAGGAATTGACTTTATTGGGTGTGCTTAAGAAGGAATGGGGTTGTTGTACATGTTGATATGAGTACAACTGATATGAGACAAAAAACAGGTTTAGCCTAACATTCATGAACCACAAAAAGCTATCATTTACAAAATAATTAAGCTAATTTCCAAGGATTATGTTGCATAGAGATAGTGGAAGCCAAACAGTACGCACTTCATTTTACATGTGAAAGTATAGTACGGCTTAAAAAATAACCAATGATCTAACATGACCATTACATTGTTTAACCTCATGATAATTATTTGCAAGCATATAGAAGAAATGGAATCTTGTTTGCTAAGCCAATAATTAATAATGGATTAGTCAGAAACTTCGCGAACATGCACTCTTTCACATTTGAGATTATAAAAATTCCAAAACATGATTCATTATTTGAAAATAAAATTTTTAAAAATGAACAAATGAGCACTATGGTTTAACGCCTAGAAACGTTGAGAGGGAGAAAGAAAGAACTACAATGATTTATGATGGCTTAATTAATGTTTGACGTACTTATCAAATAATTATACAGAAAGATATCTTTGACTGAGAAAATGGATCTACTTCGGGTATGTTTATCTATATATTAATGTTTACCTGCTTGTCACGCATGAGCATGCTTGTCTCATATGCAATATTATATATGATGGAAGCTTAATTTCAAACAATTCACACCAAACTCTACACGTAGAAAATCCCAGTGTATCGAATAACGATATTTATGGTCTGTTTATTACATTATAAAATGACCTTTCAAGCATTCGAATTTATATAATGATCATGAGTTTCAAGAACCTTTTTTTTTTCTTTTTTGGAAAAAAAAAAAGTTTTTCCTTTTCACATTCCTAACCTTTCACTTTTGCTAATACTAATAAAATTGCAAGTGATATAAAATTGTCTTACAATATATATGTGGTTTTGTAATTGAAAGAACATCATTTTCACATTTACATCATTGACATCACTTTTATTATTATATCAGTAAAAAAGCAAGTCACATAAATAATTTTTAAAAAAAAGTTTTGAAATTTTTTGTTCAATTGAATTATTGTCTATAATAAATATGGTTTCCAACTAAGCATATATTGAGTTGGATTATGTTCCTATTAGTTATATTTAAATAAAAGCAAAAATAAATGTTTGGTTCTGAAATTTCAAATTCTATATATTTTGATCCTATAATTTGATACGTTCTTTTTTTATTTTCTCTAAAAACAACAATAAACAAATCACTAACTCCTCTAATTTGATATGTTATTTTTATTCTAAAAAAACAAATAAACAACCAAGTTAGTGATTTCGTTTATTGACTTATTCTCTATTGGCTTACTTGGCTAAAGAACGTTGATATGGTATTTTTTGGCATGGCATTGACAAAGGATAACTAAACAAGCTCATAGGTTTCCACATGTTTTCCCTTATTCATTGAAGAAAAAAAAAAATCTCACAGTCTAGACCCAGCGAGTAGATTAGCCACTATGGTTACAGCTCTTATGAAAAACATCAACTCAAATCGTCCCCCCATCATTTTTTTGTAAAATGGAGATTCTTCTAGGGGTTTATTAGAGTTTTTTATTTTAACCGTAAGAGAAAATACATGGCAGCCACATGGCGTGCCTAATTATCCTTATCAAAACTTGTAACAAAAATAAATTAATTAATGAATAAACACATTTAGTTAATCACATAAGCAAAAATTAACTTGGTCTGTTTAAATTTTTTTGAGAACTAATAAAATAAAAAAAAATTAGGAACTTTGACCCAATTTCAAAGATCAATCTACCATATTTTTTGCATCTTTCACATTTGAATGGAATGGCACACACTGACCCATAAGAGCTAGGAATCTAATAATTTCAATACGATTTTGTTTTTTGTTTGAGAAGATAACTTTAATACAATATCATTACAAGTTTGTGGATATTATATATATTAAAAATTTATGTGGGCACAATCCAAATGTATATTGGGCCTTGGGCTTGTCCGAGGAGAGACCCGTGGCTCTAGAGAATATATCAATAGCAAGAAGGTGATAATATTTTGAACTTTACGAGCAAATTCTAACTATAGAGGGTGGGAGAGGTTGTCCGATGAGAAATATCCCTCGGCTAAATGAAACGAAGATTCAAAGATGTACTCCTACCATCAAGGGTGACGTTCCAGAGAATTCTATAATAAAGACATGCATATCATAATCGTACAGAGAGTAATGGGAGCTAGGAAAAATCTAAGGGAAAGCTCTGGCACCGCATTGAATGCCCTACAGGTAACTTCTGCTGTATTTATGTGAAAAGATCCTATTAAAGTACTGCACTTGGCTACCCTAACTCACAGAGGGCAAGAGAGTGTCCGATGGACAAGCACTCAAGTAGTGGATCTGATGTATCAATAAGTGGAGAACCAGGTCATTCAAAGGAGATATATAATGTAAGAACCCCTGATGAAAGGGGGGTCAAAAATAGAAGGAAGAAACACTGTAACAATCAAGAACTGAACTTGTAACCTATTTGAGAGTCAATATATAAAAACTGGTCTCCTCGATTATGTCGATGACGATTTTACTTAGAATAAAAAAAATCTATCTTCATTTATTTGTCATCTGAATCCACTTTACTTGTTGTTTGATTCATTAAGCCCAGTTTTCTCACCCACTCTCTAAAATTCATTGTATTGGGCCAGAGAGGTGTCTGATGGATACAAGCACTAAGTAGTGGTCTGGATGATAATAGTGGAGACCAAGAGTCATTCAAAGGAGATATATAAATGTAAGAGACTTCTGACGAAAGGGATCGAAAATAGAAAGAGAACACTGTAGCAATTAAGAACTAAACTTGTAACTAATTTGAGAGTCAATATATAAAAACTGGTCTCCTCGAATTATGTCGATGACGATTTTACTTAGAATAAACAAATTTATCTTCATTTATTTGTCATCTGAATCCACTTTGCTTGTTGTTTGATTCATTAAAGCCCAGTTTTTCAACCCACTCTCTACAAATTCATTGTATTGAGCTTTTTGAGCTTAAGTTCCTCAATCCTTTGGGCTTAAGACTCGAATTGCCTCCTTACATATATATATATATATATATTTATTTATTTATTTTTTTTTTAAACGTGACAACTTAAAATATAATTATAAACGGATACGCACAAATAATAAATGTGCAAGAGGAATAATAAATAATAAATAATATATAGTATTCAAATGAACAAGATTATTTTATTTTACAGATATCATATCATGCTGCACGACATTACACATATCTGGATCTGTCTTTATTTTTGCAGACTAATAAGCATCTCGAATCCTCTGCTGCCATAAAACTGGAAAAACAATGCGGGGTTCATAATTCCAAAGTCTAGTTTGGGTACCCTGACAAACAGATACAATAAGGATCTATATATTCTTGTATTGTAGTTAATTAATGAAATCTATCTCTTGGAGTTTCGAGCTTCCAAATATTCATATAACTCAATGCACTGTGCACATGACAAGTTAATTGTGACTGAAGTCATTTACCAAAATGTTCAAAAATTCATATTTTAGGGGAACCAAAAAATAAAATTCAATACATTAAAAAACTTTTTAGTTAAAATTTATGGCTACTTTTTACAAATTATAATATTTGATCAGGACAAATTGTATTTCTTCCTAATTTCATTATAGTTGCACTGTGTATTTGGCAACAAATTAAAAAGTTAACTTTTTGTTTAAATTATCTATCCACATTATTTTTTGTCTTAATTTTATTTCAAATTATTAAACTTTCAACTTTTTGGAAATAAACTAACTTTTTGTCTTAAATTATACTGATAAGCTACCGAAAATAAGTAGTTCACAAATAGACATGCAATTTCTCCTTAAAATTTCATACTAACAATATTAATTATTGGTGATAAACACTTTATACATAAGATTTTCATCAAATTTAATGAAAAATTCAAACTTTTGTTTTTTTTTTGGTTAAAAAAAAATTCAATTTTCAGTTATTTTTTATGAAAATCATTACAGTAATGGTAATGACAGCTCAAAAGTGAAGATTAGAAAGCACTTTAAGTGATGGATTAATAAATATATCCAAGTCCAGCAATGTGGTCGTAAGCATTATTGACTACTCAAACCTTCGTTTAAGAACACATGCATATTATATATAGTGATCTCTATTTTCCATCTTTGTGACAGACCATTACTGTAATCTTTCTTGGCCTTATGTTTATTAAACTAATCCTGATCAGGCTGCTATTGACATCGATGTTCTAATCCTCTTATTAAAAAATGGAAAACATCGTCACTCAACAAGTTGCAATGGGTCATCATAAAGTTACTATAGAATGCAAATTTAGCTACAAATGAACCGCCATTGTCATATAGTCCATGCTTGAGATAGTGATGCACGGACCTAATCAAATATAAAACTGAAAAACCAGTCTTACTATAGTAAGAATGGTTTTTATCTTGTTAATTATGTTCAGTTTTTAATAATTTATGTTTAGCCATTCTTAATAATTTACGTTGATACCTTTTTTTGGATATGAATTTCTCTCTATAGGCATCTCTTAATCTTTGATTCTTTTCCCATTTATGATTAAGATTAGGACATGAAATTTTATGTCAATCTCTAAGCCACATTAACTGTAATACTTCAATTTGATTGATTGTGAGATGAGTCTCACATCGGGCATATACTGGGTTAAACCAGCTAGGCTTTATTAACAATTACAAGTAGTTTCAATTGTGACTGTCCTTTTGAGGTATAGTGCAAATGTGACTAGCACTTTTCCTTAGGTCGTTACATTAACACACAAACAAATAATCAACAGTTTAATTTTTAAGAGATTTTAGAAAACAATCGATCAAGCAAATATGTATAATTCATATGCCTAACAAACATGAGAAAGTACATAATTCAGTACACTCTTAGCATATATACAAGTCAGGCAAAATTTATTTAAGGAACAATTTTTAGTACCTTTAGAATCTTGATATACCACCTTCTCAAAAAAAAAAAATTTGATATACCATTGCAATCACAAAAGTGTATTTTGCAAAGTTCTTAATTACTTCATCTGTCACACAAGCAATTCCATTTTTGAAAGTTCCTTTGACTCTATCTCAAGCAACCATTCACATGTTAAATTGTTAGCTGATAACTTTTTATAGAATAGAAAATGACACAATAGCATTCATCAAGGAAAAAGAAAATGACACAGTAACTAGCTAGGGATAATGGAGAGTGAGAGAGCTCGAGAGAGAGAGAGAACAGCCTAGATAAGAAAACTCTTAACTCAATAAATCTGATTTTATATAGTATTATTGCGCTTTGTTTTAGGGAAGATTATCAAACAGACTAATTAAAAGGGATTTCTTCCTACATATAATATTATATCTTAGCTTATGAAATCTGATTCTAGAAGCATTTTTTTCCTCTGATATGACTCAAAAATTGGACACAAACAGAAAGGTCTATTTATTGGAAGTTATAGAATAGACAGGTTAATATACATAGATAAAACCTATCTTAAAGTCCACATATTATTATAAGATATGCAATTGTAATATATTACACGATATTATAAAGTATCACTTCAGTCACAAACTCTTTAGCAAAAAAATTCAGCCACAAACTCACAATCTTTGTATTAGATTTTATATATATATATATATATATATATATAAAGTTGAATATATCATATACGGAAATTTCGAAAATGAAAAAAAAAAAAAAAAAAAAAAGTCTTTTGAAATGTCGGCAATCTATAATATTTAGGTTTGGCAGAATTAAGATTAAGAAAAAGAACAAAGCAGCAGGCCATGATCAATATAGGTAAACATTTTAATATTAATAACCGGCCTCATACGTAGTTTCCATCTACTTGCCTTGGAGGCTTGGACCTCTCAACTCTTTTGAAAGATACTACACCTTTTAGTGAAGTGCGAACCCTCTGAAGTGTAAGCGACTTCAATTTATAATAATACCCCAAGTATTGAAGGAATCAAACGTTTATTAAGTTTTTTTTTTTTTACTAACAAAAGAATTTGTAGCTCAAGCTGCATAGACTCTACCGAATATACATACATACATACATATATATATAGACACATACACATGGGTTATATATATACACACATGAGTTGGGTTCAAATTACACATGGTGTAACTTTAAGAAATGTTACACTACTCAAAAACTTGTTATAAAATTCATATTTTAAAAATCACACCGTTGAATTACACGTTCTATATATTCTTAACATTCAAGCCAATTTTCATATCAATTTAACGCTATTTACCAATCTATCCATAAACTCATCTTTTATGCATTATTTTAAATTACAAAAACTTGAATTAAAAAATTGATTGATAATATGGCTATAAATTTTTGATCACCTTAAAATTTTACAAGCATGGAGAATCTACGAAAATAATGTAATTTAAGAGTGAATTTGACAAAATTCACATCTAATTAAAAAAATTTGAGTAGTGTAACATTGCTTAAAGTTACATAAGGTGTAACAAGAATTGTCTGAAAGATCTAAATTGCTTACTAATTATATTTAATTACATACACACATGATGAGCAAAAAAAAGATTAATATTATGGATTATTTATCATTGTGGTCCTTAACTTTTGCCCTATCAAAGAAAGTTGGGTTAATTAAGTTACATAAGGTGTAACAAGAATTGTCTAAAAGATCTAAACTGCTTACTGATTATATTTAATTATGTACACACGTGTTGAGCAAAAAAACAAATTAATATTATGGATTATTAATCATTGTGGTCCTTAACTTTTGCCCTATCATAGAAAGTAGGGTTAATTACGATATAAATGAACGTAATAAATAATATCAACTAGTGTTACATTATAAATGAAAGTAATAAATTAATAAAGTAAAACATTGAATCATTACAAGAAAATCTAAGATTGTTCTAAAAATAAAAAATAAAAATCTAAGATTGGTGCTGTAATAAATTTTTTCCCGCTGAATCGGGAAACTTCATTAAATACATATTAGACAAGTGCAAGTGTCATTTTGGGTTAGTTGTTATGTTCATCACTCATCTTACCAAAATTGTGGACACGCAAAAGGAAGATTAAAAAAAAAACACCTTCTAAACAAGAACAGTCCCGGACACATTAGAACTTGTATAATATATAAGTTAATAATAAATAGCCTTCTGGTGCTGTAGCCTGTAATATAAGAGTCTGCGTTTGGCTTAATTAGTTCCTTATTATGTAAGTTCATTCGTCTATTTATTGCGATTTGATAAAAATAAGTTATATTTAGAAAGAACTAGATTGTAAAAATCGGTATATATATATAGGACAAAATTGCTAAATGCCCTTTTTGGGTAAACTAAGCAGCGTTTTACCCTAGTTTTCAAACTAATTTTGAAAATCGATTTTCTTAAAATCAAGTTAAGCCCTATAGTAGCGTTTTTAAGAAGCCTACAGTGGCGTTTTGTAACTTGATTTATATGAAATCGAGTTATAGGTAAAAAAATTTTAAAAAAAATTGCCTATAACTCGATTTAATGGAAGCCGAGTTACAAAACGTCATTATAGGTCTTAAAAATGTCACTATAGGTCCTTAAAAACGCTGCTATAGGACTCTAGAATTTTTTTTTTTATAACTCAATTTTGAGAAAATCAAATTTCAAAAGAGATGTATTTCTTTAATTAGTTTAAAAAATAAGATAAAACGCTGCTTAGTTTGCACAAAAAGGGCATTTAGCAATTTTGTCATATATATATATATATATATAACCCCAAACCAATAAACACAAGTTTTATACACATGCTCCAAGAATTGAAAATTTGAAATGTTACATTTAAAAATAAGTGTGGTTAACACATATTCTTAGAACATTTATTAATTTGTTAACGAGTCATTTAAAAAAGTTTTGATGTTACTTTTTATAAAAATATATATATATATATATATATAAATTGTGGTCCTTAACTTTTGCCCTATCAGAGAAAGTTGGGTTAATTAAGTTACATCCAGTGTAACAAGAATTGTCTAAAAGATCTAAACTGCTTACTGATTATATTTAATTATGTACACACGTGTTGAGCAAAAAAACAAATTAATATTATGGATTATTAATCATTGTGGTCCTTAACTTTTGCCCTATCATAGAAAGTAGGGTTAATTACGATATAAATGAACGTAATAAATAATATCAACTAGTGTTACATTATAAATGAATGTAATAAATTAATAAAGTAAAACATTGACTCATTACAAGAAAATCTAAGATTGTTCTAAAAATAAAAAATAAAAATCTAAGATTGGTGCTGTAATAAGTTTTTCCCCGCTGAATCGGGAAACTTCATTAAATACATATTAGACAAGTGCAAGTGTCATTTTGGGTTAGTTGTTATGTTCGTCACTCATCTTACCAAAATTGTGGACACGCAAAAAGAAGATTAAAAAAAACACCTTCTAAACCAGGACAGTCCCGGACACATTAGAACTTGTATAATATATAAGTTAATAATAAATAGCCTTCTGGTGCTGTAGCCTGTAATATAAGAGTCTGCGTTTGGCTTAATTAGTTCCTTATTATAGAAGTTCATTCGTCTATTTATTGCGATTTGATAAAAATAAGTTATATTTAGAAAGAACTAGATTTTAAAAATCTGTATATATATATATATATAAAACCCTAAACCAATAAACACAAGTTTTATACACATGCTCCAAGAATTGAAAATTTGAAATGTTACATTTAAAAATAAGTGTGATTAACCCATATTCTTAGAACATTTATTAATTTGTTAACAAGTCATTTAAAAAAGTTTTGATGTTACTTTTATAAAAATATATATATATATAATTTGTTAATTTTTTTTCTATAAAATTTTTTAAAAAAATGTTTCTTAAATAAATATTCTTAAGACATTAATTTATTTTTTTCATTAAAAATAAAAAAAGAAAAAAAAAATCTCTCACAAACTAAACGAAAACTTTGTTTGAAAGTCAAACCGTGTTATCAAGTGAATCAACAATGATCGGCTACAGCAGCCCGAAGTCAACTCATGAGTACTATAGAAATTGAAAAAGAAGGGCAATCTCGTAATTAATGAAAAATTCAAGCCCAAACGCATTCCCAACGTTCCTATATAAACCTCATGAATTCATAAAGCCAAAAAGTGTGAAAAAGGTATCAATAGTTCAAACTTCAAACACCAGTACCATACATAAATGGCTTCCTTATCTACCACCACCACAATCACCACCGTCAATGAAGGCAGCGCCACCTCAATCTCCGCCGTCCACTCAGATATTCTTCACACACATATCCTAACACGCCTTGATGGGCCCACCTTTTGAGGAGCAATTGATATTGAAAGCGATCAAGGAAGAATGCCCGTGGGAAAACCTCCCAAAACGACTTCAAGCAACGCTTTCTTCTAAGGAAGAATGGCATAGAAGGTAACAGTTACTGTAGACCTTAATGCTACATTTTGCGTTTTTCAAAGAAAAAAAAAATAGTTGTGATTTTTTGGTATTTAGATGGAGAGAAATTGTTAATTGTGTGAAAATGACAAAAACTATGGGGTTGGGTTATGGATCATTAATAGACTAATCAGGGTCTGTTAGTGTGGACCGGGAATTTAAAAGGATGTGATGGTTTTTTTTTGCTGAAATTTGGTTGAAGTATAGTTGTATTTAGAAACACCACGGTTTTAGAAAGTTTTACATAGGCAAATAAGCTAATTGAACACATACAACCCTTTAATACATTACCTTTTCTAGGTATAGCTGTACTTTTCCTAGCTTATTTTTTTAAGCTCAGTAAGGCAATGAAACTAAGCTAATCCAAAACAAGCATGAACATTTTTGAGGTACAGTTTGAAGTTTGCTAGTGGCAAAGGCTTGAGTTGGAGATGCTCTAGGGGTTGCTGAAGTTTGTTATCCCGTAATGAAAGTATGCGCATAGATATGTCTGGTTAGGTCCATTAACATATGGTTTATTATTCAATATTCATTTCGGGCAAACTTTTCTTTCTAAATTGGTTGGTACAGTATTATGTGCAGGAGTCAGCATGTATTCTATTCATAATCAATGCTTTCTGGGCATCCCTTATGAATTGGAATAAATCAGTGAATAACTGAGTGGCAAAGGTTTTGACGTTGAATTTTTTTTTTTGGATAAACAACGGGCTTATTAATGAAGAAAAACTCCCAAGTATACAGGGGTTTTCAATGGAAGGAATACAATAAACATCTTAAATTACAATACTCTCAAACAAATCTAACAGAGAATAACATGAGAACGATTGTAATGGTCTAGTCCGATCAAGCATAGAATGAAAAAAATAAAAACGATTTAGCTTTGAACCTCTTTCGTAGAAATTGCGTGGGCATGGCGAGCTACATGAGGTTGGTGATACCAATAGGGGATAAGCAACAGCAACGGAAACGGACTTGGATTCATTTGAATGGGAAGGACAGTTTGGTAATTTTGCAGAGGGCAATGGAGGGTAAAAAGGGAATAAAGAGGGGGAAGAGGAAGGAAGGAAAAGATACCATGAGTTTTTGGAGAGGAAGAAGGAGAGGAAAGAGAGGAAGCTAAGAATAGAAGGGAGATTGGATATGTTGTGTGTGGCTTTTGGGGTCTTGGGATTTGCCACTTTTTGGTTATTTGTTTTGTGCAGATAAAAGAAAAAATTTAAGGTTTTATTATATATTTATATCCCAGGTAAAAAAAAAGAGAGAATAAGGTTGTTTTATATTTTTTTTTTCTTTTTATTTTTTCTCCAAGTTCATTGGTATAATTATAAAAGAAACAAGAAGAAAAAAAATTATGACTTCATTTCCTTTCATCCTTTGTACAATTACCTTAAAATTACCTCTATATGATGAGTTCAGTATATCTTTATTAATTTAGCAATATTCTTTTATTTTTAATTCTAGGCTGTATTTGAATTTACGAATTTAGAATCAAAATATTTGGAGAGATTTTTTAGGATATAATGGTTTGGTATGAATTTTAGTAATGCGGGTTTAATTTGGAAATATGCAATTTGGCATGGATTGGGCATGTCGTGAAGAAGTTTTCGGTCACATTATGAAGTTGTTTGGCAGAGATGATAAAACAGTGAGAGAAGAGAAAACTTAAGGAGGATAGATAAAAATAAANAGCCTCCGCAGCTTGCACGTGTTCTCAGCTCAGTACACTTTCATCTCAAGAGGCACTTTGGACAAACATTTGCAACTCCACGTGGCCATCCACCAAAACGCCACGTATACGCCACGTCATATCCACGTTCCCAAACGGTCCCCGCTCTTTCTCTCCGACTCCTTCCCGCTCCTCACAAATTTGGACCGCCCAAACAACTCTCCCGAAGCCATCACGACCGTACGTCGAACTAATCTCAGCCGTCGATGTTTACTACAAGGGCAACCTCGTATTCAGCAAAGTGATCGAGACCGAGACAGTTACCGGTTGGTTTAAATGCTCGCCGTTTAGGTTGGACCTCTTGGACCCCAAAGACGTGGTCCCCACACCGATAAGGTTGCTGGACGATGACGACGACACGTGTCGTGATCTTCAGGAGGATTTGGAGCTGAGCTGGATCCTGATCGACCCGATCGGACGGCGGGCGATGAACGTGTCGAGTCAGAAGCCAGTTTCGGTACAACGTCATTGGTTGAGTGGAGAAGTGCACGTGCGGTTCGCGACAATCTTAGCCGGCGACCACCACAGAGGATCTTCCTCGGAGTTCGTGCAGTGTGGGGTAGTGATCACGTGCGGTGGGTCCCAGGGAAGGGTTGTGCTGATTAAGGAGATTAGTTTGCAGGCGGAGGACATGGATGGATTCATTGAATGGGAAGGACAGTTTGGTAATTTTGCAGAGGGCAATGGAGGTAAAAAGGGAATAAAGAGGGGAAGAGGAAGGAAGGAAAAGGTACCAGAGTTTTTGGAGAGGAAGAAACTTAAGGAGGATAGATAAAAATAAAATATATATAAAAAAAAAAAAAAAAGGAAAGGAGAGATTAGTATTTCCATTATAAATGTTTGGTAAGAAAGTGAGAAAAAAGTGGAGAGAAAATAAAGCATTTTGTATTAAATTTTATTACACTTTGTATTAAAAGTTTTTTTGTTATAAATTAGAATAATAATGTTATCAAATAATGTTAAAGCATTTAAGGTTTGTATTAAAGCATTTAGGATTTGGCTTACTTCCAATTTTTTTTTAACTGGAGGAGTCCTTTTATTTTAAATGCATAATAGCAAATAATAGTGAGTTTTAATCTCTACATTTTATTTGGTTAGTAAGTGATGTGGCAATTTCTCATTAAAACAAAATGAGGTTACAGTTTAAAAAGTACTGAAAGTAAGCTAAACTCATATATTTAAGATATTCTCTTTCATATTTTATTAAAGATGTACTCATGAAAAAAATCAATTTCTCTCTTTCTTCCTATCGTTTTTTACTAAACCAAACAATAGGCCTATTGTTTGGTTCTCCTAGGAATATATCAAAGAGTATGCTATTCTGTGGTTTTGTCAACCATTAGATTGGTTCTGCCTATAAAAATTACATTAATTGCGAAGAAGAAATGAGGAATGGTTTAGAAAGTTTTATATATAAAGGGTAGCTGTCTTAGATATATTGGCAATAAAAATATTTGAGAGTAAGATATAGACATTGAAAGGAGACGTCAGACGTGATGTTGTAACTAATAAGATATTTCTCTCTTTTTATTATTTACAAACGCGTAGACTTGATTTTCTATGCCATTTAGTCCCGAAATGAATATGTTATAATATTTGATTCCAACATCAAGCAATCAATGCGTGTAAATTATAATACTAAAAATCCCTTACAAAATAAGAGTTTTAAGAGGCTTGGACACTGTTTTATGATTTTTTTTTTCTTTTTAAATTATTTTTGAAATAATGAGGCTAAGAGCTTCTAATGTCTACGAACTGAATAATACAAATCTTCTATACCATTTTTTGTGTTACATTTTATGTTTTACCAATCACAATTTATCATATATTTGTTTAAATTTCCTTATAAATTAACCAAAGTTTAAAATGAAAAAAAATAAATAAACACATGGTCAGTTGTAATTGGTAGAATATAAAATAAAACATAAAATGTGGTACGACTGTATTAGTGAATAGGAAAAGCGGATTGAGATAACTGTAGGTTGGTAAGGTACTTGGGATTCCTTTACTTGTAACTGCTTGATTTGATAATAGTGGAATTTTGGGAGTGGTGACCTAAAAATCACCCGGTGAGGTTTTTGCTGCAAGGTTTTTCTCCATTCATAAACAAATTACCATGTCATTTAATTTCCACTACATATTTAGTTATTTGGTGATTTGTTTGTGCTACCACGCGTTTGCATGATAAATTGATTAATTAATAACTTGGTTAATTAATTAATTAATTTTTATCACAATGGGTCAATTCAGTTTATGGCCTATCGGGGTGAAAAAAGAAAAAGTAGCAAAATAAAAACTATTAAAGTCCAAATGGCAGGAATAATGGTCCACGAGCCCACAAAATAACAAAATGGTTCGAAAGCAAGCAAACAGGCCAAGGAAGCCCCAAAGAATGAAATGGAAAGCCATGGGTATCATAAGAAATAGAAAGAAAGCAAAAATGGGCTAGAGGAGCCCAAAGAAGGGAATTAGTAAATGAGATTGGTTTGAAGGCTAATAAACCCAAAAGTAAAGGATGTGTTAGTTGGGCTAGGGAAGCCCAAAAGATTACTAAAAGCCCATGGGAATGTAAGAAGTAGGAAGAATGAAATGGGCCAAGGATGCCCAAAGGAATGAAGTGAGTCGAGGATGCCCAAGAAATAAAATGGGCCGAGGAAGCCCAAGATGTTATATGGACTGACCTAGTAAGAATACTGGGCAATGTGAACTAAAGGAAGAAATAGCACATGAAACTGGCATGGCAGGCCCAGAGGTAGTCTAGCAAACAAGGTTAAACGATATTGTGGCAGAAACAATGCAATGGCATGGTAGGGTACCAGCTAACCCACGAACCAGAAGTGAAAGGAGACAAGGGCTGAATTAAAGAAGAAAAAGCCCACACCTAAGCAGTGCCCAGCCTAAAGAAGGAACGAGATGCAAAGAATGAAGATCTAATGATTCATCCATGCCACAAGAGTTAAACAAACAGCAAAACATGCAGTAGGACTAGACAAACCTGCAGGCAATGGCAAATGCATGAATATAGAAAAGCAATGGACTCACATGGGAGTAGAGCATACACATGGCTCAAAACTGCCTACTTGTACCCAGCCAATATAGGAGAGGTGAGACATGGGTCAGAGGTAAGAAACGGTATGGTCTGTGGTAGGGAGAAGAGGGAGCCTATTCTAGGGTTCCCGCTTAAGCTTTTGGGAAAATGTCCTGCTGGGATGACATACCACCCAAAAGAGACAAACATGAGCTAGAATCACTAAGTGCATACTATAAGAATTAGTAAGAGAAAAACCAGCCATTATCTGGATGAGAATGCAAAGAGAAGTAAGAAAATAAAAGAAAACTACTTTTGTCTGGAAATGAAGCGTGGTGCAACCAACATCGGGTAGCGGTGATGGTTAGGCAACTAACAGACTAATGGGCAATCTGGGAAGGACGCCCAAATAGGCCAAAAGTAGTTGAAGGGTAAAAATAGTAAATCTTATCATGGCAGGCAGTATAAAAAGGTCTTAGCCATGCACAGTAAACAACAACAAGGAGGAACAAGAGAAAACACTGAAAACTGAGAATGAGTAAGAAAATAAAAGTGATAGGAGTGAAAAGCATGCACCAATAGGCTATCAACTTCTCTCCCTTTCAATAGCACTCTCTCTAACAAGTTAAGAATCTGAGGTTAAGCCACCTAGGCCCATTCTCCAAAGTGAGCAATTTCTATAGCAAGATTCCCCTATGAGGTTGCCCACATTGGAGATTGGTCCCCTTTTTGGACTTAAATCTGCCAAGGAGCCAAGTTTAGCAGACTAATTCTCTTCCTTCTTTGTCATGATTGTTCAATGACTAACGCCATTTTCTTGTTATTAATTTACTCTTGTCATGCTTACATTATTGTATTTTCTTTTTGTGAAATTGTTTAAGCATCCTCTTTGTTAGTAGCAAGTGGTGTATTTAAAATATTTTAGCTATCTTGCCATATTATGTTTTTCCTGCCATAACACTTTTTGTGACAGTATTTCCTGTCAGGGCCTGAGACTCCATCAAGATTCCTACCAGGGGTTCTAACTTGTGCACAAGCTAGCCTAAAGTGAGTTTCAATTAAGTCAATCCCGACTCTTTTATCCCAGAATCATTGGGCCATAGTGCGGCAGGAGCAGCCCAGCCCAGCACATAAAAAGGTCCAACACACCACTTTACAAGATAATGAAGTTTTTATTTATTTATTTATTTAACTCTTTGGTAACTACACTGTATCATCACACACACACATATATATTTTGAATAATTCGATAATTACGTTGAATTAAGATAGGGAATTTGAATATTAGATATATATGTTGGAAAATAAAAACTGCTAATTAAATTACAATATTCTTAGCATGACAAGTAATAGGTGGTATATTTTAATAAAAGTAACATGTAATATAGGCAAAGATGTTTTTCTTGCCAAATTACTAGTCCTTAATTATTAGACTTTCACATGATATGATTGCCAAATTTAACTCTTGTATATTGCCAAGCATTCAAAGATATCTAGTGAATCTTAGAAAAGGTAATTAAACACATTTAGGGGCAAACAACTTTAAAACTAAAAGCTTTCTCCCAAAAAAAAAAAAAAACTTTAAAAAACTAAAACTAAAATAGGGAATTGATAAAAAAATAAAATAAAATAATACAAAATTTTCAAAATAACACCCAATTTACACGCATTTTATAGGAATAATAATAATAATAATATCTTTTAATAGAATTAATTGGGTTTAAGTATGAAAATACCTAGTACTCTTATAATTATGTCATCTTTTGTCATTTATAGAATATAACTTGTAAGGGCACGATTTGCAGCCCAAGCCCAATATGTATGGGATTGTGGGTTAATGAGCCCAGCACAATGAATTTGTAAAGAATGGGTCCAAGAACTAAGCCCTAGAGAATCTAACAACGGCTGGGAAATGTTTGAAAGTCGATCGTGCAAGAAAAAGCACGTAAAAATGTGTCAATGTATTGCGCCGAGGAGACAAGTATTTGCATAGATCAATGAAATGGTTACGAATGTCATCCCCCTCTCCCTGGAGGGGTTTCTTTATTATATAGTCCCTCTTAGGCAATCCTTACCCTACACTTGTCAATAATTTGGGTTGCTACTTGAATACTTGTCCCATCAGACATCTCCTCTAGCCCTTCTATGAGTTGCGGTGACCAAGGAAACACTGTTCAGAGGTCTTCCCCACATAAATGCGGCTAGAAAAGCAGCTGTAATGCATTTAATGCGGTGGCAGTAGCTTTTCCTTAGATATTTTCGAGTTCCCTTCATTCTTGTGTGTCTCCGAGGCACGATTCCATCACTGGAGCTTCTATGGAGGTCATTCTTACATTAGGAATTCAGGCTCGAGGCATGCCAACCAAGTCGAGAGGAGTTGTTCCTCAGACCATCTTCTATTCATTTCTTACTCGTGAGACTTTAAACTAGAATTTCTCAACTCTATTTGTCTCTCCTTGAACATGTTTAGTGCCTTCGAACAAGGCCCAAGACCCAATATATGAATTTTTGGGCCCTTATCCCTACATAACTAATTACTTAAAGGCACTTTATTACTATTAAGGGTCATGCGTCCAAGTGTCCAACCGATTAACTTGACAAAATCACCCAATCTGATCAGTCCTAACAGTTCAAGGTAGTTTTTTTGTGGGTCGGGTTTTCATTGATATGTTTTCAACCCATCAAACCTAACCTATTCAAACACACACAAGTGCACGCACACACCTAAAATTTATTTAATTTTTTTGTGTAGTGGGCCTTTTTGTAATGTTGGGCTGGGCTACCTCTTGCTATACTGGGCCCAAGTGTTTTGAGTAAGGGAGTTGAAACTAGTCCAACTACAGCTCACTTTGGTCTGGCTTGTGCACAAACTATGCCTTATCTGCCAAGAACTTCGTTCACATGCCTATGGCAGGCAAAACTACTTTGGATAAGTTATGGCAAGCAGACATGATAATAATAATAAAAGAAAGTACTTTTGCCTTTAGACAAAGTGAATAAGTATATCCCAATTAAAAAATGATAATCACAATGAAAAGAAACACTTTGCAAAGCAAGTAGTGGGAATAAATAGGTAAGACATGAATTATCTAAAGAAAAATATCAATTTGCTTTGCTGTCCACGGGACCAAGACTAAGGAGGGAACCATCTTCCTTAATGTGAGTAATCTCTTGGGAAAATCCTGTCGTTTGAAATTAGTCACTTTGAGGGAAACGGACCTGAATGGCTTATGCCCCAAAAGAATTCTTTACTTTGGGTAGAGAGCAGGACTGTTAGAGGGGGAGAGGGGACGACCTATTGGTGCATGCCTCCCATTCTATCCTCCCCATTTCTAATTCTTCCTTGCTTTTCTTTTCCTTTTTCTTTTCTCAGTGTTGGCTTATGTTTGTTGTGATTCTCTCTTAGAGGTTTCTATTACTGTGTTTGTGCTTATGATCGTGCCTCCTTTTTTTCTCCCCTTCCTGGTAAGGGTCCTTTATATAGTGTCTGCCGTGACCGAATTTTACTATTTTAGCCTTTAACAACCTTTATTTGGTCTGGTGTCCTTGTCGACCACTTACTGGTTTGCCAGTCGCTCAGCCACCACTACTTACTATGCTGGCCGTGCCACCAGACAAAGAAGACTATTTTGTTTGTTTGTTTGTCATGGCACTCTTACCTACTATGATGTGGGTGCTTCTCTCTCTCTCTCTCTCTTCCTATCCCTCATGGCATGCACCTAATGGTTCCAGCTCATCCTTACTTCTTTTGGGTGGTATGTCATCCAACGACACCCCAAAAGAGCTTCAGCAAGAATAGGCTTTCCCTCTCTCCATCGCCAGACCATACCTTCTTACCTTTAGCCCATACCCACCACCTCCTGTATTGGCTGGATATAGGTTGGTGAAGCTTGAGCTTTGGGCGTGCTTTACTTTCCATGTATGTCCAAATTTGCCTGTTGCCCATGTGTTCGCCGTGGTCTAGAGGCTTATTTGCACATTCTGCCGCGCATCTCTGGCTTCTTATGTTGTGAGCCATTTTCTGGCTTCTCATTCTTTAAGGCCTACTTCCTTCAGGGCTGGGCTTTGCTTAATTATGGGCTTTTCCTCCTTCAACCCATTCTTTTGCTTTTCTCTACAGTCTTTGCATTTCCTGCTACATTATTCTGCCATTCCTACTATGATGTTGTTTGACCCAAGCCTGCTGGCCTCTTTGGGTTTGTTGCTTATTCTTCTCTTAATGACTCAGTATAGTCATTGGGCTTATTGCTTGTGGGCTCCCATGTCCCATTTATTTCCTTTTGAGCATCCTTGGCCCATTTACTTTCCTTGGGCATCCTCGCCCATTTATTTTCCTTGGACATCTTCGGCCCTATCTAATTCTATGTTCCCATAGGCTTTTACTAATTCCTTTGGGCTTCCCTGGCCCAATTGCTTTATCTTTCATCCTTGGGTCTCATGGACTTTCCATTAACCCCTTACTTTCTTTACTTGCATTACTTCGAGCCTACTGTAGCCATTCTCAATTTTCTATATCACATACTGCCCATGGGTTTGCTACTTCTCTCTTCTTAGGCTCCTTTAGGCCCGTTTACTTCTTTAAGGCCCATTTGTTTATTTTATAGGCCTATGATCCATTATTACTGCTGCTTAGGCTTAATGGCTTTTCTACCCAATTACGAACTCATTTTTGCGCATGTTGGTGGGTTCCTTCCCTCTACTGGGCTTCCCAAAATGACCATCAACATTTTGTTTGATTTATTATAGTATTTTGAGAATTTTTTTGGATTAATTTATAAATTTGGAATATGATTTAAGCATATTATGTGAATTGTAAAAATGTATTAAAAAATAGGGACTTATAATCATCGAATGTCTTCTTCTTTTCTTTTCTTTTTTTCCCTTACAAGAAATGAAATATTTTATATCCAAAATGTTGGATTGATTTTTACACACATAATAGGTTGGGTTGGGTTGCGAATTCTTTTAACTTATTCCCCTAAAATTTTTAAGTATGGATCTCTCCGTTCAATTAATACTTTTTTATGGTAAAAATTATGAAAAGCTCAATCTCTACATTCTATAACAAATGAAAAAAAAAA
>NW_027069608.1:1136819-1337274 GCF_002906115.3 Quercus suber
AGCGGATTGAAATTACCAATGACGGATGGAGGTTGAGGATAGAACAGCTAGACCTACATTGGATTTCATTAGTGGAGCCAGAAAATTTTCGTGGATTGGACAAGAGTATATTTAATGTGGGTTACAATCAGAATAATTGTGGTGGAAATTCAGGTTTGACATTATATATAGGAAATGTACGTACTTGCTTATTGCTATTAATTTGTCCTAATCGGCCTAAAATTGAGTCATTTCTAAGTTGAGTGTGAATGTGTGAATACTGACTTAATTGTCATGACCCAAGAGCTGTTAGAGTATGACTCGCTGATTTCAATGAAACACAAAAAAAAGGCCAAAGGTGGTTGAAAATTCAGGAGGGAGAACCAAACTTATTTTTCTCTAAAAAAATTAAAACTTATTAGTGTGGACAATCAAGGTCATCTGTCTCTAATCACATGATTTACATGACTCATTCTCAATTTTCTATATCACATACTGCCCATGGGTTTGCTACTTCTCTCTTCTTAGGCTCCTTTAGGCCCGTTTACTTCTTTAAGGCCCATTTGTTTATTTTATAGGCCTATGATCCATTATTACTGCTGCTTAGGCTTAATGGCTTTTCTACCCAATTACTAACTCATTTTTGCGCATGTTGGTGGGTTCCTTCCCTCTACTGGGCTTCCCAAAATGACCATCAACATTTTGTTTGATTTATTATAGTATTTTGAGAATTTTTTTGGATTAATTTATAAATTTGGAATATGATTTAAGCATATTATGTGAATTGTAAAAATGTATTAAAAAATAGGGACTTATAATCATCGAATGTCTTCTTCTTTTCTTTTCTTTTTTTCCCTTACAAGAAATGAAATATTTTATATCCAAAATGTTGGATTGATTTTTACACACATAATAGGTTGGGTTGGGTTGCGAATTCTTTTAACTTATTCCCCTAAAATTTTTAAGTATGGATCTCTCCGTTCAATTAATACTTTTTTATGGTAAAAATTATGAAAAGCTCAATCTCTACATTCTATAACAAATGAAAAAAAAAATCTAGTACCACAAACTATTATACAACTTCTTTGCCACAATTATGACATGAGAGAGTGTAAATGGTGAAAAAAAAAAGGGTTAGACTTGTGACAAAAAGTTGTGGAATGGTTTTGTGGTACTAAAGCTACAATTTAGGACTGCACAAGTGTTTTTTGTTTCCTTTTCAAGAGTCCAAATCTTCTGTACAATTTTTTGTGTACCACTCTATGTTCCAGTCCACCAACCATTACTTGCCATGTTTTCATTTTACTTTCCTTATAGAATAACTGAAGTTTAAAATGGAAAGCAATCATACACATTGTATGTAATGATTGATGGAACAAAAAGTGTTACAGAAAATTTGCATTCCCTTTTCAATGTGGACTCAAAACGCTTATTGTCTTAAACTCACGTGTTTAGCCACTTTTGTCAACTTCTCAATCGAAAAAGTGCATGGCATATACATGTGTAAAATTGTTAATTCTATTTCTTCTCTACATATACATGGACTTGCGTGGAATCATTCTACAAAGCCATGTAGACTTGCATGCACTCATTTCGTAACCATGTGAACTTCTTAGACCCTAGACTTTCGTGCAATCATTTTGCAAGCCATCTGGACTTCTTGAACCAAGCTAAACAACACATACCCAAGTTACGCAATTTTCTTACAGTAGAGTGTCTAATCTCTAATGACACAATTTTGCTACAATTGTAATATGTTCAACTATGAGCGATAAGTTCATGTAAAAGTGATGATTCAACATTCATAGTCAATCACTTTAATAAGTTGTGACAAAATATGTGGTCATGGAATAACTATATAGTAGATAGTCGACCAATTGTCACCTCCAATGGCAATGCACCTTTAAGACCATGGCGCTGTATCAACGCAAAAATCAGATCAATTGTCCCCTCCAATGGCAACGCACCTTCAAGACCATGACGCTGTATCAAGGCAAAATTCGAAATAATTTTAATGCGTATGATCCTAACATATTGTGTACAAGGCTCCCACCGCGGATTCCTTGTTATGCTTCAAGTCTTGAGATCGAGAGTCAGACTCTCGAGCTCCAGATCAGAATGCTTTCAAGCTCAAATACATATATGTTCAAGACAAATGAACTCTCTCAGTTTGCAAAAATATTAAAGTATATTACAACCTTTACTCATTAAATGTTCAAGACAAGTGAACTCTATCTCACAGATCACACTTAAAACTTGTATTCAAAGTTTGTTGGATTTTGATCTAAAATACTATCTGATGTTGCTTCTGATGATGTGTGGTGCTTCTACTTGTAGCAGACATATGCCTTGAGACCAAAATTAGATTATTAGCTAGAAAAAGTTAACACAGACATTTGGATAAGACATAATTTATAGGAATCCAACTTTTCCTGCCATTGTCCTTTGCACAAATTATATCTTCATATAAGTACTTGACTGTCGTCTTTCGGCTCTGGAGGCCCTCTTGCTATTGGCATTCCACCTCCAAAATCGGATTTGGGTTTCACATAGTCCACAAAAACAACACGCCCATTTAATGCCTGGCAGTAGTTGTTTGTTATTTTTGAATTTCAAAGCTTAAAAGAATCAAATGCAGAGATGAAAACAGGGGCTTACCTTTCCGTTCATATCGGTAAGGGCTTTCTGAGCTTCATCTTCTGAAGCAAAGGTCACAAATCCAAATCCTTTTGATCTGTCTGAGACTCTGTCCATTACAACTTTAGCTGGAAAAAGAAAAATTGTTAAGCTCCAACTAACTGAATATTCTACTGGCTTGAAGAGGGTAACTTAATGTTATGGCATATGGAAAGCCCATTGTCACCTTCAACAACTTGACCATATTGAGAAAATGCTTCTGATAATCCTTTGTCATTGGTGTAAAATGACAATCCTACAGCATTGTGAGAGAAAAAAAAATCTTTAGCAAGTGCATAACATAACAAAAAATTGAGAAACTATACAGTATATAGGGCAATAAAAGCTGCAAAACTATGTTATCCTTTTTTTTTGGGAAGTCTAAGTGAGTTAATATACAGTTAAACAAAACTTTTTGTTGGCAAAGATAATATGGAAAAATGATTTAGATAAGAAGCCAAAAAAAGAAAGAATCAGAAAAACTCTATGGCCTTAATCTAGGGACCTTGAAGCTCTCCACTGCTTGATATATTTTACATACAAATACAAAGAGAAAATGTTTCTATATGATTTGTGTACTTTTGACAGAGCATGTCACTAAGTATCAAGGGAAACATTCTACTAAAATTCAAAACTTAAATAAGTAGCAATTTTATAAAAGATTCCAATGCTCTTTTAGTAGAGGTCAAGCCTCAATGCAATGGCAAGTGCCTTTCACCAAAAGCAATAGGTCATAGGTTCGAGTCTGGAAATCAGCATTTCTCAAAAAAATTGGGGGTAAGCTTGCCTACCAATCATCCCTCCCAATACTTTCAAAAGCAAGAGCTTTCAGCACTGGATACAACCTTTTTAGTGCTTTTTTAGTACAATTCAATGCACTTCTTTTTTAATATTATGAGAAGCTTAGTTACTTTGAAAAGCAATCCTTGTGCTGCTTCTCAAATTTATCAAAAGGCTAAAGCACCTTTGATTTATCTAATGAGATGCTTCTGTTCTTTAAAATGACGAAACACCCTATAAAAGCCCCCATCAAACGGAGTTTAAAAGGTTCAACTGATAGAACCATCCAGTAATCAAAATTAGGATATGGAATTCTGTGAGTAATACACACAGCATGTATAACACAACAGTATATTGATCAGAAAAACATGAGCTAGGAGAATCACATCTCTATGTTGGTTACAGATGATAAAAAGGCATTCACACATACAAAAACAATCTCAAGATTAGTTATTTTGTACCTAAGCAAAAAAGATAGAACACTATTTAGACAAGACCTGAACAGACACACTTCCGCCACTTTATTTGGAAAAAAAAAAAACAATCTGAACCATACATGAATATTGATAACCATAAAGGTTTTGAAGTAAATGTAATCAAGATTAGCATGAGTTCTTAATTAAGGTCAGAGCCATGTACATGGTTGCATTTAAGGATTTCAATAGTACCCACAAGACCATTCAGCTCTCTCTGGAAGCCTCACTTGGTTATGGATGAATTAAACGAGCATTTTGTACAAAAAGGTGAAAGAAGGAAACGCAAAAAACTCATATAGGTATTACGTCGAACAGGTTATGGTCATAGTTCAAGTAATCCAAAACAAGATGGTGACATAGATAAACAGCGAAACATATGATTGGTTTTCGGTCACACATAAATAGTGGGTAATAACTGCTTAACGTTTTGAGATAGTACAACGTCGTAAAGCAAAGTGAAACAAAAAGTTAGGAAAAGAGAGAGAGAGAGAGAGAGAGAGAGAGAGAGAGAGTACCTCCAACGAAAAGTTTGGAAGCTATGCCTCTGGAACAAATGAGAAGAGTTGGAGGAAGGAGAGAAGTGTATGATAGATTGGGATTATGACCAACTAGTCTTCTAAGCGCCGCCATTTGATGCCACACACACTGGGTTCTGCTGCCAGGGAAATACTCTTGAGAGCTTAGAAATGATGGAAACTATTCCGCGATATATATATATATATATATACCTTTAATCCTTTTTTCTTTTTTCCTTTTTTTTGAGAAAGCCCTTTAATCCTAAGTTAAATATAATACATAGAATTTTAAATTTACAATCTAAAATTCAATTCTCAAACTATGTAACCACGGCCTAGAATTTTATTTAAAGAAGTGATAAATACTCGAAATTAAAATGATAAGTACTTGAAGTTACAGGATAATCTATTTTTAAAATCTTAATATATGAAATGATAAATACTCGAAATTAAAATGATAAATATTTGAAGTTACAGGATAATTTATTTTTAAAATCTTAATATATTTCCCAATTATCTACCCATCCAATCTTTAATCTTGAATTTACGAGGCAAAAAAAAAAAAAAAAAAAAAGAGGTAAATCTACTCCAGTGAAATGAACTGAATGTCTATTTGGATACCATTTATTTGCTGAAAAATAAAAATTATTGCTAAAAAATTGTAACAAAATAATTTTTTTAAAAGCAAAATACTGTAGCAAAACCCATAATTGCGTTTTTCAGTTCTTGATGTCCGTAAACAGTACCCATGGACCTACTAAAAAAACGCAAAACGCAAAAAACTCTGTAAGCAAACGCACGCTAAGTTCGCCATCTCAAATATTAATAAAATAATATATTACCTTCCTGTTGTTTTATTCTTTTCATACAAATTTTTTTATTGCTCAACTATGAAAAAAAAATGTTGAATATGTAGTGACCCAAAAAAGGGGTCTTGCATTCTATGAATCCCACATCGCCTAGGGAAGCACATGGGAATGTGTTTATAAGGAATGATCTCCCTTCAATGTGTAGAAGCTTTTCCCCAACTGTGTAGATATTGTCCGCTTTAGGGCCCATACCCCTCACGGTTTTGTTCTTCCCCAAGTTATACTGAAACCCAAAAGTTCTGATCCCACATCGCAAAGTGAGCAACCAAAGAAAGATTCATAAGTGATGGCAACCCCTAACGTGTGCACAAGCTTTTACCCCAAAGCTTGTGAAAACTCGGGAACCTAAGCCTGAGCTGAAGTATGTGCACACGGTAGTCAGAACTGTGGGAGCTCTGTCTTACAAATGGTATCAGAGCCAGGTTTTCAATCAACCTAAGCTTGGTTGCGCAAGCTTGTGACCCAGTGCTAATTACTAAAGATGGGGGCATTAAGGTGGTATGGAAGATGGTTAGTGCTGACACCAATGGGGGTTATACAAGTGGCTGCTACAGATGTGTTCGTGTGCCCGCGAGTACCTGCCATGGCCAGGAAAAGCGTACGGGTCTCTGTGGTCTCCGTTGTCCTATCAGAGTGGCGCAGCGGAAGCGTGGTGGGTTCTAGTTAGCTCAACTGGTAAAGTCTCAGATGGTATCAGAGCCATGCCCTAGCCAAAAATGTGGGCCCCACACGCGAGGACGCGTGTGCCCGTAAAAGGGGTGGATTGTAGTGACCCAAAAAGGGGGTCTTGCATTCCATGAATCCCACATCGCCTAGGGAAGCACATGGGAATGTGTTTATAAGGAATGATCTCCCTTCAATGTGTAGAGGCCTTTTCCCCAGTGTAACTTGGGAAGAACAAAACCGTGAGGGTATGGGCCCTAAAGCGGACAATATCTACACAGTTGGGGCGGGGTCGTTACAGAATATATTCAGACATATGTGTGTGACACTGTCATTGTGCTGCTGGCTGTTCCAGTATGATTTTCTGATAACAATTTTTTTTTTTCAGTCAATACAATAAGATGTGAGCCTCCCATGTTAGTTTCATAACTTTTATAATTTTTTTTAATAGAGTTGTGCAACTAAAAAAAATAAAACTTGGTTTTAACATTTTGATAAAAGAATTTTTTATTTTTTGAATAATGTTCCTACATTCATGCACTGATGAGAAAAGCCATGTTTTTTTTCCTATGTTCACAGACACAAAAGAAATTATGGACTCATATGAATCTCTACAGATAATTCATGAGATTTTAGATTGAATACAGTAGAAAAGGATATTCAAACAGAGAGAAGAAATCATTAAATTATGAGGGGCAATATTAGCAACAAAATAGGAAAATCAATACTAGTTTTGTCATCGCAATGCAATAATTTCATCTTCTTTGCATTCTCCCACGCAATTACCATAGTACTCTCTTATTAGAGCATTTTAACAAGAGAATTCACAGCAGTGAATCTAAAATTTTAGCTATTAGCTATATAAAAAGTTACTTTATCTATTTTACCTTCACACATGCTGTAGTAGTGAATTATTTTAACTTTGAACACAATAAAATAATATAAATATCACAATAAAATAATATATCCCCTACAATAAAATAATATATCCCACTACCCACAAAAACATCTACAGCACCAACCACAACCACCTCTACATTAGTCACAGCCACAACCACAACCACACCCACAACCACCACCACCACCACCGGCCACAACCACCACTCTACTTTGGCAATCACAACACAACATAGGGGAAAAAAAAACAAAACCAAGGAACAAGCTACTGCAAAGCCAAAATACACAAAACCCACTGCCAAAGCCAAAATCATCTACCACCACCACAACCAAAACCCATAAACCCACTGTCAAAATCATCCACCACCACTACCATAGCCAAAATCAACCACTTCCACCAAGCCACCAAACCATATGAAAATACATAAATAAATAAATAAATAAAACTCAATCACAGCAAAGAGAATAGAGAGATGGGGGCAACGGTGGCTTAGCTTGCAGCGGTGGCTTGCGCTGAGGCGGATGGGTTTGATCGGCGTTGGGTAAGCGTTGGGATGGAGGACTAGGCAAAGGTGGGTCGAAGGAGTGGATCGACGGCTTGGGGCTTGGGTCGGCTTGGGCAAGTGACATTGAGGCCACAAGGCTTGGGTTGAAGACGTTGAGAGAGAGAGGTGAGAGTGACTGAGAGAGAGAGAAGAGGCAGGATTGGGCGATGGGGTTTGGGGTGGGTCGGCGAGCTGGGTTGGCAGAACAGATCGGCAATGAGGGAGTTGCCAGCGAGCTAAGGGATGAGGGAGATGAGGGAGCTGGCGGTGAGCTAGAGAAAAAAAAATTGAGGAAGAAAGAAGAAAGAAGAGAAGCCGGAGAGAGAGAGAGAGAAAGTAGGAAATGTTTATATAATTTGAGAAGAGAGAGAAGTGTAATAATTTTTTTTTTTTAACTGTGAGCTACAGTGCACATCTAAAGATAGATGTGCACTATAGCTGAGGAGCTAGCTCCACTGCTGCATGATGGTTTTTTTGTGATTGAGAGCTAAAAAAATACCATTATACCTATATAGCACCTCTGTTGTGAGTGCTCTTAGTCGGCAAGATCTTGCAGAGTTTCTTCTTGGAGGCTGTTCAAAATACAAAGAACGATGTAAGTTAACAATCATGATAATGACAGATGATATGATTATAAATTAAAATTGTAACTCAAGCTAACTAAATACATTTTCTAGTGTTAACATCAGGCGAAAATAGCCAAATAGCACTTTTTTGCAAATTATGTTGTAATCTACCACTGTTTCGAAATATGTAGGGAACTACCACTTTTTGGATACTTGAGTTTAGCTAAATCGAGTTTTCTATGGTACTCAAGTTCATAGAACTCGAGTACCATAGAAAAATAAACTCAAGTACCATAAAAAATTTTCAAAATTTTTCAGAGTATATTTTTTCAAAAAACTCAAGTTTTTGGAACTTGAGTTTCATGACAAACTCGAGTTTCAAAAAGTAGTAAATCCCTACATATTTCTAAAACAGTGGTAGATTGCTAATTTTTTTGCTAAATAGTGGTAGTGGGCCATTTTTGGGTACTAGAGTTTAGCTAAATCGAGTTTTCCATGGTACTCAAGTTCATAGAACTCGAGTACCATGGAAAAATAAACTCAAGTACCATAAAAAATTTTCAAAATTTTTAGAGTATATTTTTTCAAAGAACTCGAGTTTTGGAACTTTAGTTTCATGGCAAATTTGAGTTTCACAAACTCGAGTTTCAAAAAAATATACTCTTTTGAAAAATTTTGAAAATTTTTTTATGGACTTTGAGTTTATTTTTCCATAGTAACTCGAGTCTATGATATAGCTGAGTGGTTAGTTTCCCCATAGGCTTGAGTCCGAGGACCATGCAATGCCTTGGTTCTGTCTAACGCTTCCATTTCTCTGTAAGTATCTAGTTTCCCCATAGGTTTGAGTCCGAGGACCATGCAATACCTTGGTTCTGTCTAGTACCCAGGTATAACTGAGTGGTTAGTTTCCCCATAGGCTTGAGTCTGAGGACCATGCAATGCCTTGGTTCTGTCTAACACTTCCATTCTTCTGTAAGTATCTAGTTTTCCCATAGGTTTAAGTCCGAGGACCATGCAATACCTTGGTTCTGTCTAGTACCCAGGTATAGCTGAGTGGTTAGTTTCCCCATAGGCTTGAGGCCGAGGACCATGCAATGCCTTGGTTCTGTCTAACACTTCCATGCTTCTGTATGAAGGGGTTTGTCCTCAGACCGCTTTACTGGAGACGGTTCCTCCTCGGGTCGGACTATTGACTCTACGGTGCTTTGGGCAGGGGTGGTTCGGACTATGATCTTACACGTGGCGTTGACCTCGCCTTCAATTCAAGTTCCCATCTTCTTCATTTACGAGGCGTCCCTTGGCCGTTCGCGCTCCGCGCTTGACGCTTCGGTGCGCGAGACACGCCTTCATTAATATCCTCGTGAATTGATACAAATCCAGCGGTCTATGGTCTCCTTGGGGTTTAGCATCCTCGTGATTAGTACCGCTGATAATTCTCTTTTCGAACTTTGTGTGGATTAATTCCCACCAGTCTTCATCCTCTATATAAGGTTTTCTGGGGGAAACGTTTCTCCATACACCATGAACTTCCCAACACAACTAGAAACACGTCCCCTCAGCTCCCCGAGCCCTTTCAATAACCCTGCCAAGATTGTGACCCGAGTTGGGAGATATGGGGCGGCCCTGGGTTGGTGTGAGGACACACAAGCCAAAGGCCCTACCGCCCCGGCCAAGAGCCGTTGTGACCGCAGCCCCCACCAGGCTTCCGGCGCTGCAGAGTCTAGGCGTAACCCTGATAGTGCCATGCGTGGTGGCCAGGAGGGATGTCCCTAAAGTACCTAACGCTCCTCCCCGGGGCGCACCCCTGCCGGAGGAGACGCGCAAAATCACGTCATGCCTGGTGCCCGAGTGTTACCGTCTCCAACGGCCAACGCTCGTGAGGATTGGAGAGAATCAAGGGAACATCATGAGGGAGGGCGTCCCGATGCCCCTGCGTTGGCTACTCTCTTTGTTCCAGCTCCGCCACACCGGACAATGAGTTGTTGGTGGCCTTGGAGCATGCTAGCCTCAGCCCCATTCCCTCTAGCTAGTTTTAGAACAGGTCCACCTGGGCCTCTGTTTGTAGAATTAGCTTGTAAAATTAGTTGTAAAATACGCCTGCCTGAGCCTCTGTTTGTATCTTGTACTTTCCGTTTAATAAAATAATATGAAGTTCCTTTTCTTTTCTGTTGAATCTTCTACTTTGAATCTTCTACTTTTCTGCAATTTTTTTTTTTTTTTTGATGCGTCGCTACCAACCTTCCGTAAAATAACTACTTAGGAACGATCGCCCGTTGCGCCTGCCAGTGCAATAATCCTTCCCACAGACGGCGCCAATTGTAGGGACTCAGTTTAGAAAGGTTCCCTAACAATACATTTCTAGAGAGTGGGGCGAAGGGTTAGGCCCTAACCGACTAGCAACGGAACATATGTCGCTTTTCACCATTGAAGGGGAGTGAACCCAATTTACAGCTAAGGGTAGCTCCTCGGCCTTCGTCCGAGGAGGTTCCTCCCTTCCCTCACTGCTTTGCTCGCCCCTCTTATATAGTTCTCCCCCACCTATCCCCTTCTGCCTTCTGTTGATCATCCATTGGCCTTCCTTCTGACCGTCCGTCCCATCAGAGGCCCTATCAGTACTCGAGTGGTTCACCATGATCAATGTTACCCTGTCAAGGGGTTACCTCTCCATTAATGCGGTCAGGGGGGGTTAGATGAGCGTATTCAGTGTGGATGTGACAACCTGTTCTGGGCCTGTCCCCCACCTGAAATTAGCCTCGGTATGCCAAGGACAGGGATGTCCTCGGCGGGGTCCAAAAAGGCATAGGTCTTCATATACCAGCCTTGGACAGTCATCCCTCCTCGACATGGGCTTTGGGCCAAATACAAGATGGGCCCAGTCTACCAGGCCTACGGGCCCCACACCTACATATTTCTAAAACAATGGTAGATTGCTAATTTTTTTTGCTAAATAGTGGTAGTGGGCCATTTTCCACGTTAACATCAATTAAACTAGGCAGGATCTCATGGAGTGTTGATTATTGTCCTAAAGAAGAAGAAAAAAATTTTCATTACCTTATCCCATAAATATGGGTTGGGCGTCTTGTAAACCTCCACTCTTTTAATTTGAGAAGGAGTTGGCATTTGCCATTCGCGGTTTGGTAGCGGAGTTTGATGTGGAAGATATTCAGTGGCTGTTCATTTTTATTTGACGAATTTTTAGCAGTAGAAATGTAATACACAAAAGGTATTTGACATTTGTGCATGCTATTAGGGCCAGTGTTGAAGGAGAAAGCAGTGTTATCAACTTTGTGGTGCCAATCAACAAAGGTTCTTTTAGGCAATTCCATATCTCTGAGTCTCTGACTAAGAAAGTGCCTCGGAATATTTGTACAATGTAACCCCATGAAACAGATACTGTCCAATTTCGATTTTTGTCATAACAAATGGATTGTTGCATCAGCCCAGCCGAGTCCATCTTCATTGGGCGCTTGAGTCGTTTTAGGGCGTCCACTTCGTCCTTCGTGTTGGGGATTATGTAATTAGCCTCGATGTCTAAGTGGTGTAATGAGAGTAGAGGCGCAATTGGGTGCGCTGCTAGGAGGCCCACTAGGTTGCCATACACATCAAACTAATCAGCAAGGAGAAGAAATAGATTATTAGGGATGAATATTTTTTATTTCCTCTATTCTATTTATAGCTAATTTTTAGGCATGTTATTAATTTAATTCATCATTGTAAAACTAAATCCATTGATGGAAGACAACAGTCTTGCTTAAACCCATTGATGTAGGGCTGTAAACGAACCAAGCCGTTCATGAACAACTCGGATTCGGCTCGATAAAAAACTCATTTATGTTTGTTTATTTATAAATAAACCAAACTTGAGCCTTAGTTTTAGACTTGTTTGATAAATGAGCCAAGCCCAAACAAAAAAATTTGTTTGTGAACAAGCTCATGAACAATAGGGCCTGATAAAAACACGCCGAGCTTAGGTTCGTTTATAGCTTAATATATGTTTACTAAATAAACTCATTATTATGACATTACACATATGTTTTAGAATGTTAAATTTATAGCTTGTTTATTCATATATGTTTTGGAATGTTAATTTATTTATATTTGTGAAGATTATAGTTGCATGGATGACAAATGTGGATGTAAAATTGTATTTTGAACAATTACTTAAGCTATAGACAATGAATGATGAATGGATGGATTTAATTATGTAAAGTTGTAATTTGAACAATTTTTAATCACGGGTGGAATTAGAAACATGATAAAATGAGTATGTTATTGTTTTTTGTTTACTTGATTTTTGGTGATATAAGCATTTGATGATGCAATTTTTTTGGGATCTCAAGATTAAAAGCTTGACTTGAGCTTGAGTTTGAGCTCAAGCTTGGCTTGACTAATTAATCAAGCCAAGCCGAGCTCAAGCTTTTTGGCATTATCACGAGCTCGAGTTCAAACATTGTTTTAAAGCTTGTCTCAAGCTCGAGCCAAGCTTGAGCATTTGATTTTTATTGATGAGCCAAGTTCAAACATGCATTACTCGACAAAGCTTGGCTCATTTACAACCCTACATTGATGGCACCTAAATTAGCTTAGCTATTAACAATTAATAAAATATCCCTATCTATTTATCTAAACTCTATATTGTTTGTCTCATCATAAAAAATAAAAAATAAATAAATAAAAAACCTCTATATTGTTTGTATAATATTATATTTATTGGAGAAACCCGACACACTAGTTTTAATTACACACATAAAGGGTTACAATAATAGATTTACAATAATAAATATTTGGCGCATAAACTAGTTCTCATTATTATAATATTATTATAATGGTTACTTTTAGAAATGTTATCTAGCTAAAATTCTACTGTAATTTGATCACTTATCAATTACATTTGGATAGAAAAAACATATTTGTTTCTTATATGAAGTTTCCAAACTCTTTCCTATCTATATCTTAACATAAATACAAAATCATTATTTTAACAAAAGTTTAGTGGAACAAACAAAAATGAGGTTCTTAATTTCATGCATATTAATTAAGGAAAAAAAAAAAAAACCTGGTGAAATCCTTTTTCCTTTGTGAGAGGAACACCTAGTTCAGCCGAGTCCAAATCTTCTATCCCACACTTCCTATTCCACTATATACTCCACAAATAAAAACATACCACATGTCCATCTAATTTATTAAATGCTAAATTTATGCTTTCTATTATTTTAATTGCCTAAATATGATGGGTTATTTATTTATTTATTTTAGGAAATTGAAATAATAGATGACATAAATTTAGCATTTAATAAATTAGATGGACATGTGGTATGTTTTTATTTGTGGAGTATATAGTGGAGCAGAAAGTGTGAAACAGAAGATTTGGACTCAGTTCAGCCATGCGAGCTTGAATTCGATCATCTAATCCATACAAACCTGGATACCTCTGTATACACTTATCTTGCATTTTCTCGAGTGCCATTGTTAATGGATAACTTATTATAGCAAATCCACCACCACCATGGGCCATATCCTCAAAGGAGTTAAACCGTTATCATTAGGTTCGACTTTGACATGCTTATCTAACCAAACATTTCCACGCACTTCGTTGGGCCTCCACCATAAACTGATATATTGTTTCCTTTTGTTCCAAAGTTTGGCTCAAGCTGCAATGCCAAAAACTATAAGGGAAAGATTTGTTTTTTCTAGGGAGTTAGGAGTTGGACTAGAAACTATAAGGGAAAGATTTGTTTTCTTAGAGCATCCACAGTCGATTTTTATATCTCATCTTATTTTACCATCTCAAAGAGTCACTTTATCAATTATACAATACAATTTTACAATTCTCCAACATCTCAACTTTTATTTCCCAATCCTACTCATTAAAATAATATTTTTACGTAATAAAATAATATATCTCACAATTACCATTATAAAATACAACAAATTATTTATACATTATTTATTCTTTCTCTCTCTTTCCTTCTGTTCAAGAACCACAATCACCACCACCGCTACACACCACCACCGCCACCGGTAACCCATAAACTACCGTCAACACCAAAAAACAAAAAAAAAAAACCCAGTGAAAAGACTAGAGCCACGCCGCTGCACTTACTGCCCTCCGACCATCAACACAACCACCACCACCCTATAAAAAATCTCTCTCTTCTCTCTTCACCGTGAACAAACCCAGATCAGTACCTCCTCGGCCCAGCAACAATCACTTACCCAGTCCTCTGCCCAGCAACAATCACTCACAACACGGACCCAAATCACTGCTACACCACTAGCCACCCCAGCAAATCACAACAACAATCCCAAAACAAAAATTTGAAGAAAAGCCCACCATCAAAAATTCATGCCGATCTTTAAAGTGATCAGACTTGCCACTGCCGCCGAACCCCAACAAACCACCAGTCACCACCACCACGCCACACGCCCACCGGACAAACCCATTAAATCAGAAAACCAACAAACCCATTATTTCGGCACCCATGCGATCAAAATCTGATCTCCATAGAACCCACGTGATCAAAACCCCATCAGAACAGAACCCACGCAATCTCCTTCTACCGATCAAAACCCCATCTGAACCCACCCAAAATCAAAACCCACCTCGCCACACCGATCTCCACGCACGACTCGGTCACCATGTCAACACCACCAAACGCCGATCTCCACCATGCTGACCTCCAGCCACCATGCCCATCTCAGCTGCGCCACCAGCCTCGCCACCATGCCGATCTAGAAATCCAATCTAGCGTGAGCTCCGATTTGGCTTGGGGATTCAACGTAAGCTCCGATCTGGCACAGACAACTGAGAGAAGCTTGACAATGGCGACAGAGAGAGGGGATGAGAAAGAGACAAGGAAGAGAGAGAAAAGAAAGAGAAAAAATGAGAGAGGACAGAGAAATTGCCAGGTAAAAAGCATTAAAAAATTATTTTTTTATACCATTCAGATATAGTACCATCTTACATTTGAGACGGTACTGTAGTTAAATCTCAAAATTTTTTTGGCATTTGCGATGTGGCCTTCCCATTGTTGAGCAGTTTTGGGGTTTAAATGTCAAATATTTCTAACATTTAGCATATACAAGCCCCACTGCTGATGCTCTAAGGAGTTAGACCAAGGGATGATATCGCAGAATTATCTTGCTGATGGATTGAGAAAGATTGTTTGGGACAATAATATGGCTTGTATATAAATGCAAACAGGTAAGAGAGTATCATAAATATAAATAAGCAAGCAATTATTCTTTTAAGAGAACAATAATTTGAATCTTTTAATTTGCTTTCATGGTTGAGTTTTTTGATTCCTGGAACAAGGAGTGAGAGAGCAAAAGACGTTTGGAGGAGAGAATAAAATTTTAGCTAAATTGAAACACCACAATATTGAGAAGAGAGTTTTGTGTTAATTCAAATGGCATAATCCATCTAAAAAACTTTAAAAGAAAATTAGAAAAAAAATTAAATAAAACACGTTTCTAATATTCTATTTAAAAATGTTTTCAAAAAAAATATTTAAAAATAAAAATAAAAACACCCTCACGTTCAAATTACCTTTTTTGTTTTAATACTTATCCCATCTCGTGCAATTTAAAATATTAAAAAAAATATTCATCATTCTCAGAAAAATATCAAACTCAAACTTATCAACTAAACGTACAAATTACTTTTTTGCTTTAATACTTATCCCATTTCATGCAGTTTAAAATATTAAAAAAAAAAAAAAAAAAAAAAAATGTGTGTTTTTATGTACTGCCCAGTGCCCAGGTCTTAAGGGTGTGGCATTTTGAAAATGTCTTTTTTTGTATTGTGTGGTTTTAACAGGTGGTTAGAATGTGATATTATTAGACTTTTTTTATTTGTTTTTGGATTTTAAGGGTACTGCCAAGGTCTTAATTCCTAGGCATTTTGAAAAAATTCTTTCTTGTATTGTGTGTGTTTTTATGTACTGCCCAGTGCCCAGGTCTTAAGGCTGTGGCATTTTGAAAAATGTCTTTTTCTGTATTGTGTGGTTTTAACAGGTGGTTAGAATGTGATATTAGGTGTTTTTATGTGCTCGCTAATTGTCCAGTTGTTATCAATGATGTACTGTTTTTATGTGCTTGCAAATGTTTTTATATCAAACATTAAATTTGTACTAATAAAAATTTGTACTTAAAAAGGCCTGTAGGCCCGATAGATTTAAAGTTGTGGAATGGCATACAACTTGAAAGCCCAATTTGAAATGAAGGATGAGCCTGTACCATATATTTACATGAGTCAAAGTATCTAAATCTTTGTTAAAACGAAGCCCATTAATTTGGGCCTAAAAGGCCTATCAAAAATTGGGTTAAAATTAAAAAAATTTATGCAACGGGTTGGGTTCGGGCAGGGTTTTTTCATACCCGGACCCAACCCGCGGGGCAAGATCCGTGGCCCGGACCCGGCCCGTTTAGGATACCGGGTTTTTTTCCGGGGCCCGGACCCGCCCCAGCCGAGCTCCACGGGCCCCGCGGGCCCCATTTAGGGATTGGGCCCAATTCGTGGCCCAACCAAAAAAAAAAAAGCCCAAATTTATTTTTGCCTACGTTAAGCCTGCACCGCCTAATCCGTGGCCCAATCCGACGATTCCGACTAATCTTATTAATTTAAATAAAAAAAAAATACAAGCACAAACACAAACATCAACAGCAACACAAATACACGGCAACACAGCAATAAAGTACTTAATCATTTGAATATCTTTCTGTTTAAAGCCACATTTCTCATAGAACGCTTTATTCTCCAAACTGCAGTCAAGAATCACCTTATAACATCCCATCAAACGAGCATGCTCTGTGAGGAAGGCAATAATTTTCTTGCCTAGTTTCAACCCTCGAGCATTGGAGTCAACCACAACATCTTCAATGTGCCCAACTTTGCCACAATTCCTCAAAAACTTTTTCTCCATGAAAATGCTCCCAGTTGCAATAATTTTCCCAGGAGATTCGTCTTCTACCACGGAAATAATGTGGTCATCTCCAAGGGCACTGAGCTCCCAAAATCGATCTTCAAAATCTTTGTCAGATACAGAGTCACAAACAGTTAGTTACCTCAGTAGCTGTATGAAACCTTTGTTTTTGTCTGAGATCTGTAATTTTCGGACCTGAAACTTCTGTTCTTCGCTAGAGGAGTTATTGGCATGCATCTTTTTTCGAAAGTACTTCAGTTCTTTGCCTAACTTATTAGGAATAAAAGGAAAATAACGAGGACATGGCAGATCAACGAATGATGACCAAAAAAAAAAAGAATGTCGTATGAAACAAAAAATCAACAAGAAACAATAGATTAATACAATAGAATGTGGAATATAAAGAGGACAAGGCAAAAAAAAGAGAACCTGGAGTTCACCGTTGCTGTGAAGATGCGAGGGAGGGAGGCTGAAGAAAATGAAATGAGGAATTAGGGATTAGGGTTAGATAGGTTTATATATATAGAGAGAGAGGGTATTTTTGTAATTTAGGGAACCGGGTTTTTAAAACGGGCTGGGTCTCGGGTCAGGTCCGGGTTTTTTTGATAAAACCCGAACCAGACCCGGACCCGCTTCGGGTTTTTTTTTTTTTTTTTAAACCCATACCCGACCCTATTCCTAATCGGACCGGGTAAAACTCGGCCCATTAGGGTCGGGCCGGACCGGGTACCCGCGGGTCGGACAAAAATTGCCATCCCTATACTCAATACAATCACCCAAACATGAGTAGCCCTGCGAGACAGCATATCTGAGCCATGACTGCAGCCAATGAACTAGTAACCTTACATGTCAAGGGTGCACTTCTGCCCCTATAGGCCTATACATGCTCCTACTGACGCCAAAACCGAGGCTAGTATTAATTGTTGCTAAAGAACCCAATACTCCTACTACTGAATTTCTTCAATCTTGCCGACCCACCGCCTCCGTTACCTAACTTGTTATCGCCACCAACTGTTGAATTTACTACATCAAAATCAGGCAATGACCTTGAGGTCACATTATCTTCAACTCCCATCACAAACTGTCCAGCTGAAAGATTGGCTGAAGCCCATGCTGCTTGCTAAGTAATCACATTTCCATAGTTTTGTGGCAAAAATTATATCCCCAATGATCTTATACTGACCATCTGGCATGCGCTCCACAACAGCAACTGCACTAGGGTCTTCAGTTCACCCGACTTGACTTCTTGTTTCAACAAGTTGAGCATAGATTGACATATTTTTTCACATGTAAAAAAATCTACCCATATGCATTTCATCCTTCAAATTCAAACTGGATTGGAAGTGTATATTCAATTTTAACAAATCTACATTGGACTCGAGTATCGCTTTTTCATTATTGATTAAAAAAATATATTGTTAGGCTTGATATCTTGGCCTAAAAAAATTATATTCAAACAATAAACAAATCTCCAAACATTTAGCTGGATGAATTAAATTTTATCCAACACTAACACTCCATCAAAACCCAACCCTCTAGAGGATGTCATTTAATGCACATAATTTCTTTTTTTCTCTTTATTTTTGATAATTCAATAATTGGAAAAGAAGAAATTTGTAACTTCTCCATTAGGTACGCCAAAAGGTATTAATCGAGTTACAAAACTCTCATTTTCTTTTTCCCTCTTATAACTCCATTAATATTTGCATATATTTTCAAACTTAAAAAAAGAAAAAAAGAAAAAAAAAAAAACTCGAGTGGCCTTTTCAATTATTCCTTAATTAGGCTTATCCTGTTAAAATGACAATCATATCTACTGCACATTTGCCAAAGAATATTCACTTCTTCAATTTTCCTTTTAGAGGAAAGTTTTTTCACTAACTTCAAACTGCTACTCATAAAAATGTTTCCATTTATAGGTAAGTTTCATCAGTTTTACATATTGCTAAATAAAAGTTGTGTCCCATTTTGAGCACCAACTTTTTTTCTTATCCACTCTTCTCGTAAGAGTATTCACATTGGGAATGCCATATGTAGGCAAAATTTAGCATAAAGGCCCAAAAAACCCCCCACATCCGGACTTGTAAAAACCAAATATTGCAAAAAGAGAATATATTCTGTCCGAAGCTGGCATAAAGCAACTCTTTTATGCCACCAATAATAAAGCGCCACGTCAGCCAATAACTTTAAACTTAATACACCTTAATACACACAATTATAACCCACCTAATACCCCAAAAAATTTTCCTAAACTCAAGCACTTTCTTCTCTCTGATCCCTTTCATCTCCATTTCTCTCTCCCTCTCATCAAAACCTAGCGCCAACCTGCCAGAGCTTCTTTGACCAAAGCATTTGAGCTTTACATTCTAGATTCTGAAATATCATTTGTGAGCACTGGAAGGCCAAGCATAGATCACATGTTTCCTTCTTTTTTTGACAATATAGAATCCGAATTGAGCCAGCAAACCCAATTAACAACACCCCCCCCATGTGTGTTTTTATGTACTGCCCAGTGCCCAGGTCTTAAGGGTGTGGCATTTTGAAAATGTCTTTTTTTGTATTGTGTGGTTTTAACAGGTGGTTAGAATGTGATATTATTAGACTTTTTTTATTTGTTTTTGGATTTTAAGGGTACTGCCCAGGTCTTAATTCCTAGGCATTTTGAAAAAATTCTTTCTTGTATTGTGTGTGTTTTTATGTACTGCCCAGTGCCCAGGTCTTAAGGCTGTGGCATTTTGAAAAATGTCTTTTTCTGTATTGTGTGGTTTTAACAAGTGGTTAGAATGTGATATTAGGTGTTTTTATGTGCTTGCTAATTGTCCAGTTGTTATCAGTGATGTACTGTTTTTATGTGCTTGCAAATGTTTTTATATCAAACATTAAATTTGTACTAATAAAAATTTGTACTTAAAAAGGTCTGTAGGCCCGATAGATTTAAAGTTGTGGAATGGCATACAACTTGAAAGCCCAATTTGAAATGAAGGATGAGCCCGTACCATATATTTACATGAGTCAAAGTATCTAAATCTTTGTTAAAACGAAGCCCATTAATTTGGGCCCAAAAGGCCTATCAAAAATTAGGTTAAAATTAAAAAAATTTATGCAAATTCACAAGTTCAGCCCAATTCGAAGCCCAAGCCCAATTCGAAACCCAAACCCACCAAACCGACGAATCCGACCCGTTAAACCGTTGACCCGAACCGCCAGGTCTGACCTATGTATTGGGTCGGTTGCGGGTCACAGTTTTGCTAACCCGATCCAGTCGGGTCGAGTCTGGGTCAGGCCCAAACCCGAGCCGACCCGATCCGTGGACAGCCCTACTCAAACTCAATACAATCACCCAAACACGAGTAGCCCTGCGAGACAGCATATCTGAGCCATGACTGCAGCCAATGAACTAGTAACCTTACATGTCAAGGATGCACTTCTGCCCCTATAGGCCTATACATGCTCCTACTGACGCCAAAACCGAGGCTAGTATTAATTGTTGCTAAAGAACCCAATACTCCTACTACTGAATTTCTTCAATCTTGCCGACCCACCGCCTCCGTTACCTAACTTGTTATCGCCGCCAACTGTTGAATTTACTACATCAAAATCAGGCAATGACCTTGAGGTCACATTATCTTCAACTCCCATCACAAACTGTCCAGCTGAAAGATTGGCTGAAGCCCATGCTGCTTGCTAAGTAATCACATTTCCATAGTTTTGTGGCAAAAATTATATCCCCAATGATCTTATACTGACCATCTGGCATGCGCTCCACAACAGCAACTGCACTAGGGTCTTCAGTTCACCCGACTTGACTTCTTGTTTCAACAAGTTGAGCATAGATTGACATATTTTTTCACATGTAAAAAAATCTACCCATATGCATTTCATCCTTCAAATTCAAACTGGATTGGAAGTGTATATTCAATTTTAACAAATCTACATTGGACTCGAGTATCGCTTTTTCATTATTGATTAAAAAAATATATTGTTAGGCTTGATATCTTGGCCTAAAAAAATTATATTCAAACAATAAACAAATCTCCAAACATTTAGCTGGATGAATTAAATTTTATCCAACACTAACACTCCATCAAAACCCAACCCTCTAGAGGATGTCATTTAATGCACATAATTTCTTTTTTTCTCTTTATTTTTGATAATTCAATAATTGGAAAAGAAGAAATTTGTAACTTCTCCATTAGGTACGCCAAAAGGTATTAATCGAGTTACAAAACTCTCATTTTCTTTTTCCCTCTTATAACTCCATTAATATTTGCATATATTTTCAAACTTAAAAAAAGAAAAAAAGAAAAAAAAAAAAACTCGAGTGGCCTTTTCAATTATTCCTTAATTAGGCTTATCCTGTTAAAATGACAATCATATCTACTGCACATTTGCCAAAGAATATTCACTTCTTCAATTTTCCTTTTAGAGGAAAGTTTTTTCACTAACTTCAAACTGCTACTCATAAAAATGTTTCCATTTATAGGTAAGTTTCATCAGTTTTACATATTGCTAAATAAAAGTTGTGTCCCATTTTGAGCACCAACTTTTTTTCTTATCCACTCTTCTCGTAAGAGTATTCACATTGGGAATGCCATATGTAGGCAAAATTTAGCATAAAGGCCCAAAAAACCCCCCACATCCGGACTTGTAAAAACCAAATATTGCAAAAAGAGAATATATTCTGTCCGAAGCTGGCATAAAGCAACTCTTTTATGCCACCAATAATAAAGCGCCACGTCAGCCAATAACTTTAAACTTAATACACCTTAATACACACAATTATAACCCACCTAATACCCCAAAAAATTTTCCTAAAGTCAAGCACTTTCTTCTCTCTGATCCCTTTCATCTCCATTTCTCTCTCCCTCTCATCAAAACCTAGCGCCAACCTGCCAGAGCTTCTTTGACCAAAGCATTTGAGCTTTACATTCTAGATTCTGAAATATCATTTGTGAGCACTGGAAGGCCAAGCATAGATCACATGTTTCCTTCTTTTTTTGACAATATAGAATCCGAATTGAGCCAGCAAACCCAATTAACAACACCCCCCCCCCCCAAACATTTTGTGCATCTAGCAACAAAAACCCCCCAACAACCCAACCAAAAAAAAAAAACCCAACAAATTTTAACAAAAAAGAAGAAGAAGAAACGAAGCCCCAACTAAGAAAACAAAACATAAAACAACCCCACCCACTCAGACACACACACACACACACTCATTCGTCACTTATTATTGTAGGACTGTTTATTGTTAAAATCAATCATCTTCTTCTTCTTGTTGGTGGCAGATATAGTAAGTTGGTGACGGTGGTAGTGAATGAGAGGCCAATGAATAGGATGAAGAGGAGGAGCTTTGCCGATCTCTATGACTTCCATACCTTCCCCACCACTACCACCACGAACACGAAGGATGAGCAACCCTTTAGAGTAAAGATGAGAGCTTTTCTGGAAAAACACGCTCACCTCACGCTCTCGCACTCCGCCGACGTGCTTCCCCATTTTCTGGACTCGGTTGTAGGAGCATCATTGTTGGGTGATGGTAGATCATAGGTGATGTGGGTGATGGCAGATCGACGCTGGGTTTTGATGAGAAGGAGAGAGAAACAGAGATGAGAAGGATCAGATAGAAGAATGTGCATGAGTTTGGGAAAAATTTTGGGATATTATGTGGGTTATAATCGTGTGAAATAAGGTGTATTAAGTTTAAAGTTATTGGCTGACGAAGCGCTTTATTATTGGTGGCATAAAAGAGCTGCTTTACGCCAGCTCCAAACAGAATGTATTCTCTTGCAAAAAATTTTGCAATTGTGCTACGGTGCAATTCTAAAAATAGAATTGCATTGTAACTCAATTGTAAAAGATATATTAATATTTTATGTGTAAATATCAAGTGCTTTCTCTCTCTCTCTCTCTTCGTCGCTGAAACTCTTTCACACCAAGCCTCTCTCTTCTCTCTCATCCCATCTCTCTCTCGCCATCACTACTAACACCAAGCTTCTCGTCTTCTCCGTGGATCATGGCTTTGTCACAGTTCGTGGGTGCATCAAGTCCGGCGTGGGTCGTGGGTTATGGCTCTCTCAAGTCCGGCATGGGTCGTGGGTTGTGGCTCTCTCAAGTCCGATGTGGGTCGTGGGTTGTGGATCTCTCAAGTCCGGTTGCGTTGGTTGCGTTTTGAATCGATATGGATCGTGGCAAGTCGTGGTGGGTTATTGTGGCTCCGGGGCTGAGGATCGTAGTGGATCAGCAGGTTTGGAGTTTTGGGTTCTGTGGTTTTTTTTTTTTTTGGTTGTCGTAACCGATGCTTAAAGGAAGAGATAGGTTTGGTTTGATTTTGATTTTATGGGTTGCCGTGGTTGCTGGAGTTGGGGGTTGCCGTGGTTTGGTTTGATTTTGATTAGGTTGTAGGTCTCTCAAGTCCGGTTGTGTTGGTTGCGTTTTGAATCAGTGTGGATCGTGACAGGTCGTGGTGTGTTGTGGTGGCTCTGGGGCTGAGGATCGTGGTGGATCAACGAGTTTGGAGTTTTGAGTTCTATGGTTTTTTTTTTTTTTTTGGTTTTTGTGACCGGTGCTTAAAGGAAGAGGTGAGTTTGGTTTGATTTTGATTTATGGGTTGCCGTGGTTGCCAGAGTTAGGGGTTGTCGAGGTTTAGTTTGATTTTGATTTTGTGGGTTGCTGTGATTTTGATTTTTTTTTTTGTACTTGAAGATGGTTTTGGTTTTTAGTTGATAAAAATCAATTTGGGTACTGAGTTTTGGAGATAAAAATCAGTTTGGGTATGTTCATGGTGGTAATGGTTGCAGAGGTGATTTGGGTTTTGCATTTTTGTTTTTATTTGGGTTTTGGATATATTATTTTAATATGTTGTATTGTAAAATAAAAATTGAAATGTTAAGAGTATTATAAAATGGTATTGTATAATTGATAAAGTAGCTTTTTAAAATAGTAAAATAAGATAGGATAGAATTCTTGATGCGAATGCTCTAAGATGTTATGCGTCACGACAGGTCTCAGTCACATCCAGTGAGGCAAAGCAAGACAAATCTTGTGCGACAATTAGTGATATATTCTTTTTGCTTTTTTTTTTTTTTTTTTCCAAAAATGCATTTTTAGTCCCTACATTTTGGGCCTATTCTTTATTTGGTCCCTAAATTGATTTAGCTCCTAAGTCAGTCCCTGATTTTTAAAAATCGTTTTTAAAATAGTCCCTACTGTCAACCCAGTAACAGAAAATGCTGAGGTGGCAAACGGTGTGTACAACTTGTTGACGTGGCGCTGACGTGGATATTAAAATATTATTAAAAAAAATTATTTAGCATTTTTGAAATGTCACGTTAGATTTAAATTAATAAAAAATTAAAACAAAAATCCAGATCATAAATTTTAAAATAAATGAACATTAATTTAATAAATACATTAAAACACAATAAATTAATTGAATGTCTTTTTTTTTTTTTTTTTTAAATTCCTTTCAATATTTTTTCTAAACATTTTTTTTTTTTTTTTGGTTGTTGTGACCGGTGCTTAAAGGAAGAGGTGAGTTTGGTTTGATTTTGATTTTATAGGTTGCCGTGGTTGCTAGAGTTGGGGGTTGTCGAGGTTCAGTTTGATTTTGATTTTGTGGGTTGCTGTGATTTTGATTTTTTTTTGTACTTGAAGATGGTTTTGGTTTTTAGTTGATAAAAATCAATTTGGGTACTGAGTTTTGGAGATAAAAATCAGTTTTGGTATGTTCATGGTGTTAGTGGTTGCAGAGGTGATTTGGGTTTTGCATTTTTGTTTTTATTTGGGTTTTGGATATATTATTTTAATATGTTGTATTGTAAAATAAAAATTGAAATGTTAAGAGTATTATAAAATGATATTGTATAATTGATAAAGTAGTTTTTTAAAATAGTGAAATAAGATAGGATAGAATTCTTGATGCGAATGCTCTAAGATGTTATGCGTCACGACAGGTCTCAGTCACATCCAGTGAGGCAAAGCAAGACAAATCTTGTGCGACAACTAGTGATATATTCTTTTTGCTTTTTTTTTTTTTTTTTTGGCGAAAATGCACTTTTAGTCCCTACATTTTGGGTCTATTCTTTATTTGGTCCCTAAATTGATTTAGCTCCTAAGTCAGTCCCTGATTTTTAAAAATCATTTTTAAAATAGTCCCTACTGTCAACCCAGTAACAGAAAATGCTGAGGTGGCAAACGGTGTGTCCAACTTGTTGACGTGGCGCTGACGTGGATATTAAAATATTATTAAAAAAATTTATTTAGCATTTTTGGAATGCCACTTTAGATTTAAATTAATAAAAAATTAAAACAAAAATCCAGATCATAAATTTTAAAATAAATGAACATTAATTTAATAAATACATTAAAATACAATAAATTAATTGAATGTCTTTTTTTTTTTTTTTTTAATTCCTTTCAATATTTTTTCTAAACATGTTCTTGTTCTTTGTGTTCTTCCCCATAATCAATCTCCAGAGCAAAGAACCAAACCCCAAACCCAGGTCTTAACCAAACCCCAAACTCATATCTCCAGCACAACACAGCACACTCGCCACCCAAATCGACTCACCACCCTAACCGACTCCACTGCCTCCATTAAGAGAGCTATTTTTGGATTCTCCAGGAAACCCCAAAACTCAGTGGCTCCAAACCCAAAAGCTCGATTGCTTCAAGAAACCCAGAAACTCAAAAACTCCAAAAAAAACCCAAAAACTGGGTTTCTCTAGGATTCGGATTCAGAAACTCAAAAACCCAAAAAACCCAAAAACTCCCAGAAACTCAAAAACTCCAAAAACTCAAACTCCAAAAAACGCAAAAACTGGGCGGCCCCAAACAAAAAAAAGAAGCTTTTTTAGTTTAAATCTGGGTTTCGTTTGGATCCGTGATTGACTGAAGCTCCATCGGTGTTGGCGTTTTGTTTGGGTCATCTTGCTTCAACAGAATCATCAATCGATTGGGTTGCAGTGATGGCATGGCCATGGGTCTTGGTGACATATGGGTTGCGGGTTGTGGGTTAGGTGTGTTATGGGTTTTGTGGCTGAGGTTTCTGCTGGGTTGTGGCACGTTGGTGGCCTAATGGTTGTGGTGTGATGGTGGGTCGTGGTAGCATGGAGGCTAACATCAATCGATTGGGTTGCAGTGATGGCATGGCCATGGGTCTTGGTGACATATGGGTTGCGGGTTGTGGGTTAGGTGTGTTATGGGTTTTGTGGCTGAGGTTTCTGCTGGGTTGTGGCACGTTGGTGGCCTAATGGTTGTGGTGTGATGGTGGGTCGTGGTAGCATGGAGGCTATAAGCTATGGGTTTTGATGTAGATCGGTGATTGTGGCAGAGGATTTGGGTGGAGGTGGTTTGCTTCAATGTGTTTGTGTGGGTAGGGATGAGTTTATTGTTTTCTCCAATGGGTTTGTGTGGGTAAGAATGTGTTTGTTATTTTGGATTTGTGGTAGATGATTTGGATTTGTGGCAAATTCCGGTGGATTTGTAACTGTTACTTTTCCCAATTATCCCAAAAATTAGATTTAAGATTATAAAAAAAAAATTAGATTTAATTTTTTTTTGGATAGAAACTCAATTTTTTAAACTGAAACAGCTTTTTTTTCTTAATTTAATTAAATTAATGTTCATTTATTTTAAAATTTATGATCTGAATTTCTGTTTTAATTTTTTATTAATTTAAATCTGACGTTGCATTCCAAAAATGTTAAATAAATTTTTTTAATAATATTTTAATATCCACGTCAGCGCCACATCAGCAAGTTGGACACGCCGTTTGCCACCTCAGCATTTTCTGTCACTGGGTTGACGGTAGGGACTATTTTAAAAACAATTTTTAAAAATCAAAGACTGACTTAGGAGCTAAATCAATTTAAGGACCAAATTGAAAATAGGTCCAAAATGTAGGGACCAAAAATGCATTTTCACCTTTTTTTTTTTTTTTTTGGTATCCCTCGGAAAATACAAGACATGAAAACAGAAATGTCTGCATCACAGAAAGAGACTTTCGAGACTTTCTGTGCAGGCTTACCATCCACTAGAGCCGAAGTTCATAATACTTCTTTTTTGTTGATAAATGTTCATAATAGCTGGTTGTCCCTAATGTCTGAGCAGAGATTTGGACACCAACAACACAATCCAAAACAATCTAATGAACTGACAACAAACATATAAAACTCTGAAATGAACAAAAATGTCTATTCTAACTATTACCAACATTCTATTCAAGGGAGGAAAATGAAACACAACATTCAACCACAAGGATCATCCACCGAACCACATACCAAGTTGCAGTTAACAGTAAATACACGACAATTTAGCAGAAATAAATAAGCCTCACCATACAAGCACAGTAAGGTGTCAACATAATCATGTATACCATGATTCACAACAATTCCTCTCAAAGCGGTTTTACGCATACAAGAACAAATTAGATAACCAGGGAAAAAAGAAAAAAGAGAAGATGTAGATACCTGAACAAGCATCAGAAGTGCATCGCGAACTTTGTCTCTGCTAATAAGAAGTCCATCATTTGAAGGAGAAGAACTTGGAGTAAGCGACAATGGTGGAGTGGGTGGTGGAAAGGGTTGAAGCATTGGAGTGCCATATGGACGTTGCAGATTCAGGGGAGGGTGAAGGACAGGAGCAGTTGCATAGATGAAGAAATAGGCGGCATTATCAAGGCCGATGAGGAAGGGGGTGCAAAAAAAGAAGAGGGCTTCAGAAGATTAGCGACCAGATTGCTGCTGCCAATTGGATCAACGTGTCTTGAAGGGGGTTGGATTAGATGGAGCTGAAAGAGAAATGATGGTACTTGTGGAGTTGGAGCAGTAGAAGAAACAACACTAGATGAATGAGAAGATAAAGGGAGCTGCAGAAGAATGATAGGGCTGTGACAGCTGTCTAGAGTTCGCTACATTTGGAGTTCCAATATTCATAGCNATAAACAAAACCCAACAAGAGAGCGCTACCCTACATCCAAGAAAGCAACTTCTCAAAGTAGACAAGTTTCCAAAAAGGCTGAAGTATCAGTAAAGTTACAAAAAAAAAAAAAAAAAGGATATTGCACAAAGGTTTTCCTCCAATTTAAAGAGATCTCCTCAAACCTGTGGTGATTAAAATAACCATCCACCTGTATTTTAATCATATGACCCATTAAGTAGCCTAAACAAGTGTATAGCTATTAAATAGGTAATGCGATTAAAAATAGATATAGATGATTGGTTGAATCGCCATATTGTGGGCTGGGCAAACTTTCCTCGACTTGAATTGGAAGAAAATTCTGTTCAAAGATATTATCCACCACATTATTTATGGAACCAGAGCTATATACAGAACTGATTTTTACACACATGTTTTGATCAGCAATATCTTCAGAAGGAAAGCTCACTAGTTCTCTAGAGGTACTCAAGGATGGTGCACCTTCACTAATGCTTTGTAAAACATGTCAATAAATTGATCGTCCTAGCAAAAGAACAGTCCATGAATCAGCCAGCAATTTGTTTAATAATAACAATAATAATACTAATATAACTTGAGAGGCTGGGAATGTGGAGGCAAGTACACAACATTCAACCACAAGGATCATCCACCGAACCACATACCAAGTTGCAGTTAACAGTAAATACACGACAATTTAGCAGAAATAAATAAGCCTCACCATACAAGCACAGTAAGGTGTCAACATAATCATGTATACCATGATTCACAACAATTCCTCTCAAAGCGGTTTTACGCATACAAGAACAAATTAGATAACCAGGGAAAAAAGAAAAAAGAGAAGATGTAGATACCTGAACAAGCATCAGAAGTGCATCGCGAACTTTGTCTCTGCTAATAAGAAGTCCATCATTTGAAGGAGAAGAACTTGGAGTAAGCGACAATGGTGGAGTGGGTGGTGGAAAGGGTTGAAGCATTGGAGTGCCATATGGACGTTGCAGATTCAGGGGAGGGTGAAGGACAGGAGCAGTTGCATAGATGAAGAAATAGGCGGCATTATCAAGGCCGATGAGGAAGGGGGTGCAAAAAAAGAATACATTTGGAGTTCCAATATTCATAGCTGTCTGCAATAGTAGAATTGAAAAAACTAGTCAGGAAAGGGACAGAATGAATGTACTAATATTAAGCAAAGGCAAGAAGGTAAGGATGCAGACTTAAGGGCATCCAATGTTGCAAGCATCCAATATCAAATAGATCACTTTCAGAATATAGAATGGAACATCCAACCCAGGGCCACAATTTGTTTTATGGAAACTTTTCAAAATCAACAGAAAGCTTTTGGTACCATCTGAAGGACCAGATCTCAATTACATCCATAAGCATTACACACATATGCTTCATCTTAGGATGCAAGCAACATGTTTTGAGGAGATCTCTTTAAATAGTAGTGCTTAGAACACAGAAAAAGTAGCATGTCACCAACATATCCACAGGAAAAAGCTCAAAATAGAATAAAACCAGTGCTCCACTATATCTAAGATATTGAAGAAAAAATTTTGAAGTATCAATGTTAAACTAGACCACATACATTAAAAAGATTCCGAAAGGAAGAATCTTCAGGTGCATCAGTGGCAGATGATGATGGTTCCAGAGGACCTTCCATTAATGACATGGATGGGACTGCTTCAAGTTCCTCAAACTCACTGAGTACAGAAAAAAATTGAGGGGATAAAAAACAAGAAAGAAAGTAAGAGAATTATTCACAATTTTACAGCACAGTTTGCAATCAACAAGATAAAATTATAATGCAACTAGCAGAAACTATTACTGAAGCAGAGCGCCATTAAATACAAGTTTTGTGAAAACCCAAGGACCGACCCAGGAAACCATAAACATCTTAGACGCTACATCATTTTGAAAAGAATTCACCATTATTGTTGTCAGCATTTTTTTTATGGTTACCTTTTGCTTGAAGATACTTTTGACTTTGTAGGAACTTTTGAATATGCATTAAGTATCCTGTAGAAAGGAAACATAAAAATGTAATCTATAAGACAACTACTAATTATAAATCTCCATCACATAGAATTATAATGTAAATCCTATACAACATAAGTAGAAGAAGATTAAGTCCAGATATTTGAACTTCAAGTTATTGGTTATTGATCCCAATACATGCCATAGTTACTAATTCTCTGTCCTCAACCTTTTTATTTCTTATTTTCTTGGATAAGTGTCTGTCCTACTCAAATATGTTAACAACATCCACTTGAATTTTTTCCCTTGTTATAGATAATGAATAATAGGACCATTATATGTTATGCTATTAGTTTAACAAAAAAGAAAATTTTAGTTCTATGGTTTCAAATTAACATAATGATGTGTGCCTCAAGAGAGACTATGCGTGTTTATATTTACTGCCTATTTAAGACATGTCAAAGGAGTGGCAGTGTGAAGATAATAGGATAAAAGGAAAATGGAACCATGCAGAACTTGCAATAATTGTTGATGAACAATGAGGCATATTTCGGGAGAGGTCACATGGTTGTCTAGAGATGTAATCTGATTTGAGTATTTGACAAAATTAAAGTGAAGGCAAATCATTTGTTAGAGTTATACTTATCAAAATTTGTTAGTTACAACATGATTTAGAATCTTAAGGTTATGGTATGAAGAGGGCATAAACAAAGTCTATAGCATGCCGATGAAGTATGAACTCTAGCTCAAATGACAATATAGACCAGGAATATATTGTACCTACTAAATAGATTTGCAACATCGTCACACTCCCGTGGATTGTAAAACCAAATTCCATTAACCTCTTGGGATGCATTCCGGTACAATAGATATGGAACTTGAACTTCATACTCAAAATCTCCCAAGAGATTCTCCACTAGGTTATCTGTTAAAGGGTTAAAACGAAAACAAAAATAAGAGAATGCTTAAAAGATACAGGCATTTCCAATAAGTAAAACCAGGAACCTAAACCAAGTGTAGCTTTTTTTTAGTAGATAGATGGGGAAAGGAGGAGGAGAGTTTGAACCATAAACTAAGTTTAGCTTTATTCCTGGCCAGAAATCAATCAATGGTGTACACCACATGATAATCATGACATTAATTGCTTCATTCCAGAAAGTTTATTGGTTCAGTTGTTATGGTATAACCCCTAGTAAGGTAGTGCAGAGAAGGGACTACAAAGTCTTCTTCTACATAGTAGGCTAATGCCCACAATAGAGAGCATTCAAAGCATAGCAGGAAGGTTAGGTAAGCCATTCCTAGAGTTGACTATAGCAATCAAATAGGCCATCGTGTTCTCCCTAATTTTAAATGGGCCTTGGTTTTTTCTAATCTACACCATGAACAAGCAAGATCCACACAGATTTTTAGCATTGATTGACATAATTCAGATCCATTTATTAAAAAAAAAAATCATCCTCTTTAACAGAACAAAATCACAAAATTAAAAAAAAAAAAAAAAAAAAATTAGAACCTGTGTTACGCCTATAAAGAATTCACCATTATTGTTGTCAGCATTTTTTTTATGGTTACCTTTTGCTTGAAGATACTTTTGACTTTGTAGGAACTTTTGAATATGCATTAAGTATCCTGTAGAAAGGAAACATAAAAATGTAATCTATAAGACAACTACTAATTATAAATCTCCATCACATAGAATTATAATGTAAATCCTATACAACATAAGTAGAAGAAGATTAAGTCCAGATATTTGAACTTCAAGTTATTGGTTATTGATCCCAATACATGCCATAGTTACTAATTCTCTGTCCTCAACCTTTTTATTTCTTATTTTCTTGAATAAGTGTCTGTCCTACTCAAATATGTTAACAACATCCACTTGAATTTTTTCCCTTGTTATAGATAATGAATAATAGGACCATTATATGTTATGCTATTAGTTTAACAAAAAAGAAAATTTTAGTTCTATGGTTTCAAATTAACATAATGATGTGTGCCTCAAGAGAGACTATGCGTGTTTATATTTACTGCCTATTTAAGACATGTCAAAGGAGTGGTAGTGTGAAGATAATAGGATAAAAGGAAAATGGATTAACAGTAAAAATAAACTTGAACAGGGGGGAAAAAATAAAAATTAAATTAAATTAAAAAAAAAAAAGGAACCATGCAGAACTTGCAATAATTGTTGATGAACAATGACGCATATTTCGGGAGAGGTCACATGGTTGTCTAGAGATGTAATCTGATTTGAGTATTTGACAAAATTAAAGTGAAGGAAAATCATTTGTTAGAGTTATACTTATCAAAATTTGTTAGAGTTACAACATGATTTAGAATCTTAAGGTTATGGTATGAAGAGGGCATAAACAAAGTCTATGGCATGCCGATGAAGTATGAACTCTAGCTCAAATGACAATATAGACAAGGAATATATTGTACCTACTAAATAGATTTGCAACATCGTCACACTCCCGTGGATTGTAAAACCAAATTCCATTAACCTCTTGGGATGCATTCCGGTACAACAGATATGGAACTTGAACTTCATACTCAAAATCTCCCAAGAGATTCTCCACTAGGTTATCTGTTAAAGGGTTAAAACGAAAACAAAAATAAGAGAATGCCTAAAAGATACAGGCATTTCCAATAAGTAAAACCAGGAACCTAAAGAAAGTGTAGCTTTTTTTTTAGTAGATAGATGGGGAAAGGAGAAGGAGAGTTTGAACCATAAACTAAGTTTAGCTTTATTCCTGGCCAGAAATCAATCAATGGTGTACACCACATGATAATCATGACATTAATTGCTTCATTCCAGAAAGTTTATTGGTTCAATTGCCATGGTATAACCCCTAGTAAGGTAGTGCAGAGAAGGGACTACAAAGTCTTCTTCTACATAGTAGGCTAATGCCCACAATAGAGAGCATTCAAAGCATAGCAGGAAGGTTAGGTAAGCCATTCCTAGAGTTGACTATAGCAATCAAATAGGCCATCGTGTTCTCCCTAATTTCAAATGGGCCTTGGTTTTTTCCAATCTACACCATGAACTAGCAAGATCCACACAGATTTTTAGCATTGATTGACATAATTCATATCCATTTATTAAAAAAAAAATCATCCTCTTTAACAGAACAAAATCACAAAATTAAAAAAAATTAAAAAAAATTAAAAAAAATTAAAAAAAAAAAAAATTAGAACCTGTGTTACGCCTATTCATTACAATGAATTGGAACCGCGGTTGAGTATTCCTAACAATAACAAAAACAACAAATCACAACAACATTATTAGCATTAGACAAAACAATTTATAAACACAACAAGCTTAACTAAGAAGCTGAGACATAAAATAAATCTAAATAACATAAAAAAGCATAGCTCATTAACACCAAACATAAATCAAAAACACGAAAAAAAAAAACAAAAAACAAAAAACAAAAAACAAAACAAAACAAAACAAAATTTACCTCTTAACAACAAAAAGAGATCCTTCAACGTCTTTGCGACTCTGCAACCGCCAAATTTGTTTTTTACTAAAACAAGAATTATAAAAAAAAAAAAAAAAAAATACTTTGTATTGGCATTAAGTAAGTGTAGAAGGCAGAGTTAAAAGTCAAACAGTAAAAAAAAAAATCCTAAAAATTGTTATAGTTTCCTACATTTTCTCGGCAGCCAAACAGGAGCTGAAAAAGAGAGATATAGAGAAACGAACCCATTGGTTGCTCTCGATGTTGAACTCGTAGAAGGTGACGTGAGCGGCGGTGATTAAGATCTCTTCGATGAAGGGATCGATTCTTTGGAGCACAGTGAGGTTGAGCATTTTTGTGCTCTGTTGATCCAGATTCGGCATCAATTTCCCTGTCTGAGACATTATTCACACCAAAAAAATAAAAATAAAAAACCCTAAATCGAAATTAATTTTCCTTTTGGAATTTACTTTCCCGGGAAAGTTATAGAGAGAGAAAGAGAGAGAGCAGAGCATGCGAGTGAGAAAAAAGAGAGATATAGAGAAACGAACCCATTGGTTGCTCTCGATGTTGAACTCGTAGAAGGTGACGTGAGCGGCGGTGATTAAGATCTCTTCGATGAAGGGATCGATTCTTTGGAGCACAGTGAGGTTGAGCATTTTTGTGCTCTGTTGATCCAGATTCGGCATCAATTTCCCTGTCTGAGACATTATTCACACCAAAAAAATAAAAATAAAAAACCCTAAATCGAAATTAATTTTCCTTTTGGAATTTACTTTCCCGGGAAAGTTATAGAGAGAGAAAGAGAGAGAGCAGAGCATGCGAGTGAGAGAGAGAAGAAAAAGTTTTTTGTTGTTTTTTTACTGTTCTACTACTACTGGAGTCGTCTACATCTGCTTAATATGATATAGATCATCGGTTCTTTGAGACTTGAGAGCAGGTGTTGAATTTACAACTATACCCTTTCTCTGCTTGGGTTGTTATTCTCATGTACTCTGGAGCGGAGCACAGTAAATGGTGTTTCCTCCTGTTAGAATAGAGTAGTAAAGTCTCCCCATTCAATTTGTAGTAAAGTCTCCCCCATTCAATTTATTGTGAGGTCCATCATAAACGTAAAAGGAGGGAACACCATTTTACTATTCCCTGAAATTACTAAGTATTTTTTGTTCTAGTTTATGAGTTTCGTGAAAATTTTTCGGATGACATTAGTTTTTATAATGTGCAATGAACATGTCTCATTTAACGTAACCAACTAAATAAGTCAAGTTTAGTGCACATGACAAAGCATTTGTCAACGAGCCTCCAAACATGTTTGAAGCAAAACATTTTTCATGAAAATGTGGGATTGACTCTTTTAGTTTTTATAGTAACTAAAATTATGCAATTGACTTTCTCTTATTAACACTTCCATCACTTTTTATTAGATGTAAAATGATTATATGAACACACGTGTCATGGTGCAATACCTAGGGTAGATATTGCAACTAATGCAATAGTTCTCAACAACTGAGATTGAGACTTGAAAAAAACAACTTTTCGTCTCAACCATTAAATAAAAAAAAGGAGAAAAAGTAAAAAAAAATCAAAGTGGTTTTTTTCTTTGTGTGAGAAAAATGATGTAATTGCACCTGATGTAATACCTAGAGCATTGTAGGTATTGTACCTGATTCTAATCTTATGTCATGAAGTTGTTGTCGGGACTAGCTCAAAGCGGCTTAAGGCGCTTTATTATTATTATTATTATTATTATTATTATTATTAAAATTAATTTTATAAGTGCTGTTGAATAATTGGTTTAAGAACCCCTATTATTAAAATAAAAATAAAATAAAATAAAAAGTTTCAAAATTTGTGGGACACTAATTAGTTTAAGGATTTAAGAAGTCATTTTCATAGCACAGGGTTGTGTTTGATAATGACCCCGTAGGGGATCTCTTTATATTTGACCCCCAGAAAAAAAAAACTATGAAATTTGTTTCTTATTAAAATTTTCTATATCAATGCATGTGATCGATGTTTTAAATTTTTTTTCTTCTTTCATGACAAATTATTTAAGAAATAGCTGCAATTAGCCTCCCATAAAATTTCCCAGTATAGCATCTGATTATATTATTAAAGCCTATGGAAGCTGATGTGTGCAAGTTCCACAAGCAGAGGGGTGGAACTCAAAATAAATAAACAGAGGGGTGGACTTTTCATGACCCTAACAAACCCTTATTCGTTCTACTTTACATTTGTAGGCTTTACTCTTCATTGCCATTTGTTAATTGGAACCCCAAAAGCATCTCTTTGATGTCCTGAATGCAATGCCAAGAATATGCCTTTTATTTTCCATAACTAATGATAGATGCGGAACCAACCAAGGTTGGTTTTCTTTATTTAAAATAAATAAATAAATAAAATAAAATTGTTGGTTTCAGTTGCTTTTGGTTGAATCTTCAGTCACCCAACTTGGCACAACGTCCAGGGCTATACTTATTTCATACAGCAAGGCCTTATTCAAGAGAACAAATGAGCATGTCAAAAGGGCATATAATGCCTGAAATAACTTAGCTACTTGGACAATAAGATATTAGTCAAGCACATTCAATGAACAGCATCACCAGGATAACCACAAGTATGAGCGGGTTTGTGGTATTAGGAATTTACTCTATTGATTGAGGAGAGAACCGCAACAGAGAAAACAGAGCTTGCATCTATAACAAGTACACAAAACGCTTACGTTAAGATGCATGAAGAAAATGCTAACAGGATTACAAACCATCACCACAGACAGCATACACTATGATGCACAACTGAAGAATAACAATAAATATTTTCATAACATGGTTGTCTTGAAACCCCCACTACAAAATCCCTTAAAACTGGCCTCTGACGATTTTGACAAGCACAACAGCACTTTCAACTCAAGTCGAGCTCAAACAATCTCCTAAGCAGTCACTAAAATGTAAATACTTATACAACATATCGGTAGGTGACATATCGGCCAGCAGTTTCACTTGGCCGGATTATCTTCACAACTTGTGCACGCTTCAGCCCATAATATCTGGCAATTGGATCAGTCACTTGAATACGAGGCAGCTGCATTCCAATCACCCAAAACGTAATCAATAAAATATCAAAATTTGATGGTATTTGTAACAAACATGCAAAATGACATGCATTCAGAAGGGGCTGACATCCCAACCTTGAGGGATGGTAAAAAAAATTTACATAATCTACACAGATATCCCACTAAGGAAAAAAAAAAGGGAAGAAGAGATTGCACATTCAAATTCGCTCATGATCATGTGATTGAAAAGGACACCTTCATTAGAGAAAAAAAAATTGAAAAAGATATGTTAACATTAGAGCAAAACATTTGGATAATTACAAAGTTGTCCAAGGTAACATAATGAGGGCACTCTCATAGTAACCTCATTGTCTGATTACATAACTCTGAAATATTGTGGCAGTTTTGTGTAATTGCAATTAGTTTACAACTTTTTTTTTTTTTTAAGAAAACAATATACTTATTAGAACACACAACACACAAAAGTAGTATATAGAGTTTTTAAAACAGCAATACTTATTAGAACACACAAACAGCAATTAGTTTACAACTTAGTTTGACTTATTACATTCAATTCTTTGATTGCACTTTGGAAAACCGAAAACCCCAAGAATTTGTCCACTGACATAGATCATATCCAGTGATACCAGACGGTAAAGTACACTGTAAATAACAGATAATCTGAGCCCAGCTGATTTGTTAGAACCCCAACAGGCTTTAGAGAAAACAGCGCTACACTCAAAATCACTAGGATAAATTTTCCTCAGCTCTGCTCATTAGCTCTCTCTTATGAACCTAGTCCTTCGAAGCTTTACCTTATTTCAACCTCATATTTTTATTTTATTTTTTGTGGGAAGGGATTTCATTAACTAAACAAACAAAAACAAAAGTAAGAGTTTGCCACAACAGGATGATCACAGTACAAATTAGGACTGTTGAAGGACATTAACAAAGCCACATCATCCAAGGATACACGCTAATAGCAAAAGTCTTTCTGCTAAACACAGCAACATTTGGCCAAAATTTTAGCATATTTAGAGACCAATCTATAATCATGGAGCAGACTAACAAGTTTCCTGTTGTCTAGCACAAAAATGATGATTAATTTTGCATAATAATAATCATTTCTTAAAACCAATATTCATGTGTGTGCACCTAAATAGTTAATTTTTGGCATGTTAAGGCATATTTTCTGTAGTATAAGCTTCCGGTCTCAGCAACAAATCTCATAGATTCTAACAAAAGTTTAACTGCTATTAGTTTCCAAACATTTGCAACTGAAATGTTAACCTACACTGACCTGTGTTTCTTTTACGGTGTACCTCTCCAGCAAAGTTTTCTTCTCCTCAGTTGTAAGCACCTGATGCTCTGGAACAAGAACATGCTCTTTAATGTTTACCATCAGCTCTGCCTCCTGTATGAATGGATATAAGTAAGAATTTAAGAAGAAAAAAAAAACTTATTTACACAAAGCTGCATTTGAATATGTTCCACAAATATCAAGCAAATTCAAAGTCACCAATAACACCTCACACACAGACATAAAAGAAATGGTTCATGTATCACAAAGATGTCCCAACATACTTATAAAAAAAAAAGTCCCAAGATGATTACTTTGTCACTTTTAGAGTAAAATCTCTTCAAATTGATGATAAAGATGATAAATCAGTTTAAAAGGAAAGAAAAAAATCACTACAAAAATTACTTTGGGAACATCTTTGACCAAAGTTCTTCAACCATCAAGTTGCAGGAATGGGTGACTGGTTGAATAAACATTCAAGCTCAGTAAACCATCAAAACCACCACTAAGAAGACAAACTTTCAAGTTCACTCAAATAGCTAAACCATCAGACCCACCAAGACCCTTGGGAGATGTGAATACTAAGTAGGCCATTGCAACAGCCCTGTTGTCTACAATACTAAGATTCCTTGGGTAAGAAAATAATGGATAAGCTAGACAATAGACATAATTTAAGAGCCACAACTTTGTTCTTACAACATTATGAAGTCACTTTCACCTGGAAAACCTCCAAGTGGAACTTTGCAGATATCTCACTTATACAGGTCCTCGCAAAGGGAGTTAAATTTTGTTGAACAACCAAGATTGCTCTGAAAACATTCTCCGACTTCATGCGATTGGTGTAAGTCTTCATTGTCTTAACACCAACCTTTGTTCCTCAGGGAAGAAAACATAGATCTGGTATACAAGGAACAACCAGTAAGAAAACCAACAAAAGAATGATAACAGTAGTACATGTGTCGTACATTCTGATCATATATATCAAAACATATAACCGTTTTTTTTTTTTTCTGAATCCTAGATGTCTGTTTGGAAACAGAGGAAGTGCCAACAGTTGAGCTACAACTCTTACAAAAAAAGAAAAAAAAAGAAACTATGCAATAGAACAGTTATAACATATGAATTGATCTAGCTCCACTTTCCTGATCCCAAAAGAATCATAGAATAGTGATATCAATGACAATAAAAATGTAAATGCTAAAAGACATACGAGGAAACTCTGCACAGGGAAGACTAAACTATATGGAAGCAAGAAAAACTCAAAACGTAGGCAAGCAACATCAATCAAACCTTGGTCCCAAAATTTTGGGGTTAGCTAGGATTCTCAACAGGCTAATCAGGGTCAGCCACATTTGTTCTTTTCCATCATTCTATTCTACCCAAAAGCATACTCTATGTTACCTTCTTAATTAACATGTCCCATTTTGATTGATAAGTAAATTGGATAGTATAAGTTTGTCAATAGGTTCATATTATTGATGATATAAACAGTCTATTCAAGTAAAATTCATGGAATCGTGGATTTAGAAGTATAGGACTTTAGACAAGGTATCTTCAAGCATCATAGGTTAAAGATAGATTAGGGTTTCAAGTTTTTTTTTGTTTTTTTTTATTCGAGTTGAGTATCAAAAAGTAGAATAGAATTGATGGGGAAACGAACCTGATCAGAGGAATCAGTTCGCTTGGTTTTGTTGATGACAAGTCTTCCCTTTTCATGCTCTCCCGTATTTCCTTCTGAACTGTCTTTGGTCATGTCAACCTCAAAGTCTGCAACCAAATAACCCCGATCCTTAAGTATTTGCATCACGTTTTTCGGATCCTAATAGCCTGTTTGTTTCATCCTCCGACAGCACCATTGCAAAGCACACCACAACTTTTCTCTTTGAAACAAATAAGAAAAGGGTTTTGACAACAGAGAACAAAACAAAGAGTTTTTTTTTTTTTTTTTTTTTTTTTCGTTCTACTAGGAGCGGAGCCGGGCAAAATTTGCTAAATAGGCTATTTTTTTCAAAATAACACTATTTTCAAAACAATTTTGTTAGTTAGCAACATTTTCAAACTATTTAGCAAACTAACCTCATCCATACCATTCTCCAACATACCCACAGCCACAGAGGATTTTATTTCTAAATAACAATAAATATTAAAAATTTTAGTTAGTTGTCACGGCGCAAAAAAATGTTGAAAAGTAGCATCTCGAGTATCTAAAACTCGAGTTCTAAGATAAAACTCGAGTTTTTAAGTCTCAATTTGTAAGTGAATGGGTAAAATGTGGAGAAAAAATCAACATAAAAATTGAATTTTAAAGACTCGAGTTCTATAAAACGTCGCTATAGGACTTTAAAACGACATTATAGGGCTTAAAAACGCCACTATAGGGCTCTCTGATCACACTTAGAAAAAATTTTGCAGAAAAACACCGCTATAGGGCTTTAAAATGTCACTATAGGGATTAAAAACGCCATTATAAAGCTCCCTGAACAGATTTATAAAAAAAAATTGCAGGAAAACGCTACTATAGGGCTTTAAAACGTCACTATAGGACTTAAAAACGCCACTATAGGAACTCGAGTTTTTAAAACTCGAGATCTTTATGGCATTTTTAGTCCCAAGTCGCTCGCAAAGCGAGTCTTTGGGACTCGAGTTTTAATATGGATCTCGAGTTTCTAAAACTCGAGATGCTATTTTTCTTAAAACTTTAAACCGTTGTCTAACTTACTACATACTTGCCCAATTCACTGTTAGTCTGCCCATTCCCCCAGCCACAGAGACAGACTCAGAGAGAAATAATGAAATCACAACAGAGACCCACAACGAACAACAAACCATGAAATCACAACAAACCATCATTTCAACTTCAACAACAAAGTAAATACACAGAGAGAGACAGAGAGCCACGATGCACTTGATCGAAGCCATGATTGCGGCTCGGATCTCTTGCGGCGTGGTGGTTCATCTACGCCAGGATCTCTTGCTTCCTTGTCCTCTTCGTCGGAGTGTATTTTTTTTTTTTTTTGGGGTTTGGGTTTCCGATTCGATCAGTTTTTGTTTTGGATTTTTGTTCTTGGGTTTTTGGGGCTTTGGAAGTTTGAGAAAGGACAGAGGGAGAAGAGGACGAGAGGAAGATGGGGAAAGAATGACTTTTGTTTGTTTTGTTGAAGAATAAGGAGAAGGACATTATGGGTCTGGGTCTGGTTCTGGGTACTAGTACCACTCCGACCAAAAACAGAAGAAAAATAGGTACAGTGAAAGAAAATAAAGACTCAGAGTTCCACGTGAAATATAAAATCCAGCTCGGTCTTGCCAGAAAATCGAGTAGTCTTTTTTTCTTTATTTTTTTTACTTGAAATGTTATTTTGCAAAATAGTTTTAAAACGTTGTTAACTAACAATTATTTTTTTTTTCAAAATAGTGTTATTTTGAAAAGAAAAAAAAATCTCATTTATGGGCTTTGTGGCCCATTTTTACATGGGATGGAAGATGGACCTTAGCTAGTAACTATGGCCCGTTCAGCAAGAGATTTTTAATAATATTGTTGTTGTTTTATGAAAATAATAGTAAGCGAAAATATGTATAATGTTGTTTAAATAATAAAAACTGTTGTTTAAACAATAGTAACAAACACCCCCTATATATTTCGATGCATATAGGATGTTGTCATGTGACAATTTTTAGATATATAGAAGCATCCTAGGTCTAGTCCATAAGACACTAAACCCAAGCCAAATCCTGCGAGTTGCGACTTACATAGGGATGCATATCAACTAGGTCTTTAACAGCAAGTTGTTTGTGACATGTCCTCTATGCCTATTTTCCTTTTGGGCTATACTAAAGTTTAGTAAAATTTTCAAGTTTTATACCTCAATCTACATTAGTGTTTTTAACATAGATATCTTCCTATCAAATAATAATAATAATAATAAAATAGATATTTATAATTTAAATCCTCCACTCTCTTAACTATAAAGATCCTATAAAGTTTGAATTTGGCACATATGATTTAATTGTGTTGACTTCCTCCTTGAATCAATTCAATTGTGTTGATTTTCTCCTTTATTAAATTTTTTTAGCTTAAAGAATAGGTCTTTTAGTATTTTTATTGTATGTCCTGCCTATATAATCTCCTAATTTTATAGACTAAATCCCACGTGAAAACTTATATTACAAATTAATTTGTTTTTAGTGTTGTAAGATGTCAAAATAATGATTATTTATTTATTTATTATAATTACTTACAACAATATATAAGAGAGATTTGAACATTAGATGTCTTCGTAAAAAATGCTAAGAAGTGCCAACAAAACTCTTAACAATGGATTTTTTTCCTCAAGAGACTGGAAAAGTACAATCTAAGCTTTACAGAAATACAATAAACAAAGGGGTAATTGCATTTTTTTTCATCTTAAACTATATCACATTTTACACTTTGCCCCTTGAACAATCGAAATGCACAAATGACCCCCAAAGTTATAACTATGTAACACTTACACCCACGTCATTTGTTTTGGTATTAAGTCTAATGGAATGTAACATTAAAAGACCAATTTACCATCTATCGTATGTTCTGGAGGGAGGAGTAAATTGGACTTTTGATGCAAAATTATGTTAGACTTAATCCCAAAACAGACAATAGGAAGTTAAGTGTTGTAGATTTATAATTTTGAATGGTTAATTGTGCATTTCAATAGTTCAAGGAGCAAAGTTGTAAAATTGGGTATAATTTAGAGTCAAAAATATGTAATTTCTCCATAAAGAAAAGCTTGAAGTGGGCACAAAAAGTTAATGCGCATAAATCACAATAATTTTTCATTACAACACATGCCATACATTCAAGTAGATTACAATTTTTTTTTTTTAATCAAAGTAAAAAAGAAAGTAGATTACAATTTTTCAAACATCACACAACAAAATTCAAAGTAACACTGAAAGAAATTCATAAACAACAATACAAAAACTAAAATTTATTTAAACAGCTAGCTAGCTGGTCCATCATCTTGTCAAGGCTTTCGGATGGCCAAAGCAGACAGCAAAATAAGGAACACGAAGACAACAACCGAGACAAATGCGGCCACCACGGCACCGCTGACTTTCTGGCAGAAATCACCGTATTGCTGGCAGATAGCTAGCCAATTTGTGTTGGAATTGCCATTGTGAGCCAAGTAGACTATGGCTGCAGCCGCGGCAGCAGCTGAGGTGTTTAGAGTAAGCGCCACCTGAATTTAATAGATGGATTAATTTAATGCCAAAGTTAAGAAAAGGTTAATTATTGTTTCATATTCTTGGATGTGAAATGTTTCTCACAATGTCCACACTTCAACACCAAATATCCACATTGTGTACACTATTTGATGTGAAAAAAATCAAAGACTGCTAAAAAAAGTGATGGCAAATTATGGTGCTGAATTAAAAGGTTAAAGAGATTAATTACTGTGTCCAAAACGAGTAGGAGCACTCTTGGTCCGACTGCTTGGGGGCGAACGATGGATACTATGGAGAAGGGAAGAGAAAGTACAAGGTAGCCACCCACTATTGCCATTGCAATGACGAAAAACCTGCATTTTTTTGAAGTCTCAAAAATTTTAATAAAGTTCATACGTTCTACATGCATGAACATATACATATTGACCATTCACAAAGTTTGTGTATAAATGTATGATATAATTTTGCTTTGTAGAAGTGGCATTTGCTTCTATTTATTGACAAAAGTAGTAGTTGAAAGAGAGAGAGAAATTCTTCATTTGAAATGGAACAATTTTATGGTTTGGATTTAGGAATAGAGAGAGGGATGAAAAATCACGTACTGGAAAGTGGGCAAATCATCGTAACTAGCTTGGAACTGGAAGAATTGAGTGAAGAAGGGAAGGGTCTCATCACTAGTACCCATGGTGGAAGCCGCGGCTAGGGCGGTGATGATAGCTCCTAGCCTAAGAAGGAAGTCGAATATGGCAACTCCTCTTTTCCATCCACCCTTCCCTTGCTCTTGCTTGACAATTGCCACAAGAGGTGCTTTGCCTTTAGCAACAGCGCTTGACTCTGGAACATCAATTGTGGTTGAATCACCGCTCCTCATTTTTGTGTAGAAATGAAAATAGTGAGCTAGAGAGAAACTGATGAGAACTAAAAGCTTGTGTTGAGAGAATAGTTGAATAAGAGAGACTTTGAAGCTTGTGGTGATGATGAGAATGACTTGATGAATGAACCTTATATAGAGAATCACAAAGGGATTGGTTTGAAATAATTTGCATTTAAAATTGTGAAGTTATAGTCAATGGTAGCTGGGGGAACTAAGGGAGTCGCTAACCATTTCCATTTGATTGAATTTTGATCACTTTTTGTTCACAAAGCAAGTACAAGATGGTCATAAACTCATAATTTACTTGCTTCAACTTCAAAAATAAAGTCGACCAAACAATAATTTTACAATTATTTTGGTCACAGGTTGGATATAATAGAAATTTTATGTATAGAGAACAAGCAGAATTGAGTTATCGCATGTCTGTCCTTTGTCATTTTAGTATGTCATAGTATTGCTTTTAGCACCATATAATGGAGAAAATAGAAAGTGGGAATAGTAGCTAGGGTCTTAATATATAAAAATAAAAGTTAAAATTTCAACCTGCTATAACTAACAAAAGTTTATTATTCTCCTAATCAGTCAACTAAACCACATAGCCTCGCTAATCCAACAGTGTGAATATACGGATCTTTCCTACCCCACTTCCAAGTTACACCTTATTCTCTTTAGATAAAACCACGTTGTTATGCACCCTTCAAGGTTGTGACTGAAGTCACTGAAGACCATTAATCCAGTGTTTTATTTTCTTATTCTTCATCATATGATCAACCTCAGGTCCTCAGGAAAATTTCCTTCAAAGAGAACTCAATAGAAATCATAGTTTGCAATTTTGTTTAATCTTTCTTCCTAAGGTGGAGACTAAAAGTTGCCCAACTTCCTGCTACACCACAGCTCCCCCAATAAAAACATAAGATGAGATTAAATTAAGCATCTAGTTTGGAATTTAGTATAGGCGAATTTTGGCCTTAAAGAGAAGAAAAATTCACTTCCGCTGATCCCCAGCTTTTTAAGTTACTCCTTAAGGTTCATGCCATTGAAATATTAAGCTCTTAAACTAAGAAGAAATAAGACAAAGATCTTCCTCAAAAAAGAATAATAAAAAATAAAATAAGACAAAGATTAAAGACAGTCAAAGTGAATTCCCATCTCTCATGGTAAAAGGGTAAGCTCAGGCAATTTTCCTCAAAAGAGACCATTCAATGTTAGTGTTTAGCTGGTCCTCAGGGTCGTATTTCCCAGATTGGGTTTAAATTTTGTTTAAAACAAACCAAAAGAGAACTAATAGACTTTGTAATACAACATGCATTAAGATTATTTTAATAAATGGGAAGCATTGGAGTCAAATTCATTATATGCAAGAGCAAAGAACCAAAAATTTCATCAACCAAATCAAAATAAATTACATATCATCATACTTTAAGTGAACAAGTACTATAATTCAGTTTTTATTTTACAAGACAGGCTGCTCTGCTGTAAGTTCTGTTAACAATTCAAAATCTCTTGTGGTATTGAACAAGATACAGGTAATAACAAAACCAAACAAAAGAATTCTAACACAGGGTATGAGCAAAATTGGTCAATCCAGTCAGAGTTAATTGCTTCTATCAGTCAGTAAAAAACAGGTCAGACACTGCTTCTAGGCATCAATTGGTAAAGGACCAGGTAAAGACTGCTTCTGGTTGGAGGCAATTCCAACCCCTGATAGACTACTGGGATCACGGACCTAAAACAAGGAAACCCATTAACTGTGTATACTCCATCCACGCTGGGCAAGTGCCATATTCACACGATTAGCAGCCTCAGTAGTGTCATTAAGTGGAGAATAGCTCCAGCTCTCTGATATCTGTAAATCAAACCACGCATTGTGAAAGAACCTTAGTTTTGTTTATAATGTGATTAGGCTACTCGGGCCAAAGAAAAAAAGTGATCAGGTGAGACATAGGCCAAGGCACAAATGCATTTCACTTGTGTAAAAGCAATATTTTCCTATGCTATAAGAGCTTATTACATGATGTTCCTCATTTTTACACCAATAAAACACTTGTTGCACTTAACTTCTGGTAGAAGTGGTATACTATTAGGCCATTTTTTTAAACTGATAATTACATACTTGCATGGTGGGTCTTGAACCCACAATTTCATCATTCACCTTGCTCTTACAAGGGGAGGAGAGGTTCCATTAGCACTAAAGATCATCGGTGGTATACTACAAAATTTTATGTGAGATGTAACCGCTATGCCAAATATAGGCCCCATAATTTTTTATTTTTTAAAAAGGCAAGTGTAATAATAAACAGGGCACTGAGAGAAAACAAGGAGCTAAAAATAAATATAGAACATCTGCTGTGAGATTCTTCTCTCAACACCAACCAACTTTAGAAAAAATAAAGTGAGAAACAATAAGTGCAAGGTAAAACATAAAATTTCAGCTAAAGAGAACAAAATAAGACAAATAGCAACTTACATCCTCTTTACCAGTGAATGGTCGAGCAACTCCTCGTTCCTGAAGAGACTTTTGGAAATCAGCAAACTTCCATGTACACCGCTCAGCACCAATTACATAAACAGGCTTCCTATAGCCGAAAAAATCATTATTAAAACACATGAACTTCAGATCAAAAGAACTTAACAAACGATTGTTGAGAGGTTAATCCTTATCATCATACTTTGAACATACCCAGTACTGCAAGCCTCACTCAACATACTTACTGAATCAGCTGTGATGACAAAAGCATCAGCCCAAGCTAGATGCCCCATATGTGGATTCCGACCTATGCAGTATTACAAAAATAAATGTCAAACAATCTTTGTACTTATGAAATAAACTTCAAAAAATATTCTTTGTACTTGTGATATCTTAGTACCTTCACCATCCCAAATGTACACTTTTTGGTTACCACTAAATTCTCTTACTAGAATATTGGACACCTGTTGTTAACAGCACAGAGAATAAGTGTGCAACTATCAATAAGTCCCTCAAAAGAAATTCCTAAAGCATATATACCTTCTCAGGAGTTCTTCTAGAGAAAGATATCCTGATGCTTCCGCAGCTCCAAAGAATATTTCGCACCATAGTTGCCAACTGCTTTGCAAGATCCGCACCATATGGACAATTGCCTTGAATATGACAATCTCTCATATACTCAGGGAATGGCAGGGAGAAAAGTGTGAAAGAAGAAGGGCTCAAGATGTGATTTTATTCAAATAAATAAGTAATTCTTGCAGATATAACATCATAGAGATAACCACAGTTGCTGATGTAGAAAAACCAGTCTAAATTACAAAACACCACAGAACTTAATGCATGGGAGGTAGAATTAGATTCCGCAGACTTCAATCAGATTTGGTGTTTGATATGAGCAAAAGCTTGACAGATTATAGGTGCAAAGAAAATTACCAGTAGGCCCTCCAACATTGACCACAAGCAAGGGCTTTGGAAGTGGTGCCAACTCATCATGCCAGGCAGAAGCAGCACTCCTAAGTGCAGCAGAATCAACCTGATGAAGAGCTCCCACAGTGAGAACCTGAAATCCAAATTTCCACACTTGTGAGCTTCATAAGCCACTGCAGTAACTAACCATATGTAGCAGAAAAAGTTTAACGACCATCACACATATTAACCATTTGAGGAAGTATTCTATACCTACCACATTTTTCCCTGGAGGTTCACGTGGAGTTATCCACCTGCGGAGAAACCAAGGAATTTGCTCTTGTGCATGAGGAGTCAGAGGGTAATAATCATGACGAGGAGTAATTACCATGTCAAACCGATTCAAATGGGACCTTGGATGTTGTATCTGGAACATGTTGTCAAAAAGAAAGCTATTACAACCAGACATTGTAGTGCTTGCATGCATCAGCAAATCAAATCCACATAGTACCAGATGGTATGGTGGAACTAGAAAAAATGGGAAAGAAGTATTACCATCAAAATGCTTAAACAAGCTATTAAATAAAAGATCCAGAATAGAGAGTAAACTTGTTGCAAACAAATACCCTGTAGCTAATAGAAATTGTTCCAATACCCTTATTTATTTTTATTTTTTTAATTGGTAAGTTACATACACATCTGGGATGGGTCTTGAACCCACGACATCATCCTCCACCTAGCACTTATGAGGGGAGGTTTTAATTGGGCTAAAAATCATTGGCAACAAAACCCTCATTTATCATTCTATTAAAAGCAAAAAAGTTAGATATAATTCAAATTACAGTTTTTCAAAAAGCATTGAAATTGCTGGAGTAATTGAAAAGCTAGTACTAGTAGAAATCATTTACAAAAGCCAAAAATAGCCAATTAGAAATCAAATCACATTTTCAAAAAGCATTGGAGTAGCCGGTGTATTAAAAAGCTAAATCTTTAAAAATGAAAATTTAAACAAATTTGTACAAAACAAACATTCTGCATCATGTTTTGATATCAACATCGTGTAAAATTACAGAGCAATCATATGCAATCAAAGAAAGATTAAAAAAGAATAAACTTTAACCTGAACAACAAAGACATTTTCTGGAGCTAAACGTTTTATGGAGCTTGAAACAGAAATAGTATCCCGGCCTGATGCAACCACCAACAGTGGGCCGTCTCTGCAAAAAAAAAAAAAACGCAAAACTCTGTTATACTAATTGGTAATCTGTTTGGTCTTTGGATATATCAGTGCATCAGCATTGAACAATACACTTTGTTATACACGATGTTCCGAAGAATATGAATCATGAAGCACATACAATTTGTAATTTGTAAGTGTAACTCCAATTAATAAAACTATTCATGAAAAAATGAAATCATGGAAACCATACTTGTCAAACGTTTCGCGGGCCATTTTGGCAATATGATTTGCATCAGCTTCTAGAACATCAGATAGGCCTGCGCAACCACCATTTTAATTCTCTATACAATCAAAATTAACAATTTCCCAACATAATCAACAGCTATCTTTATCACAAAATACATCTATCTCATACATAATCCGAGAGTGAATTCAATACAATACCAGTTGTTTGAGAAAACAGAGGCATCACTTTTTGCCCATTATTAACCATGACTTGATATCCAATTATTCGCTTCATGAAATAGTCTAATTTTTTGTGTAGAGAAACTGGAACCCAATGAAGCCACTCATTGATTCCTCCTCTTGGCCTTGTAACTCGCTGCAAAATTCAGTTCATATACAAAATCATTAATAAAAACATTTAAGACTTCATAAGTGTAAGCGTAAGTTTCAGTTAGCTCAATTAGTAAGTGATTTAGTCTAATGACAAAAGAAAACGCTCATTATGAAATTAACTCGGTAAGTTAGCTGAACTAGTGAAGTCTTTTATTGTCTTAAGTTAAAGCGAGACACTGTAAGTTAAAATTTTATTGTATCTTAAAAAAAAATTTAAAAAGAATTCATACAGAGAATTGGGATCAAAGAGAAATGGCTTACGTATAAAGAGTGGTGGCGAGAGAGACCGAGAGCGCGAACAAGGCCAATGCTTTGATTTTCTGAGCCGGCGAAACCGTTTCCGATTATGATAGCTCGTTTGATTGCGCCGTAGACCCCACCAGAATCGAAGATCTCAGGCAGACCCGAAAACCCGCTGGGCGGTTCGGGAAGCCTGATTGGTCTCATCAGAAGTCAGGCAAGTATGGAACCCGTTGGGTATGTTTCTTTCCGTTTTTTTTTTTCTTTTCAATTTCCAGTTGGGCGAGGTGGGCCGGCTTGGGGCCCACGTTATGCCCATTTTGAGTCGACTAGTCTCATTTACTAGAAGTGTGTCAATTTATAGTCAGAATTATCATCTCTCCGAATAAAAAGATATACTTATAGTTTATCCATGCCACTTAACTTTTCTTTTGTTATTTTTTTGTGTTTGGCATGATTATTTTTATCAATTTATTTTATTAATTAGTTTATTTTTGTTATTATTTATAGATTTTAATGTATTATTTGATATTATTTATGAGTCTTATTATATTATTTCAGTTAACTTTTATATTTATTTGTAATACTTTTAACAAAAAATTTTTAATTTTAACAAAATAAACAGATTCTAAATTTACACTTTCTAAAATTTTTTAAAAAAAAAAAAAAAAACTTTTCTTTCATTCTTTATTTCCTAACTTTTGTTTATCAAAAATGTCCCAACTTTTCTTTTATTCGAAGCATCTCTCGAAATTAAAGATACTTTTTGGGGGTACATATGCACTTAATGTACTAACTTTTCTTTTATTTTATCATTAAAGCTAGACATGTAATAATGTTGTACTAGTAAGTGATTCCTTCTTAGCATGTCAATAAGGGACGATTAGGGGTAATCCACCCTACAAACAGAATCTAAGACTAGAGGTAGGTTGCCATTATTGAAACAGAAAGACTCAAGGGAACTTAAAGCAAACTTAGTAATTGTATGAGCAACAACGTTAAAGTCTCTCTTGACCCAACTAAAAGAGAAATTAAAAAATTACTCAACCGAACTTAGAATGTGACAACATGTATAAATGTGTCATGTATCCTTTTGTGAGTGCAAAAATTGAAAATATAACTCGTTTTCCATCATGAATTCAATTAGAATGATTCATTATTACGTGAGATAAGAGAATAATACATTGTTGTATTTCGAAAATATTGAACAATTATTTTGGAAAAAGTTGATGTGGGGACAATTTTTACTTCAAGGTCAAGGACTAGACCACGTTGGAATCTAGGCAAATTTGTTGTCCCACATGAGAAAGAAAGCCTCCCTCTTCATGCCATATAAGAGATGAGCCAATGGTGATAGAGGGAGGCTTTCTTATATGGCATGAAGAGGGAGGCTTTCTTTCTCATGTGGGACAACAAATTTGCCTAGGTTCCAACGTGGTCTAGCCCTTGGCCTTGAAGCAAAAATTGTCTCCACAGTTGATATGATGAGTTAAAAATCAAAATTAAATGATACTTATTTTTAATGGTTGTATAACTTGCTTAGATGACTTTTTTTTAGAAGAAATTGTTTAGATGACTTTGTTAGATCATATGATTAAAATATGCATTGTAGGGATGCAGTTTGGTATCTAAGCCCAAATGATGAAAGGAAGTAGGCCTAAAGAGCCCAATACAATGAATTTGTAAATAGTGGGTTATAAAATTGGGCTCTAATGAGTGGAACAACAATTATAATGGGTTAAGATGACAATAGAATAAAGATGGATTGATTTTATCTAAGAAATATCGACATCGAACACAATCCAAGGAGGTTGATTCTTGTATATATTTCTTTTGGATCTGATTACAAGTCTTGTTATTGTTTCTGCCGTGTTTTCTTTCTTAGTTTCGATCCCCTTTCCTCAGGGTATTCTCTCTCTTTTATACTTTCTCTATTCTTTCATCCTCACCCTCCACGTGTAGACCAAGTTTCTAGTGTTGATCCCTATATCATTAGTACATTCCTGAAGTCTCTAAGAGTAGCCGTGAAAATTACTGTTCAAATATCACTTCTACATCAATGCAGTTAGAGAGTTAGTTACAAAGCATTCATTGCCGTAGTAGCAACTTTCTCTTAGATATTTCACAGCTTCCTTTTGTCTTGAGCTTTCATGATGTGTATCCTTATCAATAGAATTTCATGGAACGTTGCCCTGGATGGCAGACCACACTTTCTGACTTCTATCTTGCCCAGCCGAGAAGGCATTCCTCCTCGGACCACCTTCTTGGACCTTCCTAGACGTAGTTTACTTGTGGAGTTCTGATTATTATGTCTTCACTATTGTTTATTTGTTCTCGAACCACTTAGCATCCTCGGATAAGGCCCACAGCCCAATATACACCCTTGGGCCCTTTATCCCTACATGCATGAATAGTACTATAAACTATTATGTCTTTCTCAACAACAACAACAACAACAACAACAACAAAAAACTATTATGTAATGACTTGAATAAGATTCCTATTATAACATAGTGTCCTATTATAATTTTTTCTTCAAAAGTTTATTCATTGAAAATTGGCAAAAGTATAATTGTATATGAAAAAAAAATGAAAATTTTAAAACTTATACATAAACAAATAAGTTAATAAAGTTAACTAGAAAAAAATAATAATCCAAAGGGACGATTGAAATAAAACTTTATCATTTTGAATAAATTTAATGACATTATATGCAAATGACTCTATAACATTATTTATATTGTTTAAAATTGAAATTATACCTTCATTTATCAAATCCATCTAAGCTTCTTCTTTTTTTAATAAAGTAAGATGGGTTATTTAAATTGTCAAGGGTGAAGTATTCTCACAAATGCACCACACAAAAAAAAAGAAAAAAGATGTGATAATTGATGTTATTTAAAAAATTAACTAGTGAAAACAAAATAATCAATAAGACACAGTCATATAGCGATCTATTATTATCATTTTTAAAGCAAATGTAGAGATTAAATCGATACACAACATATAAAATCAAAGGATGGGATTATTATTATCTATTATTTTTAGTCACCAAAGAAAAAAAAAACAATAAAAAAATGGAATATTAAAAAATTACATTGGCCCATGTTTGCAAATATTTAAAACCGACCCAAAATTGAGCCCAAAAAGAAAGCCCACAAAACCCAAGTATTTAGAATTTGGGTTCAGAGTTCAGACCCTGCAATTGACACCTTCGCCTGAGCTGAGACCAAGAACTCGAGCTCTTGAATTCAGTCTTCACATTTCACTCTCTCTCTCTCCTAAGATGTGGGCCAGTGCGGAAGGAGGGCCTCCGGAGGTGACACTGGAAACCTCCATGGGTTCTTTCACCGTTGAGGTACTTCCTTTTTTTTTTTTTTTTTTTGGTTCAATTCCCTTTCTGTTTGAGTACTTCCTTCTTTTTTTTTTTTTTGTGTTTGGTTGCTCAGAAAGCCATAGAAAATCAGACAAAGTACTAAATTGAGTTTTTTTTTTTTTTTTTCAATGTTACTTTATTTTGGTTGTTAATGTTTGAATGTCAACTAAACTAGCTCAAACGGTCATACAAATGCAAAGTGTCATTAGGTTTCAAACTTCAATTTTTAAAATTTTTTTATTTTTAATTTGTCGTGTAAACACAGCTATACTACAAGCACACACCGAGAACTTGCAGGAACTTCATTGAACTCTCTCGCAGAAACTACTACGACAACGTTAAATTCCATAGAATCATCAAGGTCTCTCTCTCTCTCTCTCTCGTAAAATTGTTCTTGTATTGTACTTTTTGTTTTGTTGAGGAATGTAAATGTTTACATAGATATATTGGTTCAATTTTGGAGTAGGATTTTATGGTGCAAGGTGGGGATCCCACTGGAACAGGAAGAGGTGGAGAATCCATATATGGGTAAATTTCAATTTTAATTTTTTTTGGGTATTTCTATCTTTTTATTACAGATTTGTTTCTGGAAGATTATTCTCCAAGTTAGCTTTAGTATATAGTAAAACAATAACAATCAAGCCTTAGTCCCAAAACTATTGGGCCGGCTATGGATCCTAAACATGCTAATCAGGGTCAGCCGCGCACTATATGTAGTCTTTAGAACTTTATTGGATTGGTTGGTTGCTATGCAAAACCAATCATTCCCTTCTTTTATTGATTTCCTTGATTCTTGTAATTTTTGTACTTGATTTGTTGAACCCTTGTACACTCCCTGTGTATTAGGGTGTTCCTTTTTTGATATCAATAAAACTTATTACTTATCAAAAAAAATTTATGCTGACCGTCAACTTACCACAATCCTACTCCTTTTTCTGGGGTTTGGGATTAAATGTGAACAAAATATATGACACTGGGTATAGATACAGGCGGAGTTAGCTTTAATATATGATAGTGTATTTTAAATCCCTTTTCACTATCCTCTTATCAAAATAATGTGAATGAATACCATATTATGTCTTTGATATATGTATGACTTAAGAGGGATTTTTTGTATGTGGATTTCATTGATCATTGTACTCTACACCATGATTATAATGGTCTCTAGTATATGTCCTGTATACATTGTCTTTTTTCTTCTATAAATTACGTTATTTATCCAAAAAAAAAGAGGGGTTTCTTGTATGACTTGTTCTGTGATGCTTTGCAGTTCGAAGTTTGATGATGAGATTAAGCCGGAGTTGAAGCACACTGGGGCAGGTATTTTGTCCATGGCAAATGCTGGTCCAAATACAAATGGAAGTCAGTTCTTCATAACCCTGGCTCCATGTCCATCACTGGATGGTAATGATATGATCCTTCCCTGTTACAACTTGCATGTGTTTGATCATTCTCTTTGAAAATTTGTTCAACCTTTTTTTCCCGTGTGATTGGTATAGGTGGTACTGTATTACTGCTATGATTAAGTTGCAGAATAACCATGCTTGAACTGCTGACATAAAATGTAAAGCTTCAACACTTATTCAAGAATGGACCCCTCCATTCCTTGAAGTTATTACACCTATATTTGGGGCTTTTTTTTTTTTTTTTGAAATGTCTTTAAGCTGTTAGTTTTTTTTTATTCCTTCATTCAAGGCCAAAATAAATGCCAAATTACTACTTAGCCAAATAAGGGCTACTTTAGGATAATATATCATCTTTTGAGCAGTTAATATTTCTGACATTTATTATCTTTCATACTGTATGATGTGTTTTGGGTTGCCTCAAAAACAAATTTTTTATTAATGAGTGTTTAATATTGAAAATGGTAAGCGTGGTTGTTCCTTTCTTTGTCTGATACATTGAAACTTTTTTTCATGTGCTCATAATGCTGAACTGATGTATCTGTACTGTGCAGGAAAACATACCATATTTGGAAGAGTTTGTAGGGGAATGGAGATAATCAAAAGACTTGGCAGTGTCCAAACTGATAATAATGATAGGTATGTTTTCCTTAGAAATATCCCTGATCTATAAGTGCCTTGATTTAGAACATGGGCTACATCAGCTTGCTGCATTGTTATTTGGATATGAATTTTTATATACGTATTAGATGCTTCCTAACTGTTTTTAGAGAATAAAACTTGAACATTGACAATCATCTAAGCATGCTGCTGTTCTGAAACCCAATAACGTGGCCTCCTCACCCTGAATAATCCAAAAACTGAGTGCAGCTAGACTAACCTTGTGTTGCTTGTGAAAGCTGAAAAGTGAAAACGAAGAGAATAATATGGTGTTATGTTGGTCCTTCTTGAAAAATGAAACTTATCTATAAGAAATTCTAATATTATTGATAAATTATCAATTGTCCCAAAAGCTACAATTGATGGGAAAAGTGAACTTAATTACTTAACTGTTATTGTAACACTTTCTCACATCCAAACTCCTCAATAAGAGGGCTCAACACGTGGAAATTTTTAATTTTTATCAGTTATCATCTATCTTTAATCTTCCCAATGTTCTATTGGGTTTCTGTAAGTTCATATCAACTAATAATCCATTTGCCAAGAAGACTGAAACAGGTCTTTGCTTGAAAAGACAAACAAAAAAGCAGTATATAATTATTGTGGGAAGATAGCTCAGCGAGGTTGTGATCCTTTCAAATTGTTAGGTCACAAAGTTAGCAAACTTTAAAATAATAAGCAAAATAGGCGATGATTAGAAAAAGTGCTATATAGGCAGGACCCTTCATGATTCCGTTTCCTACTGCTTCTATGAATACATTGCTGAATGATAAAACTGAGACACCTATTAAAAAAAAGAAAAAAAAAAATGATAAAACTGAGACACTAGTTCTCAAAAATTTCAGTGAAAATGTAACTGCTCTATTAGAGAGAACTAATTATAAGCTACAGAATCAAGCTGGATGCTGGAACAATATTGGCTATATCTAAAAGGGACCTACTAATAGGTTTAGTCAATCATTTCTAGCTCAAATATCTTCATTCTGCAGAAGTGACAATCACTATATCACAATTTGGCAACACAAATTCCTAGTTTTGATATATCATATCCTGGCTAGATTTACAAAGTAATGCAATCAAGGCATATAGATTATAGGTTCCACCCAGATTTACTGTGTTGTAACTTTTTTCTGGTGATTGAGCTCTTCTGTACACTTTTAAAGACTTAACTTCTTGTGATACATGCTGTGTTTACAGACCCATCCATGATGTGAAGATACTACGGACATCGGTCAAAGATTAATATCGAGTTGCTGTTACTGAGGCACATGTATCAGGTTCCAAAATGCTCAAGACTCAAGTGGTGGTTTTCTTGAATATCTTGTATCATTCAGAAATGTGATAAAACATTGTATTTGGAATGCTTTCATAGGATAGTAGGGCAGAAAGTTTCGAAATTTTTTAAGTAGGAAAGTATCTGCCTGGATTCAGGGTTTATTTTTTGTTTTAATTTTAATTAAGTGTTCTCAAATATTTGACCTTTGGCCAAGACCTTGCAAGTTGCAACTTAACTGACATCTCATGGCATTCCTAAACGTCCAATGTTTAAATCTTCCTTTCTCCAACTACGAGTAATCAAAAAATATCTGAGCTTTGGTTTTACTTCAAATGGCTCCCTAACATAAGAATTCTATAAAACTTTAGCCAAAGGCCAAAGTCTTATGCTTATTTTTTCAAATTTCCATGTCTTTTTGTTTGCCCAATCAGAGTTTTCACATTGAGGAAAAAAATTTCCTTTTTGTTTTAGTGGAGTAGCTGGAGTGATGCGCGAATATTAAGAAAAGTAATGATAGTCAGGCTCTTTATAACACACACTGCTATATGAATTGAAATTAAAACATGGGTAATAGACAAGGAAGAGAGAGGGCTTAGCAGTGACTCTTCTTCCTCAAAGAGAGAGAGAGTGTTCGAGTTGAACACTGTTTGTTCGTTTAGACCCTTAAATCCAGATTGTTTAACCTAATAGATTAACCAAGTAATTACTTAGATTAATTATTCAAATCTAGGTTGAATAACAATAAATCATAGCATGCAAAGATGCGGAAAAGTAAATAACACATGATATAATGACCCAAAAAAACCAATGAAACGAACTGTTTTAAGGTAAAAACCTGAAGAGGATTTAACCTAGTTATCCTCAAAGTAAACACATCCGCTATAAGAGAATTGAAATTTCTACAATCAGATTTAATCCTAAATCTACTACTACCTCATGTAGTAACTTATTGACACGACAATGTGCAAATTCTGAATCCACGAACTCCTTCTCTTCTTGGATTTACACCAACACAAGCACCCTTGCTTGTAACTTTGAGATCTCACTCAAAAGTTTAGCAGCACAAACTCTCTAGTTTGTGACTCCAAGACTACCCTTGAAGGTTTAGATCATCAGTAGTTTTTGATCTTCTTGTTGCAACTTCATATCTACCAAATCTAATAATATGAAAATAATTTCCGGTAATGACTTTGAAAGAGGAAGGCACAATACCTTTTAGATCTCACAAGAGCACCTCCAAAGTCTCTCAAAAGCTTTGAAAATGTAATTAGGGTTTTCCTTTATATACTAGAAGTGTTTCACTTGAAACCCAAAACGTTTAGGCAGAGTTTGTGCTGAAATAAAATTCTGCAGAAATTTCATGTCTGCAATTTTTGATCGGTTGAATCTAATTTTCGATCGGTCAGATTTCACTAAATTTGAATTCTTCTTTCTGCAGCTTGTACATTCTTGTGTTCTGACTTGTAACACCTTGAGCATTGTCTAATAAACTCTATTGACTCTAAGATCTATACCTAGACAAGTTTGTGCTCACAATTTGCCAATTGTTCTAAACTTTTAGAACCTAACAAACACTCTTCAGATTCGAATTCAAAAGCAAAATCTCACTTCTTTCTCTTACCAATAGCTTTATAGTTTAAAGTCACTTCTTATTCTTAAAGCGAGGAGCTTTGGCTTCAATTCATAATGGGCACAAAATGTGAGGGGGTTAAGAATCTTTTTATCACTTGTAATGGCTCATGCCCAATTATAACATTGTCCACAAAAAGCTCCTCACTTTAAGAATAAAAAGTAACTTTAAACTATAAAGCTATTGGTTATTCCAAGTTTTATATGAATGATGTATGTATAAAGAAAAGAAAAGAAAAATGGTAAAAAAGAGCAGGATTAGTGGGCCAGATGGCATGGGCCATAAAAAAGATGGATTAGTAGAATCTAATCCCAAAAAAAAAGTGACCATCGGAAAAAAAGGGTGTGCGGTGTCAAATAAATGAGAGAGAAGTGAGATTTTGCTTTTGAATGTGAATCTGAAGAGTGTTTAACTCAAACGCTTGCTCGCTCGCTCTCTCTCTCTCTCTCTCTGAGGAAGAAGAGTCACCGCTAAGCCCTCTCTCTTCCCTAGTGTATTATAAGGTAACCCTGACCTTAACCCTAATTCATACCCATGTATTTTATGCAAATGACCAATTATCAAATTCATTTTAAATATCCCAGAATGTTACCTCCATTCATTCCAGCTTGTGAAAGTAAACGTTTTGAACCCATTTGATGCGATGGGAGTTTTTGTAAAGGCAAGTAAGATTAACACCAGCTATGGAAGTAAGGACTGACTCCTGCTAGTATCGCAGCCTAATGGTAGATCATAACTAGAGCCAATTAATAATTTGCCATGGATTAGAAACCAATTATTGATATTGAAATAGACTTATAAGAGCATCAAATGATACAATACACCGATATACTCTAAGCACCTTTCTCTCATTACGTTGGTTGAATTAATAGAATAAATTTAGTAACCTCTTATTTTATGTTAGCTACAGCACAAAGCAAACTAAAATTACTATAAAGGTAAATAAACTTTTCCCTACACAAATAGGTCACTTAGCACCAAAGTTAAGAAACTTAAATTAAACTTAACCTCAAATGTGTACCAAAGTCAACAATCATACTTAAATTGAAAAAATAACAGATTCACAACTAACAACTCTTAACTCCATAATTGGTTTAGCACAAAAAATCAAGTTGTAAATCAAGTGGTTTCATTCAATAATAAAATATAATCAAAGCATACCCAACCCAAAATATATACCCAACTTCAAGACCATACCCATGTTGGAAAAAAAAAAAAAAGGATAACAAAAGAGACAAAAAAATATTACAACAAATTTGAGGTGGCAAGTTATTATTGATGGGTAAAGCGATGACAGTAATATGCAAAAATTAGAACCAATAATAACATACTACTTAAGATTTGTTGTGAAATTATTAAGAATAAAATGTGGACCGAAATAGACCAAATGAGAATAAGTGGACCGAAATGGACCAAGATGGACCAAATAAACTGATGTGGATCGAATTGGACCAAAATCAACTAAATGGTCCTAAGTGGACTGAATTGGACTGAAATATACCAAATGGACTGAGGTAGACCAAATTGGACTAGGTGGACTGATGTGGATCTAATTGAAGGACCGAGTGAATCAAAGTGGACTGAAATACTACGATGATATGGTTCAATAAGTGTAATAACAATTAATGCTCAAGTTTTAGATATTCTATATAATATAATTCATAGGCTTACATAGAAACCTAATAAATTTGCATTGCGGTTTGTGTGTGTGTGTGTGTGTATAGGAGAGGAGGATGTCAACCCCCACATGCTTAGGGAAAAAAAAAAAAAAAAAGATAACAAAAGAGACAAAAACCGAAATGAAAATTGGCATTGAACACAATTGGAGTGCATTTAAAATATGGAACGCAAAATTAATGGCATTTAACACAATTTTTAAAATTTTTTAATACAAGACATAAATTTTACTCTAGCAAAATCTAAGTATATATGTGTGTGAAGCTCCTTCTTGAAAATTTGAATTCCAACTCTTGCCCCCCACACCCCACAAGTATTTATAATCTTGGAGTCACAAGCACTTATACTCTTGGAGTGATCATCACACCAAAGGTATGCAATGAACACAAAATTAAAATGTAATTAAAAATTAATTTTAATTCTTGATTTGACTTTCTTCTATTTTCTACCTTTTATATTATATTTGCATCAATATTCAACAATATCTACCACCGCAGCCCTTGTCCCCTGCACCCCACAAGCAATTATACTCTTGGAGCCACAAGCAATTATAATTATGGAGGACCATCGCACCAAAAGTGTGCAGTAAACACAAAAATAAAATGTAATTAAAAATTAATTTTAATTCTTGATTTGACTTTCTTCTATCTTTTACCTTTTTATATTATATTTGCATCAATATTCAATAATTTCTACTACCACACATCTTTGGTGCAACAGTCACTCTATAAGTATAAGTGCTTGTAGTGTATAGGAAGCAAAGGCTGAGGTTTGAGCCTCCAAGAGAGAGTTTCACACATATATACACATATATTAAATTAGAGTAAAATTTATATATTGTATCAACAAAAAAAATAAAACTAAAAAATAAAAAATCTAAAGGTGCGGCAAAAAATAAACCCTCCACTGGCAATAAATACTTCAGCAGGTCGCATGTTAACTCGGTGCACCTTTGTCCATTTGTCCTTCGAATAAGTTTGTCCATTGTCGTTTAAATTTGTAAATTAATATTACATTGAATTTAATTCGGTATTTTATTATTAATCAATAATTTCAATTTAGTTGAAAATTTTTAAGTGAACTCTAGATAAGTTTTATCCTTTATTTTTTCACATTTTTTTACTATGGCCTCTTTGGCCATTGCATTGCAAGCCATCTTTTTTGACATCACCATTTCCATCTAAATAATTAAACAATGTGAACCCAAAAGTTCGAAAGGACTTTACTCGTCCTCTAGGTGATCTGACCATCCATGTCAACTCATAATCAAATAAACAAGCCATACTAAAACCAAAAACAAACAAACAAACAAAAACAAAAACAAAAGCAAAAGGTTTCCTCATAATTTACAAGCCACAACTAATTTCTATAATTCAGGTTAAAAAATTGCAATACAGCTAAGTATCAGCTAATATCATCATCACCTCTTTGCTTTCCTCTATATCCTATTTCTTGCACGTAAAAAAATCAAATCTCTCGACTACCGCCCACATACTTTCCCGAAAAAAATGTGATCCTATGGAAAGGTGCCCCCTTGGTTGCAACTCACAGTTACCACCCACCATCAATTTCAGCAGAAGCAGCCAACTATAAATATACACCACAGTAGCATAACCCCAACAAAGGTAATACACCACTGAATCCATCCAATCTTAGCAAATTCCTTGGATAATGACCAGTCAGATAAATTCAAGTTCAGCTCAGCTTGCCTGAGTTAATATTCTGATTCAATGGACCCCCATTTTCTTCACAAGTAGAAACGTTAGGCATTGATGATGTAAGTGGACCATATCCATTACTCTTGATAGACCCAGGAGGGCTTTCTCTTGAATTTGTAATCCTTGTTTGCTCTGAATTTTTAACATCAGGTTCTTCAGTAACCACAGGCTGTTGCATTTCTATGTGCCGTGAAGATGGCACATCGCCTTTGCAGTACCTCTGCCACATGTTTCGGTATGTTGACTCAAGACTAAGGATATAGTTTTCTCCATCACAGACGGGGGACTTAGACATACGGTCTCTGAGAGCCGCCCTCAAATCTGAGAGGGCTGTAACGTCAGAGGCCAACTGCAGTGCCAATTGGACATATTCGTCTTCATTTTTGGCAACCAGATGTCCCAAACCTACAAAGCATCAGCCAGAAGTCCACCTTAATTAGGATGTTCGGGAAAAAAAAATCTTAAAAAAATACACTCTACCACTGCTAGTGCAATAAAAAAAGGCTGAAAATCTGAACCACAATGCTGGCCTGTTATTCCTTAATATTAGTCCCATTTGGTATTACCTGGTCTGAGATGCACTATTAAACTATTGTTATTAAAGAGTTGAATTGTTGACACATGCATTTTAGGCCTTGGAGTTACCAAATTTTTATCTTTAGAGGATATACATCTACACTCTTACAGAATGCAAACAGAGAATTGCATCTTCTTGGTGCTCCCCTTCCTAATCACAGATGTCTAAAGCATGGAAGATATATACTTCCTTCTTAGTCATATACAAAATATGAAATATGGCCTTATCTTTTTCAACAAATCATGCACATAAAACAAATACAAGTAGGCATGTCACAGAAATTTAGGAGACAAAAGATGGACATTAACAAAAAGGGAAAGCGAAAAGGTTCTCACCAACTTTGCTGAGAAGACTCACGCCAACATTGTGAGCATGCACTGATCCGGCCATAGTAACACATGGGACTCCCATGTACAAAGACTCACATGTTGTGGTGGTTCCAGCATATGGGAAAGTGTCCAGGCTACATAAAGAGAACATAAGTAAGAATCCCTTTATAGTTCGCATATGAAAAGCCACAAGATACATGGTTTGTAGTCCAATTGGCAGCATGTTATACATGACAAACATTGAGAATGGCTGAAAACACAACAACTAGAAAGGAACTTTAAGTGGACACTATTGTCACTGATTTTCAACAAAATTGTTTTATCTGACATAGAAAACACGATAATTCCAATTCCAACACATATCACACAAAGGAGGAAGAACAAAGAGCTAATTTTAGTCCTGTATAAAAGTAGGATGGGAGATCAAAAAAGAAATAAATAAATAAAAAATTCTGTTTATTTACATTATATGCTAAATAAACTAGTGTAAGCATCTCTGAGATTGGTATGTACATTTTGTGCTGAATAAACTCAGGCATTGGTGTGCAACCATAGAAAATGAGGAGAGGTAATTGTGTAGGACACACTTCTTAAAATGAATGATATGGTACACTGAATTAAGAACTTTTGTCAGACTTTGGCACCCATTTGATTCATTAAATAATACATAAATATTTCAAGTAACTTTTTCTATTTTGTCACTTACATACACATCCAGTGGGTCTTGGACCTGACCTCACCCTCCACCAAGCTCTTATAGATGGAAGGAAGAGGTGCCATTTGAGCTAGTATTCATTTAGTATGCAAAAAACTTCAGAGAAAAATTCCCTGTTAAAAAAACTCATTGAGTATACAAGTCACAGCAGGTTTGTCACTTTGTCTAACATATTCCATCCTTTGCATCCTTGCCCAAGTCAGATACTTCACTTTTTATTTAATTGGTAAGTTACAATTGAACCAGAGGGTTTTGAACCCACGACCTAAAGGTATTTCAAAAATCTTTTAAGTTGTGTAATGTAAGAAGTTATGATTTTATGTCACAAATCATTTGCATCAGAAAGAACTATTATACTGTTCAACTAAAAAACATATTATGCTATAGTTTCCTCTCAGATGCCAAGCATTAGACATTTTGTTCATAAAAATTGGACAGGTGTTTTATGTTAGCTATCGGCCACAAATCACAACTCCCCTCTGGTGTTCAGGCACAAAATTATGTTTGAAATTGTAAGCACAACGAAGGAGGTCAGTTAAAAAGAACAAACTTAAAAACTCATAAGTGCAGCATTTTATAATGGTCAAAAGGTGGTTTCTGAGGACATAAGTCATTGTGGGAGTGAACTAAAAATTCTAGAATTGAAAGTTGAAGCTATCAAATTCATTCCATTCAATAATTTCTTTGCCTTCCACTTCTAAAAAGTTGCCATTTCAGATGTCCTAGTAAAAAAAAGTCCTAGAAAGGCACCCTTGTCAAGTCCTAATAGTTAATGAAAACTGCCACTAACTAAAACAAATTAAATCCAATATAGCCCAAAAAAGGATAAAGAGCAAGGTCATGGGTTCAATCCCATCTGTGTGGCAAGAGTTGTATTAACCTTTTAAATAATTTTTCTTTTAAAAAAACTATAATGATTATTAATAAAAGATATAATTATATAAACAAAAGTCCATAATATGTAGAAAATATCTGGCTTCTACAGAAGCAAAATGTAAAGTTACTGGCTTGAGGAATGAAGATTTAATTACCTAATGTCCATAAGAGAATAGGCTTGCATATGATCATGGTTAAGAAGAATCAGTGGCAGAAGATCAACACGTAATGATTCTAAACCCAGTTGCTCCAATGTTGAAAGAAATCTCTCTCTTACACTATCACAACAAAAAGGTTTACATTTCACCACAAGGCGAGAATTTGGAACAGCACATAAAATCCTTGCCCAAACTTGCAACACCTTAGGGGTAATCTGATGAAGGACAAGCAAATGGAAAGGAAGATAAAGAATAAAATCAAAGGATATCAGAACATCAGTTGGACTTCAATAAATATACATTTTCAAGTAAATCAGTGATCTCATTCCAGTATAACCAATACCTTAGCTAGATTATTAAAACTACCAAATGTAATAAAGCCATTGGAAAGAGCAGGAGCTGGGGGAACTGGCCCAGCCTCAGGGGAAGGTGTATAGCAAAGGAAGCATTCTGGCAATCGAACCAACTCTTCAACATGCCTGCCATGTATTAATAATATCATTTTAAGAGAAAAGTGGAATAATATACCTCAAAGATCAAATTTAGTGCATTAAGTTGTACATGGAAATGTGCAAACTAAGACCTACTTTTGCTTTGTATCGGGAGGATCTGCCAATGAATCAGTGATTCTATAATCAATCGTAGGCAAACCAGTTGTATTTGGGTAGCCAATCCAAGTCACCTACAAATTCAACAACAGTCAATTATTTTATATGTATAACGACCAGCCTACCAAAGGATGCATTCCATTGTTGCAAATGCATAATATGTCATTCCACTTCAAAATGATGCCAAAATTTGAACTTAAATATAAAGGATACAAGACCATGGACCACCAATGCTCGCCATTCTCAAAGTGACGACAAATGCATAATTAGACTGCCAACAGTTTGAAGCAATCATCCCATACAATATGCAAAAAACCAAGCTGATCATTGCTTAATGCAAGTCTGTATGCTTGGAGTTGCATAATATTTTTTGGCAAGAGGCATTGTATAATATTTAGGTTCAGAAGATAAAATAAATCAATAACTGGCTTTTCATAAGACAATAACAGGTATATCAATTTTGCAAGTACCCATGTATTCTAAAAACAGTTCAATCATTTCAGCTCCACAAAAACAATAACTCGAAAATTAATTATACCAAAAGCTTTGGAACTTCTCCATTAAAAAAAATTAAAATAGGAGAGGTACAATAGCCTCCAACATACCTGTATGGGTGCAGGTCGACAAGCCATCATTCCCAACTTATTGTTAGCTGTATGACCAGTAAGTTCTACAAGGATGTCAACTTTATCTTCTCTCACCATGCTTGCCACCTTCTTTTCATCAATCCCATATATATCCCTCCATAGCCCACCCTTTTTTATGACTCTCTCTTTAAACCTATTAGTTTTTGCATCTGCCTGTAACATCATTTAAATAAAAAATGCTCTGTATTAGGATTAATAACGACTTGTGGAGACCAGCATGCGGAATAAGCATTGAAGAATTCACTCTAGCTTTAAAAATGCATGCGCTTGCATTCTCAATTATATACAGACATCAATTTTATATTACTGTAAGACTAAATTAATTTGAGTGTAAAATTCAAAATTCTAGTAATTACTCATCAGATTTTAAAATAAAGAATTCAAAGAAAATGGAGGGCATTTCTCAGATAGAGGCAGTGATGCCAGAGACTTTGGTAGTGTTAAATAAAATCATTGTAATGATGGAGGCTGCACTGATGGGAGTAGTGACGACCACAATAGAGATGGGGGTTGAGTAGCAGTTGTGGTGGTGAACTTCAGAGTGCTAACATCAATGTCGAAAAGCAATGGCAGTTGTCTTAGAGGTAGCAGTAGTGCGTCTGGTAAAAATTAGATGAAGTTGTGATAATGCTAACAATGCCCAGTGGTTGTGATGGAGGCAATACTGCTCATTTTTAGAATGGCGTTAGAAACAGAGGCGACAATAGCCACGTGCAATAGTGGTTACAATAACATTGACAGCGAAGACTGGCAATTCTAGTGGCAGCAATAGCATTAATCAGGAACACACAATGAACCAGAGCAGTATTGTCATAGGTGAAGCCAGCAGTGGTACTTCTGTCTTTCCAAGGATCAAACTATAAATTTTGGGCAATCTAATGGGCTCCCATAAAAATGATGAAGAAATGGTGCCATGAGTTAAGCAATTAACTTTTTTGAAATCCAAGCAATCAAACGTATAGAAACCACACAAAGAGGAGACCAAAAAATAGATGTATTGAAATAGAAACGATTGCCACAGTTTGGCAAACAGCGTAACATCAATAATATGGTTGTACGTCAGAGGATAATACCTTCACCACCGCTGAATAAACAACCACCTTGTACTTTTCATAGTTGTGATAGACTAGGGGGGCTTCTATAAAATATGATACAGAATGAGTGAAAAAATCAGGAGATACATATCCAATCACAAGCGGTCGTTCCAGATCCTTCCGGTTGTCCCATGATGTGTACTGTGGAAATAACCTCATGAAGCGCTTACCCCACTCCCTGCATTTAGGCTTTCAATTTAGATGAAAATGATCAAAGCTAGAAAATTTTCACTGTATATAAACTTCCAACAATCTAGTATTAAACCCATGCAATTTAATGAGAAGAGGGACCACCACTTGCAAACCAAATACAAACCGAATTTGTGTCAAAATCAATTTATATGAGATCCCTTATTCTAAATTAGGTGGTGACACCCACTAATGCAGTTCACTGAGAAGTGTCCCTGACCTCCAACTGAGATTTTCGTTTAGGGCAAATGATTAACATATAAAACAGTTTCCATCTAGCAGCTTGCAGAGTAAATGTACTATAGAACTCAAAAAAGATGCATTCAAGGTAGAAAAGTAAAAAACTTAACCTTGTACTCAAAATTGAAAACTAAGAAACAACTAACCTCACAATTTTCAAATCAGGCTTCTGGTTAAGACCCAATATTAGAAATATATATATATTCTAAAAAAGGTCAGTTTAGGTCTGGGAAGGTTAATAGTGAATACAGTGTGCTACTTGTCTTGACACAAAAATTCTTGGCTTTTATGGCTCAGTAACACAATAAAATCTCCCTGCATGTCTCATAAAGCACAAATTAAAATGAATATAAGTTGCTGCTTTAACATACATGCATATGCTCACAGCAACATGTAATGACTTTCTAGAAATACAGAAACCTTTAAAGAAAAATTATATGAATTCTAAAACAGGGCTGACAGATGAATCTCGTGATTAGATTCTCAGCCAAAGGAGGGGGTGAAGGCCTCTCTACATAGGTTCATAATGAAAAACTACATTGGTCACATCCAGTCATCTCTTAGAAAAGAATTTTTAATTGAAAAAACCATATGTTCCATTCCGCCAGAAGTCTGAGTATTATGTTCTTTCCAAACAGTCCACATAAGATAAGGTGGAACAGACATCCAAAGAGATGATACTATTATCTCAACCAAAATTTGCCTTCCAACATTTGAAAAGCACATTAATTGTGTTATGTATCACCACAAAATAGATTTACCAACCCCCCCACCCCCACCATACACACGCACAAAAAAAATAAATAAATAAATAAACAAATAAACAAAAAAAAAAATTAGAAGTTACTCCCAAGGGAAACACAAGAACATTTCTGGTGATGCAGAAATAAAAATTCTTACCATGATCCTGCGAATAAATCATACATTTATAATAAATATATTTTAATTTTATATTAGTCATCCAAGAATGAAGAAAAAATACATGACAGTTAATTAGTGATGGATGAAACCTGTGAGCCTCAAAAAGTTTATCATCATGTCCTTCATTTATGTAATTCTTCGCAAGCAATCGATTCTGCAAAAATGGTCAATCAACCACAGATAAGAACAATGTGGTTAAACAAGGGGGCCCAACCACCAAAAAAAGACAACACTAGCAAAGAATCAACACACAGGCATGTGGCCCTCAGATAAAATTACCATAAACTGTGCAATATGTATTACAAATTTGAAAACGTTCAGTGGTATTTGAAGAGAAAAAATCATATTTTTAAACTGCTGGCTACAAAAACCCATTAACTTCCTGATTTAGTTACAGCACAAATATTTTTTTTTTTTTTTGGATAAGTAATAGAATTTTATTGAAAATGAAAAGGGCTTCTCTATGTTCACAATGATGAACATAAAGCACCTTAGAAAATACAATCAGTTCAAACAGAATATCTAAGGGAAATTTGGAAATCAAAAAATTGAAGTACAAATAGTAAAACCCCATGTCCGAGACCAATCAAACAAAGTATGGAGCAGCAAAGACTTCAATTGATCAATAGATCTTTCAATCTCCTCAACTATGCGATTGTTTCATTCCTTCCACACTAACCACATCACACATGTTGACACCAAATTCTATACATTCAAGGAATGTTTGCCAAACCAATTTCACCAACCGAAAAGAAGGGATGCTACCTTATCCGGCAACACCCAATGGATCCCAAAAATAGTAAACACTTCACTCCATAAGGCATGAGCAAATGAGCAAACTCACAACGAATCAAAAGGTGAGTTACAATATTAACACTATATTTGGGAGGAGGGAAAGGAATAGAATAAAAAGAATTATTTTGGAATATTAGGTTTCATTTCCTTGTTTGGGAGTTTTAATGTAGGAATAGAAAGAAAATTCCCTTATTTGGTTGTTTGGGAGTATAAGTGGGAGAGAATGGAATGGTAGATGGGAACACTCATACCTCCCTATTCCCTTAAAACCTCAAAATTTCATTCCCCTTGGGAGGAATTAGAGAGTATGGAATTAACTTTAATGAAATTTTCACTAAAACTCCCAAAATACCCATATATATTCAAACATTTATTTTAAAATAAGGGTATAATAGTAACATTGTTATAAAATGAATCTCTTCCATTATTTCTAATGTTACTACCAAACAAAGTTACTTATATTCCATTCCTTTCCATTCTTTTAGTCCAAACAAGATTAGTTAATTCCATTTCATTCCATTTCTTTCTTTTCCTTTCCTTTCCTTTCCTTTATTACATTCTATTCCATTCCATTTCATTCCGTTCCTTTATGAACTCCTAAATGAAGTGTAAGGGATGAGGAAAAGTGTAACAGTATTTGTTTGGTACACGAGACAAGCACGAGGTAGTAACTCAAATAAATTAGGTTGTAGCTCAGACAATAAGTAGCTAAGCCTAGTTAAATATACTCTTTTTTTGATAAATAATAAGTATATTGAAATAAAAAATGAATACCCTAGTACAAGGGAGTGAACAAGGGAAAGGAAATCAAATACAAAAATTACAAGAGTCTAGGAAATCAATAAAAGAAGGGAATGATTGTTGTTGCAAAGCAAACAACCAATCCCTTAAAGTTCTAAAAAAGAGAAGCTTGAGGTCCGGAATAGATCTCTCAATATCTTCAAAACATCTACTATTTCTCTCCCTCCAAAGACACCACATTAAGCAATGAGGAACGATGGACCAAATGTAACCATTTCGATGACGACCAAAGCCGCCTTGCCAACACCCTAACAGCCCCAAAACAGTGTGTGGCATGACCCAAGTTACTCCAAATAGACCCAAAACCATAGACCATAGATCCATAGCAGAAGGACAATGAAGGAATAGATGGTCAACCGATTCACCATTTCTCTTACACATGTAGCACCAATCCAAAATCCACACCTTCCTTTTTTGTAAATTATCAATCGTCAAGCATTTCCCTAAGACAACAGTCCAAACAAAGAAAGCTACTCTAGAGGGAATCTTCTACTTCCAAATACATTTCCAAGGAAAACCAAAGAAAGTGTTGCCAACTAAAATTCTATGATAGTCTCTATCCAAGAAGCCCTTATCTTTGCTAGGAATCCAACGCATTTTATCCTCCCAAAATAATCATATCACTGTGGCACATTAAAATAAGTCCGTTCTAAATCTTGTGTGCCCAAAAGCACATCAAGTCTCCCACAAACACACCCACCCCCCCCCCCCCCACCCAAAAAAAACAACCCAAGAAGAAGAAGAAAAAAAAGACGGCCCTACACTGCATTTAATGTTCCAAATAATATTCTGGGCAACCTGAAAGATCATTCAAGGCTGTCAACAGTTTTCTAGAAGCAACACAAACATTTCACTCCAATTATAGTTACACATGCAACATTATATTACACTTTTTGACAATGAATTAATCAAAATTGTAACATTTTGGATGATAGGATGCCAAATGTTATGTTGTGGTAATTGTCAATCAAATAGTTATTGTAATTTCTTCTAAACTGAAAATTACAGTTCAATATTTATTGAATCAGAGTGCTCTGGGACCAAAACATTTTAACAGTAATTATCGAGCCCATCATCCACATTGAGCCCCATTCAGTATTTCAAAACACACATCAAGCTCAATTTCAGATATGATATTATTTTTTTTTGAAAAGTAATATTACTATTCTGAAAGAAAATTAAGACTGCAATGGAACAAAACACTCGAAACAATACTTTTTATGTGATGAAAAAGTTTGAAAGACACTTAACAAGCATCTAAGATGTGCAGGAGTTAATTTGCATGAGTTAAAATACCTGGCCTGCATTTCGAGAGTCAGGATCTATCTTAAGGCATTGCTCATAAGCATCAATAGCAAGAGTTATGTTGCCAGCATCTCTATAGAGAACCCCTACAAAGGACACACAGAAACAAATTTATAACAGAAGTAAATAGAAAGAGATTGCAGGAAGATAAGAGATAATATAAGCAAAAAAAATCTGCCCTGAAAAAAAAAAAAAAAAAGAGAAGAAGAAGAAGAAGAAAGGCATAAAAAAAAGATAGTTATTAATCCACTGCACCAATTAATTCAAAACTCCAAAATACCTGAAATCACCATGATAAGACTAGGTACCCCACTTTACATTACCCTATTCAGAAAATCCTATATGATCCTGGTTTTTAAATCCATTCTGCATAGCATCTGCCTTGTCCCCAAATTGATCTTTACACATACTTAGATTCAGGGGAGACGTTTTTTGTGAATTCACAATGAGCTTGTAAGCAGCTGTTGGGTCAATCCCCCACTGGAGTTCTTGCACTCAGATTCTCCAGCTTTTTGTAAGCACCCATCCCTTCAGTTAGACCTTATTAACTTACATATAGATAGACCAGGAAATGCTTGACGACAAAAGCCGGTACCCAGTGTTGGTCCAGCCAAAATATTGCAGTCAGGTTTAGGTAGGCAGACCAGATTTTCTAATTTCCTTGCCAAAGGTGATTCTTATAATGTAGTCAATTAAGTTGAAAAAGAATTCCCGTACCCAAAGATATACTGTCAAAGTAATCTACAGTTCATCAGACCTAAAAACGTCATTTCTTGCAGCAACCTAATACTGAAAGCATTTCCAACATGAACTAACTTAAACTGAACTAACAAACTTATTTTCACATCATAGGAAAATCAATTTTGCCAAATCATGCACATAGTCCAATGAGTTAAGGACCAAAGGATTTCAGAAATAAAACATTCAGGCAGACAACAGACTAACCCAAGTTATTATATGCCTCTGCGTATGTAGGATTTGCAATGATAGCTTTCTCAATCAAATTCGCAGCGGCATCCATTTTACCCTGCCAATAATGAAGGTAGTTGACTGTCTTAGACTATGGACATTTCACATATCAATCATCAGGAAGAAATTCAAAACCAAACCTGGACAGTGAAAACAACACCAAGATTGTTCAATGATTGGGAGAAGTTCGGTTTGATTGACAAAGCCAACTGCAAATGATCATAAATAACGAGGACAATGTTAAGGATGTTGATTATGGCAAAGACATGCACTCCACACATGAAGGGGGGAGTAAAAACAACAATAAGAAAAAGAAGAGGTGTCTTGCACAAGTGTTGAAAAATTACTTGATAACACTCTACAGCTTTATCAAGGTTGTCTCGATCTTTATATATTACTCCCAGATTGTTGCACGCCTCCGCACAATGGGGATTAAAGTGGATGGCAAGTTCATAGAAAACAATAGCCTTCACAAGTAGACACTAATTATTGAATCTCAGGTTTTCCAACTACAGCCAATCAATATAACCTAAAAAAAAAAGGATGAACTTGATGCTTGGAAAGAGAGAAATAGACAACCCCCAAGAATCACTTACCATGTCAAACTCAAGCATTTCACCATAAGCAACCGCTAAATTATACATAGCATCAGCATAGTGCCAATTATAATACAAAGCCTTTTTGTAATATGCCACACCTTGATTGATGTCACCCTCCAATTTAACCTAAAAAATGCCGAATCCAATATCACACATGGAACAATTGAACAGTTGTTAATAAAAGAAAACAGAATCCACAAACAAAAATCAGGGGACAGAGAACCTGTTAGGATATCAAGCTAACACAAAAGAAAACAGAAATCAATAAACAAAAATCCGTGGAAGGACTACATATTAGGATATTTAGCCAACACATAATGGTAAAAGAATAACACAATCATAGATATGGCAACCATTGCAAGTGCATGATTATCATGTTGACTGTTATGATTCAAGTAAAATAGGACAACCAAGTTTCTACAGGAAAAAGGCAAAGGCTAGTGATCAAAGTGCAAGATGCAAAGTGAGAGTGAAGAATTTTGAAAGGAATTTGTCACAAAAGAGGTTGCAGAGTCTCTCCTTTAAGTTGCTGATCTCTTTCAATAGTGACAGATAACTGCAAATGGAATTAAGCCACAACTTATACCGCTATTCTTCCGAGAAATTCTAAGCCATGAAGAAGAAATATTATCCATTTCTAGATTCACAACATTAAGAGTGATATGCAATCTTTTCCCTTATATGTCTAGATAACTCCGTATTTAGTTTTTTTTGGGTACACAAGGTTACAATCTATTCTGAATTCCAACCAACATCGAGAATGTTATGTCCCTTCACCCAAAGTTAAAAATGGGATTTTGTCAGCCAATCAACAACCATAAACCACGCCAGCATAAGCAGATATTAACAATGGTTTAAAAAAATAAAATAAAAAATAAAAAATAAAAAAAATAAAAAAAAAAAGCAAGTTAACCCTTGGGGTTGGTAGTTTTTAAGATAGTATCAAAATCCTGTTTATCTAAAAGGTCCTTGGTTTAAGTCTTGGTGCCACCCAGTTTATCAGTTTCTTCTTTTCTGTATAAGCAAGGCCTATGGTTGGCTCAGGATTGTTGGGCAGGCCTATAGGAAGGATGAGTGCTAGTGTATCTGTGAACTCAATATACTTTATTGACACAATTTCTGACAGCTTAAACTTTGAAGGCCGATGGTTACCAACACAGAACATAAAATGCAAATTCAGATGTAGTTACAAGAAGTAAATGTTCAGGAAATAAAAAAGTAAATGAAAACAAACAGATGAGAAGTCACCTTTGTTCCTAAATCTGTCAGGGCTATTGCCATATTATTCTTTGCAATCTCAAAGTTTGGTGATACAGCTAGACACCTGACACAGCAAGGCAATTAAGCACATATAGCATCAGTGGTAAAACCATGAAAAGAAAATTACAGAAATCACGTGCGAGGCCCAGCTCAGATCTAAAAAAATTAATTAAAAAGAAAAAGACTTTGAAGGCCCAACAGACAGTGTACTGGCAGATTACCTCTCATAACAAGCAATAGAGGACTCCAAGTCATTACGATTTTTGTATATGACTCCCAAGTTGCAATATGCTTCAGCATACATAGGTCTCTCCAATACAGCCTTCTCATAGCAATTCAGGGCCAAGTCGAATTGCATCATCTCAGAATAGACTACACCAAGATTATAATATGCAGGCTGCATGTATCAAAGTGAATAAGACTATAAATTTGCTTGTATACCAAAAAGAAAGGCAGACAGCAGCAGAAAGTGTGTTAATGAAATTACAGCATAGTGTGGATCTATTTTGAGTGCTTCATAATACTTCTGAATTCCCTCCTGAACGCTCCCAGCAAGCTTAAAGCCAGTTCCAATATCTGTTAAGACAATGGCTAGGCATTCTGCAGCTGGTTTGTATGCAGGGTCTGCTCTCAGAGCTTTCTGATACGACTGTAAATCAAATTGATCAAGTCTTAGCAACAAAATTCAGTAAATGGCTCTAGTATAAAATTGTAATTAATTACTCGATGCAATATGTAGATCAAGTTCAAATTAAAGTGATTATCAATACTTTCTTTTCTTCTTTTAATAGGTAAAAACTTAACAACCCATGCACCTGTACATGATTGAACCCATAAACCTATCCTCCTCCCTTTACCTATGGGGTCATAATCAATGACTGCTAATAAGGCATGTACAATATGTTACAGGAATAGCTGATAAATGGTCAAGTTAGGTCAAGCTGATAATTAATTGAGCTCAGCTAGAATCATGATACCTAAAACCAAACTCAGCCATAGCCCTAATTATTCAGCCCAAGTTTGGCCCCCTAATATGTAACAGACATCAAGCAGATTCCGAACACCAAAATTAAACTACTCATGAAATTTTTTTCTTCACTCTAATGAAGTGGAAGATTGAGAGTCAGGACCTACAGGCCAAGGGCCAGTCTCAGGTAGACAGTAGAGTGCAAAGGCAGAAGGAAGCTTCACTGCAAGACCCAACCGTCAAGCAAAAGAAAGGTCACGTAGTTGAAATGTTATCAAAATATAGGTCTACTTTGGAGTAGGCTGGGCCTCAACTTCTATGCTAAATCTACCAGTTTAGTATAAATTTTGGCTCACATGGCAGCACATAGGAGAATAGCCAAATAAGAAAATATGAATTGATATGAATTCTTCCAAGTACTTTTCCTTTCACATTTCAGACATTCATCCTCCTTTGTTTCTGATAAGTACATTCATACTTTCAGACAAAAGCTTTTGATATCTACTAGACTAGTAGAAAACAGCCTTCTTGTTGATGTGAAACTCAAAAAGGAACACCATAAATCTTGTACTACACACGTTAATCGAGTGCCAAGTAGCAAGAGGCCCATGAAATTAAAGATTTTTTTAATTGTGAAATCAACTACTGATTAATCCAAATTTTAAAAAAATTAAAGTCTTTCTTTTGCCATGATAGAACTAGAAGTGACTTAACTGTCATGAGCATACCTCAGCAGCCTCCACTAGGCAACCCTCCTCTTTGTACAAAATACCACAATAAGTGAGGGCACAAGCATTCTCTGGCTCCAATCTGATGGCCTCGGCAAAGCTTTCAAACGCAAGCTTTGTCATATTCTGCATCTGCAAGCATATCCCTTTACCAATGTGAGCTTCCACATTACTACTATCCTTCTCCAATACACTCTCATAAAGAGCAAGGGCATCAACAAACTTGTTCCTCGAGCGGAGAATGTTAGCATAAGCAATGGCATCTTTCCCTTCAAACCTCTTGTGCAGTGGAACAACCCCCACAAGAGAGCCGCTAGTACTAGGAGACGACTGTGATCCATTCAAGAAACCATTATCTCTAACCGGGTCACCCTCTCTCCCATTCCCAACAACTTTTTCCGGCCACGCCATCCTAGCACCCCCCCCTACAACCTCAATTCCCTGAACCAAAAAACCATCATATACAATTCAAACCACATACACAAAAGTTGCCAGCTAGTACATTCAACTTATTAAATAAAACCAAAGTTCCAAACTTTCAAACTTTCAAAACACTAGTTCAATTGAAAAATCAATTCAGTTCAATCAACAAAAAACATTACCAGCATAACAAGAAATAATCACCCAAAAAAAAAAAAACCCCAAAAGCTGAAACCCTAAGCTGATATGATATAGCATGATCACAGTAGCTACTCTCTAACAAAGACTGATCACAAATAATATAATATATCAAAAAACCAAAAAAACCCTAGTGAACAAACTGGCATTAAAGAAAGCAAGATAGTACATTTATGAAAGATTAGGGATTCAAAAGAGAGAGAGAGAGAGAGTGAGAAATTGCTCAAAAAGATTAGGGATTTGGCGGCGCTTACAGTGAAGGTCGACGAGTTTGTTTCGAGTACTAGAAGCACATAGTAAAGAGCTAAAGTTCTTTTCTTTTTTGGGCTCAGAGAGAGAGAGAGAGAGAGAGAGAAAGAGAGAGAGAGAGCCAGAAAGACCCTCTCTCCGACAGAGTGATTCGATGTATCCTAAAACCCCAGAGGCAAAGAATAGAGAGAGAGACAGAGAGAGAGTCCAATGGTTCGGTCCGTTAATTACAATAACAAAGTAAAACAATAACAGCAACGTTTGGAATATAAGAAAGGGCAAAGTAGAAGAAGGGGGGGATTTGGTTTGGTTTTTTTGTTTAATGTTTTTTTAACCCTGTTGTTCGTCGGTATTTGCTGTTAATACCACTCGAAGCTTATGGCGTTCATTATTGTCATTTGTCGGTAGCACTCGTTGTTGACATGTTGTTAAATGATAATGCTAAGCTATCGTGCTCCTGCAACCGGCTCACTCCACCAATTTTGAACTGAGAGCTTTCTCGTCAAGAATACTAAAATTTTTAGCATTTAATATTTTAAAATTTTACTTTATTTATTATATAGTCTCATTTTAAAATATATCAAATATCAAAACTTCTACACTTTTTATCATTTCATTTAAATAATATAAACTACTTATTAAAATAATAATAAAATAACTTAACACAAACAACCAGCCAACCACTTCACCAACATGAGAATAAAAAACTTTTTGTTTTTTACAATTCATGCTACAGTGAGCTTGTATTAATACAAGCTCACTGTGCAAGTATGCCAAAAATTTTACAATTTGAAAGTTTTGATGGAGTTGCTTTTTTGGTGTTTTGATGCTAAAATTTAGCATATACCCCTTTCAGCATCCTTAATGAGGATGCTCTAAGGATCGCAGCTTTCAACACACACCATCACAGTCTAGTTATTGAATCATTTTCAAAAATATTTTTATAATTACATTTTTTATGTGTTTTTTTATTTTGTATATATTTACAAATATATATATATATATATATAAAATAAACTCTTTTAGCAAGCAAAAAACAAGATTTTTTTTTTTTGGGTAATTCGGAAATGACTACTGGCTTAGAAGTTAGAACTAAGCGGAAAAATGTTTTACCACTTACCAAACTAAAGACCCGATCTTAACTAATAATTACCCATTAATACGGGCTTACAATTTATTAAGATTTTTTAGAGTTTGATTAAATTTTCTAAGGTTTAACTTTATCATGGAGTTAAAAATCTATTCATTTTGAAATAAGTGAATTGGAACAAGTTGATCAATTTTTAATGTTTTTATTAATTTTTTTTTTTGATAATATGATAAAATATAATCCAAATAGAACTAATTATGATACAAGTAAATCCATTCATGTCTTTTGTTCACTTAATTACTTGATTTTCTTAACCTTTGTATCTCTCCTTCTAATTTCAATCATACTCATATTGTGTTGGTTCCAAAAAATAAAGATCCCAAAAGAGTGACTGGTTTCCATCCTATTAGCTTATGTAATATTGTTTTTAAATCGACATCTAAAGCTATAGCCAATAAACTCAAAAGGATCTTACCATCCATTATTAGTGATACTCAAAGTGCTTTTTTGTGCATGGTAGATTGATCAATAATAATGTCCTGGCTGCTTTTGAGAGTACGCACCATATTAATCAGAAAAAATAAGGAAAAAGAGGGGAGATGGCATTAAAGCTTAATATGAGTAAAGCTTATAATAGAGTGAAATGAAGTTCATGTCTTGAGAAAATTATGGAGAAGCTGGGGTTTGATCCAAAATGGAGAAGCTTGGTGTTGAGATGTATCTCTATTGTTACTTATTCGGTATGAATAAATAGGAAACCTTGTGGCAATATCATACTGTCTAGGGGACTTTGCCAAGGTAACCCTCTCTTCACATACCTTTTTTTATTATGTGTTGAGGGTTTATCAGCCTTGATAATAAAATCTGTATGTTCTATTGAGTTGGAAGGCATTGCGCTTTGTAGTGGGGTCCCAAGTTGTCTTACCTATTTTTTGTAAATGATAGTCTAATTTTTGTAGAGCTACCCTTAAAGAATATGACTCTTTGCAACGTGTCTTACATGTGTATGAAAAAGCTCCTGGCCAACAATTAAATAGAGCTAAGACTACCCTCTTTTTTAGCTCGAATACTGACAATGTCATTCAAGAAGAGATTAAACTCAAATTTTGGAGCTCAGGTTATCCAACAACATGACAAGTATCTTAGCCTCCCTTCTTTGGAGGGTAGGAAAAAATGTAACACATTCAATGACATTAAGGAGAAGCTTGCAAAGAAACTAGCTAGCTAGTTAAAAAAAGTTTCTTTCGAAGACGGGAAAAGAAATTTTGATCAAGACAATAGCTCAAGCTATCCTAACTTATATAATAAGCTGTTTTAAACATCATAATTCTCTGTGTGATGAATTGACTAGCTTGATTCGTAATTTTTGGTGGAGACAAAAAAGGATGGGAGGAAGATGGCTTGGTTGAATTGGGAGAAACTTTGCTTACCTAAATCACGTAGGGGATGGGTTTTAAGCAGTTTAAGCCTTGAATCTTGGCGCTAGCTCTTAGATAAACAAGGATGGCAGCTACAGAATTGGCAGAACTCCCTGGTGTACCAAGTGCTTAAAGCTAGATACTTTCCAAATTGTGACTTTGTTCATGCAGCTTTGGGCAGCAATCCATCATATATTTGGCGAAGCATTATGGCAGCCCAACAGGTGGCTTAACATGGTCTACGTTGGTTTGTGGGGAATGGTTCTAGTATACGGATTTGGAGTGATCAATGGCAACCCGATTCCTCTAACCATAAGGTGGTGTCCCTAAGAGCTAATATTAATCCAGAGTTATGAGTTGCTGACCTCGTGGATTTTGTTAGTTTCTGTTGGAAGAAAGAAGTACTTGACAACCTGGTTTCACCTTTTCAAGTTGACGTCAGTCATCAAGAGCATACCTTTAAGCAATAGGTAGCCGCCTAATAAGTTGGTCTGGTCTGGAACTCAGAATGGTTGTTTCACTGTATGGAGTGCCTATAAGTTTGCATTGGAGTTATCCTCTACCTCGTCTACGGGGTCCACGTCAGATGAAAGCCGGCTTCGTAAGTTTTGGAAACTATTATGGGGATTAGCGATTCCTCCTAAAATTCAACATTTTGCTTGGCGGGCTTGTCAGGATATTCTTCCAATGAAAGAAAATTTTGTGCACTGACATGTGCTTAATGATAATGTATATGAGGAGTGTAAAGCTGGTTGTGAATCTACGGGTCACTTATTTAGGTCTTGTCCCAGTGCGTGTAAATTTTGGAATTGTTCTGGAACTTCTGGGCTGTCTTGGTCGTATTAGTTCAATAGTTTCTATGATCTCCTTTGGCATATTATGATGGTAGAGAAGTTTGAAGAGGATAAGATCGCTCTTGTAGTATCTATGGCTTAGAGTTTATGGGTTAATCAAAATGAAATTCGACATGGAGGGAGGAGGAAGGGCGAGCTGGAATTGGTGTAGTAGACTTTGAGATACCTATACGAGTATCAGGTTGCCAATGTGGTCTCTCCACATCTGCCTCCAGACCTGAATGCTACCTGGGTGCCACCCACGGGTTCCTTTTATAAGATGAATGTGGATGGAGCTGTGTTTTCGAGTCAGAAGGAAGCCAGTGTATGGGTTATTATCAGGGATGATAAGGGATTGGTGGTAGCAGCTCCAAGCAAGAAGATTCTCGGTCCTTCAGGTGCTCTAGAGGTGGAGGCAAAAGCTTTTGAAGCTAGTATTCAATTGGCAAAAGATGTGGGTATTCATGAACTTGTGTTGGAAGGTGACTCAATTATTGTTTGTCGGGCTCTTAATAGCATCTCTCCTTCTCCTACTTCAGTAGCTCCTATTATCTATGGTATTAGGGCAACTTCTCATGATTTCGCTTTGTAGTATTTTCTCATGTGTGTAGGCAAGGAAATAGACCAATCTATCTTTTAGCTGAACATGCTTTTAGCATTATTAATTTTTCTATTTGGATAGAAGAGACTTATTGTTTCTTACAATAAGCTCTTCATCATGGTGTAATGTCTTTGTTTATTTAATGAAAGTTTTAGTTTTCCAATAAAAATAAAATAAAATAACTAGAGGATATCATATCATATATCATATACACAATTCACTCTCGTTTTGCCACGTGGCTAAAATAAATAAATAAAACTATTCAAGCCCAATCTACATGCAATAACCACCTTAAAAAAGTAAAATAAAATAAAATAAAAATAAAAATTGGTCTAAGCCCAATACATCCACAATGCAACCTTAATAACAGAAAGCAAACGCCGTTGCTTAACACATTTGCCTCCTAAAAGTTTTTTATTTTTATTTTTATTTTTTTATATACAAGATAGAAATTCTATTTTATTCTAATTTAAAGTGTATATGTGTGTGAAACTTCCTCTTAAAGACTCGAACCCCGACCTTCTCCCCCCCCCCCCTCCTAACACCCTACAAGTACTTATATTTGTAAAATAACTATTGCGCCAAGGATGTACAGTGATACCTCTTAAATGTTACCACTACTACTGCAACAACAACAACATAAAATCCATTTACAGATGTGCATGAATAGTTTTTATTTTAAAAATATTTTATAGAAATAGAAATTAAAACTGTTTTAAAACAAAGATAAAAACATCTTTTTTTTTCTTTTACCTGGTTCACATTATCAATGAAATACTTAAAAAAATTTAAAAAATTAAAAAATTAAAAAAATTATTAAAAAAAAAAAAAAAAAACACCACTAGCAAAAAAGGGAGGTTTAAACATAGTTCTCCCCATTAATGAAATACTATGACTCCATGATTTAGGCTGCATTTTTTTTCGCATGAAATGCATTTCAAGAAATCATTTTACACTTTGCTGTGTGTTTGGTTGCGCATAGAAAATTTGGTCAAACAAAAAATCATTTCTGTTGACTGTAAAATATACCCACTTTAACCATAAAATTAATGACACTCTCATTTTACCTTCAAATGAATTCCAAGACTCAAGAGAGAGAGAGAGAGAGAGAGAGAGAGAGAGAGAGAGAGAGAGAGAGAGAGAGAGAGAGAGAGAGAGAGAGAGAGAGAGAGAGCATAGGGGTTCGAAACCCATCTCCCCTTTACTCCACCCCACGCACCAACGAGAGAGAGACGCAGCTCCACCCCACACGCAGACGCCGGTCTGAGGTCCCCCACACTTCGACGAGCAACACTGCCGTATCCGATCCACTCAACCTCACCTCTGCCCACTTTGAGCTCAACATGTACCCGATCCACCAAGGCAAAACTCTCCCTCACGCTGGCGAAGCCCATCTCACCTCCAACATCTCTGATTTGTCGCTCCTTCACGCCAGCGAAACACTTCTGTCAAACCCACCCTATACAATACCTGATCCACCCAAGACTGATCCACCCAAGACCGATCTCGTTGCCACCGCTGAAGATCGTCACCTGAACCAAAGACTGATCTCATTGATTTTGATTTTGTGGATAAAAGATATTGTGGTCGGTGTTTCTTCCTCTTCTCACCGAGTTTTTGAATAAAAGATGTTTTTATTTTGAATTTTGGTTGTGTTAAGTGTATATTTTGAATTTCTCTATTATAAAATGTGTTAGGGAGCTGAGAAAATGTGAAAAAATTGTAGGAAAATAACATTTTCCGAATGTTACCAAATACCGAAAATTGTTTTCTAAACTATTTTTCATTGTAGAACCAAACATCCGGATTTCATTTTCCTTACGGAAATTTACTTTCCCCTGCATTCATTTTACACTCAGAATTCGATTTACATTGAAACAAACACAGCCTTATTTCTATTTGAAATGGAATTTGTTAGTTTTTGCCTTTGTGGTAGCTGGTAAATAAGGATGGCAGATTGTTTCTGTGTTGGGTTGGAGAGTATTTACTATTTAGGCCTAGCCCAAAATAAAATTAATGAAAGAACAATTTTGAAGGCCCACCATTTTAGGTTGTTTGGGTTTAGGATTTCGGGTATCACGTGCCGGTTTGGATAGAGATTATAGTTGCGTTGCGTTTTACTTGTTGCGTTTTCTCTCTTCTTTTTTTCTTTTTTTTTTTTTGGCCAGATTTCTTGACTTTATGGGACAAAAAATACTGTTCATGAACAGTACGTGCACTGTTTACGCACTGTTCATATATTGTTCACGATTAAAAAATGTTAAAAATGGGTCTCACGGTACTATTTATACATTTAAAAATTATTTTGCTACAATGTTTTCAGCAATAATCAGTTTTCAGGAACAATAAGTTATATCCAAACAAGCCCAATTGGAAACGCAGTGAGCAGGATTTGTCCAACTTTAATTCTTTTACAATTACATGTTTTTAAGGGCTTTTTCCACCTAATTACTCACTCTTTCACCGGGAAAACTAATGGTGCATAACATCCCGTTGAACAAAAATGGGCTTTTATTTTCTCAAATTACTTTTTTTTATATCTATATATTAAGAGGATTTAGAAACTAGGGTATATTTGGTAACTGTTTTTTTACCTTTATTTTCTGTTTTCAAAAATAATTTTTTATTTTTGAAACTAAAAAACTTGTTTGGCAACTAAAAATGAACAAAAAACAAAAACTGTTCTCAAAACTCAATTTGTGAAGGAAACTGAAAACATACAAATGTTGTTTTCAATTTTTAATTTTCAAAAGTTAATGAAAATATGCATTTAATTTTATAAATCTGTCTATTTTAATGAGTTTACATTAAAGTTCAAATTCTAATAACAACATATTTTAATATTTTCTATTTTTCTTTCAAAAAAATATTTTTTTAATTTCAACTAACCAAATATGTTTTTGATTTCAAAAATACAAGAAAATTGTTTTTTCTTTATATTCCTGTAAACAAGTTTTTGAAAATAGAAAACAAAAACTGTTAACCAAACATAACCTTTAGTTACCTCTATTTCCATTGATTAAAATACCCCTAATATATTATATTATTACTATACATAAAAAAAAAAATGGTGCATATAAGGAAATTCAATCACTAAATTCAAAAAATAAAAAAAATAAAAAATCAAATCTCACCTTTCCACAACCAAGCATTTACACAACCATTTTTTTTTTCTTTAATAAGAAATTAGAAAAAGAGGTTAAACAACCCACGTTTTCTCTTCTTCTTCTTTTTTCTTTTCTTTTTTAAAAAACACCCTCATTTTTTAAAAAAGTTTAACACATCTTTTTCCTAAAGGTGAAAATACATTATTAGTCCCTCAAGTTTACATACTAAGTGCTATTAGTCCCTCAAGTTTGAATTGAGCACTATTAGTCTCTTAGGTTTAAAAAATGATCTCAATTGGTCATTTCGTTAACAACAATTAGTTTTAGTAACTACCTGGCTAATGGAGTTACGATGTGACAAATTTTAAGTGACGTGGCATCTAATTTATTATTAAAAAATTAATATCCAATATCTGACTCATTAAAAAACCATTAATTTATTAGAACCCAGCTTAATCCGGGTGACCCATTTAGAAACAAATATTCCCAATTTCAAATAACACTACCCAGATGAGATATCCTTAACAACGTCGTCATCCACCACTCAATTGCCTCCTCCTTCCTCAAGACATATTCCTCTAACACGCAAAGCCCCTGGTGTCACATATCTTTTCATGTTAAAAAACATATGTTATTTTCTTGAGCTTTATGAGTTAGTTACTAGCCTAGTAGACTACTAGTGCCAACTTCATTCACGGACTACATAAAACTCTTTGGTGTAATTACTTGCTCTTCTATATTGTTCTTTTCATTATTCTCGATCTCATAACCACCACAAAACATCAGATATTATAATCAATTAATCATGCTTAGTTTCGATTTTAAAAGTAAAAGTAATATGTAGTTGAGTTGTTCGTCACACTAATGACTCAGTGTATCAGAGAGATGGGTCAAGATGGAGGAGGACGGTGGTGAGAGCGGTGGACAATGATGTTGTTAGGGATCTCCTTCACTAGTTTCAAATCTAGGCAGTATCATTTGAAATTGGGAAAACCCATTTCTAAACGGGCCACCCGATTAGATTGGGTTCTTCTACTGGGTTAATAGGTTTTTTTTTTTTTATGTCATATTTGAATCTTGATTTTTTAATATTAAATTTGATAACACATAACTTAAAATTTGTCACGTCATAGCTCTATTAGCCATGTAGGTAATAAAACTAATAGATGGACCAATTACACTTATTTTTTAAATTTGAGGGATCAATAAAGTTTAATTTAAATTTAAAGAACTAATTGTGCTCTGTAGGTAAACTTTAGGAACCAAAAGTATAGTTTCGCCTTTTCCTAAATATTAGCACAAACTATATTTATTTAAATATATCTCACACCTATATCTTTTTCCTAAAAATTAGTACACATGGCAAACAAAAAATATTTCCAAACTCTTTCATCAAACTTAAATTCAGTACAGAACTACAAATAAATTCTAAATACAAATTTTTTTTTTATATTGAATAGAGTTGCAACTTCATGTGAAGTGGATTATTAGATTGATTTTGATTTGTATTGTTTGCATCGATTTAAATAGGATTTCTTTTTAATACTGATATTTGTTTGGGTTTTGATTTTTGTGCAAAAAACTTATTTAAGTTTACCATTTTTCGTTGGCCCATTCCACGGCTTGGGTTGGTGTTTACGTACATGTGCCAAAATTGCTGCTTTTGTTTGATATGGGTACGTTTGCTAGGGTATTCTTTTAACATTTATGAGTACCTTTAGACCCTCTTTTTTTTTCTTTTGGAGAAACTAGGCCCTGTTTTTGGTTCAAGAGAAGGGTCATTATTTTGCTTTTTGGACATTCGTGAGTATCAGGCCAGAGATAACATGAACTACTTGGCCAAAAAGTGAGAAAGAAAAGATACATATTATTCTCTCTCTTTTTAATCTCTTTAATTTTTTTATAGGATTCAAAAGGTTCATTATTTTTCCTTTATTTTTTTATTTTTTATTTTTTGAGAATGTTTTCCTTTTGGGTTTCTTAATTTTAATTATTTCCCATCCACTTTAAAATAGGAACATTCTAGTATGAATTATAAATGTGTATAAACTAGTAGATATTCACAGGAAGGAAATGATATTTTCCCAATAAAAATATACATTAAAAATGAAATGAAAAATATATATATCTTTAACTAAATGGTTTTGAATGATTAAATAAAGGCTAAAATGCAAAACTTATTCTCTAAGTTTTATCACTTTTCATTTCGATCCTCTAAATTTTAAAACTACTTAATTCAGTCCTCTGCTAGAATACCGTTTATTGCTGCTGTTAAGCCAACCCCAAAACGACATTGTTTTAGCCTAATTTTAATATTTAATATTTATTTCTTAATTTAAAAAAATTTAATTAAAAAAAATAGAATCTCAGAATTTTTTTACCAAAAAAAAGACGTAAATACACTTTTGGTCTCTATATTTTAAAATCAATTCTATTTTAGTCCCTAGATTTTTATTTTACTCTTTTTAGTTCCTAAAATGAAAAATAGGTTTCATTTTGGTCCTCACCATCACTCACTTAACAAAAAATATCTTACGTGACAAATGGGGTACGCTGTCAATATAGTAAATACTAATGTATCTATTAAAATAATATTCACATGGAATCAATGATTATATAATATATATCATTGAAAATGCTACTGTTCAGAAAAGTAGTCATGTCAGAATTACTTACAAGCAACACAATTTTGCTTCCTTACTCTTTATTTTATGCTTGCATCATTTCATGCCTGTCCAAGCAGAATGAAAAGAAGCCGTATGAAAAGAAAGTGAAATATTCACGTCTCCCTATCTGTGCTAAGTATTAAAAGGTCATGGTTTCAATTTCATCTTTCTATCAGGACTAAGGACTCACAAGAAGAAGTGGCAGACAACTTGGCAATGCTTAAAATGAAAACAGGAAAAGTATAGTCACTATTATAGAGTGATTTAACTAAATATATAATTTAAATTTATATAAATAAAAACCTCATTGAAAAGGAGCACAACCCTAGCACAGGGGATGTTTATTACATTATTTTTTAACCCTTTACTTTCTTTCTTTTTTTCTCTATCCTACTACCTTCCTATTATTCAGTGACGGCTCTAGAATTTTTTTTTAGGGGGTCAATAATATCAGAGTTAAGAACAATCTAGAAAGAACATTTATTAATTTATTTTGCTTAACAAAGAAGCAATTTTAACAATGACGCAACACTTTCATAATAAAATCTAGGTGGCAAGTTGTTAAAGGTATGTAAAAAAGTGATGTCAGTTGTGGGTCTAAATAAAAACCAATTACAACATACAACTTAATCTTTATTGTAAAAATATTGTGAAAGTAGCACTAAGATAATTATATTCAAGCTTATTTCATTTGGGAACAACTTATTTAGCTAAAACTAAAAACTTTTTGCTAAAAATATGGTAGATAAAGCTAAAAAGTGGTTGAAATAGTATAGTGAGATTCATGAATAGTATCAAAAAGTGCAATGAAACCCATAAATAGTACAAAAATAAGTTGAATAGTAGCAAAAATAAGTTAAATAATAAAAAAACTAGTTTTTTAAGCCAATGCCAAACACAACATAAAAATGTTCAAAATTTTTATTTAGGGGTCAAAAAAAAATTATATATAATTTTTTTTTTTACCAGGTCCAGGGGTATTTGAACCCCTGGGCTGGTTGTAGCGTTGCCCATGCTTTTACTCCTACTCTTTTTGTCCTCTCACCTACTTTTTTTTTTTTATCTATCTTCCAACTTTTTTATCCTTCCTACCAAATGAGGGTAGGCTTTCTCATCCCATCTAGCTCATTAAGTAGCTTCCCTGTTCTCTCTTGAAATGGAGTTGACGTTACTCGTTAGTTACACTAGTTCCACCTCACCATCGTTACTAATCCAGCCATGGTAAGGTCGCTGCCTTCGGGTAGGAAGACTGTTCCCATGAGTTTTAGCTACACCAGAATCTTCTGCTGCTAGGAGATAAACCTATCATCAACAAAACAAGGGCATAGATAGTATGGTTAAAGTCAAGAGATGTTCTCATTCAATTTATTAAAGGATTAACCACACATAAACCTTTTGGTTAAAGTTGTTACTGTGCTTGAATTTATATGTTAATTGTTTGAAAAAAGAAAAGAAAATGAGGAAAATATTATTGCATATGCTCTAGCATTGTTTGTAAGGTTGGTTCGAGGTCCGGCCAAACTTAAATATTTTACTTTTGTCGTCAAGCCTACCACAGACATTTAGCACTCAACAAAACTCAGCACGTATACAATCCTACATTCAAATGATTATTCATGTGACTTGTTTAGATACACATTGATAAAACCATCCCATTAATTTGGAGTGAAATTAGAAAAATGATAAAGGTAATTAAAATTTACTAGAGAAATATTGAATTTCATTTGTAATGATAAAAGTATACTTGTTAAGTAGTAAATATGATTAGTGTTATTTCAACATCATAATAAATATATATTGGATTCTTTTTTTTTTTTTTTTGTAATTGATGACCTATCAATTTATAAACTTTATATAATAAAATTTGTAGTATCCTTAATGTGGGGTTAGGATTTGTGGCCCAAGCCCAAAATAATAAATTTGTAAAGTGTGGGTGATAGAGCTAGGTTGATTATGGAATTTACAACAGTTAATTATAACCTCCAAGTATAAACCAGCGTAAAGATACACCTGAAGACGAAATGAGTTGAAGTCTGAAGAGGTTTTATGATAAATTGAATAATGATTACAGTTCTTAGAGCTACAGTAAAGTTTTTCTTTTTTTCTCTCTCGTATTTTTCCTTTTTCTTCTATCAGGAGCCCTTCTTCGTTATATAGCATCCTTTCCCATCATCCTCATCGTCCATTTATTCTTCATCTGTGTACCTACTTAAGTGTATGTCATGTCATGTATCTTTTTTAGATTTTTGTGAGTGGCGGTAGCTGAGGTTACACTGTTCAGGGGTCTTCTCCACATTAATGCAGCCAGAAAAATAGATGTAGTGCATTTAATGTGGTGGTAACAGCTTTTCCTTTTAGATATTTCTCCATTCTTCTTATCTCCAGGTATGTCCAAAACTTACCCAGATTGCTGAAGTCATTAGTAAGCTCATCGAATCCCCTAGATATTTATTTGACCAAAAATCTTTACATCCGAGAAGAATGATCTCTTTAGAACGCTAGTGTTCTCTTCGGACGGATCTTCTTCACTCCTAAGTAACTTTCTTTCATGCGGAGTACTCCTCAACAATTTTAGCCTCTTCAGACATACAGTAACCTTCACATAGGGCTTTGGGCTCAATATATAAGTTTGAGTTTCTGCTCCCCACACTTAATATTACTTGGAAAATTATATCCTTTAAATATTTTTCTTTTAAGCACTTTTGTACTTGGATGCTTTAATTTTTCACCATTGATTTAATTTGTTTAAAAATAAGCAGTAAATCCTCTTTTCACCAATTATTGAATTTGATAAAATAAAAAAAGAATTAATGAATCGTTTAGAATATTAAACATGAAAACATAACTTAAATTTTTATGGATGAAAAAAGGGATAATTTTCGTTAGTCACGTCATTACTCATTAGACACCCCAAAAGCCATACACTAGGTGGATGGAACTTGATCAGGTTTATAGCATGTCTTTTAAGTCTATTGAAACTATTAATAACAAAATTTATAAGATAATATCTTTTTAAATATTAATTATTTAAGTTGTCACTGTTCTCATTCTTTTGAAATTATTTAGAGATCTAACATATTTTTCAAAGTCGTGTTTTAGAACATGATTTGATCACTTAAAATTATGTCTTAAAAACACATTTTTTATTAACCGTTAAATTTCAACTAAAAATCTTATTTTGGAAACATGATTATAAAATAATAATATTACGTACACAATATTTTTACAACAAATTATAGGTAATTATAAAAAAAGTGATTCAACCATGGGTCCGAATTAGAATCAATTAACAATCTAAAATTCATTGTGAGAATGTTATGGCGTTACTCCTATCAATAACCTAAACCATTAACCTTTTTTCTTTTTCTTTTTTCTTTTTTTTTTTTTGAGAAAGCTAACGATTAACTTCATGGTTTCTTAAACTTTATGATACCTATGAGATAATAGATTTGAAACTTCTTGCCCCATTTTGGACACTCAGTTATCTCAAAAAAGGGAAAAAAAAAAAGAAAAAAAAAAAGAAAAGCTACATTCCAGAATAGGAGAAATTATAAGATCCACATGGTGGACAAGTGATGTAATCCACCATTCCACTAAAAAACTTCCACTTGTTTAAAATTGTTAGTTAAAAAAATTTTTTAAACAGAAATTAATTACTGACTCAGCAATTTTAAATAAGTTGAAGTTTTTTAATAGAATGATGGATAAATGACATAATCTACCAAAAGGCTTTATAATTTATCCGCAATAGATTCTTTTTTTTTTTTTTTAATTGGAAAATTTCCAAACAGACTCACAAACATGCGAATTTAGATTATAATTATTAAAATAGTATTATTTTTCAAATAAAAAAAAATAGTATTATTTTACAAAATTTGTCACCCACTAAACCGAGCGTACCGTATTGGATTGAGTATTATTATGAGTAATAAACAGATAAATTAATAAATGATTATAACAGTAACAACCTAGGCCTACAAGAGCGTGAGCCCAGACAGGCAAAGAGTCAAACTGAAACCACACTGAGGGTTTTGTCGAAGAGGATCAGCTTCAGGTACCATTTAATAATCTCTCTTTTTTTAGTTACTTCTGTTCTTAATAATTAGCGACAAACCCTCCTTCTCGATTCATGTCTGTTTCTTTATTATCTCCTCTTTGGTTCCTCAGACAGAAATCGATTTGACAAAAAAAAAAAAAAAAAAAATGAAGAATTACGAAACAAAAAATCAAAATCGAATTTTATGTTTAGTTTGGTCTCTCTTTAGATACAGCTGTGTTTGTAGTTGGGCGCTAGTATTCAGTTAAAGTTGATATACTCTCATGTTATACAGACTGATTTTAGAGTGTGTTTTTAATAAAAATGATGAATTTGTTAACTACTAAGGGCTACTGTTTTCACGAGAAAAGCATGAATTAGAAATACTCTCTAGTATTTTTTTTAATTATTTATTTATGATTTTATTAATTATGTTTGATTTATTTAACATAATTAGGATATGTTAAGTTTTAATGTCTTGTGTTTGTAAATAAGACCATAGTTTTTTGATAGATACCATAGGATTCGAAACCCAGTTCACTTGTTGGGGGGTGGGGTGGAGAAATTTTGATTATGCCTATTGCTTTCATTTAGGAGGAAGTATTTGAGGAGAAGGGTTTGGATTTTAGTTTCTAGTTTAAAGGGCTTTAATAAGATACAAAAAGTACAAAGTTTTTATTGTGAAATCAATGGATGGATTTAAGCTTTATTAATATGTTGATTTGAAATGATTAGGTGTAAGTCGTTTTTCAAATTCATAATATAGGTTTTTGTGTTATGTCATGTGTTGTTAAAATTCATATAAAGCGTTATATACCAGCAATTATTCTTCATCAAATTTCTTGATTTTAAATTCTCAAGTCCAAATATAATGTGTGATTTTCATTTCGTTTAATAGTTAGTTTTTGTTGGTCCTCACTCTAAGGTTTACTTTCTTAATAGAAAGAGTTCCTCAACTTGTATGATTCTATTGGAGATCACAAAAAGTGCATGGTGCAATGTTTGAAAGACAAAAGTAGTGAGTGGTTTTAGATACTGTTTTCAATTAGGAAATTGGATTTGTTATCATTTTTATTGGGTTAATAGAGAGCCTGCCATTTAATGGTGGTATGATTTGGGTGTGGAGCATGGCTTTTAATGAGAGTTCTAAACTTCCCACAAAACTTGTAGAATTTGCTGATCTGTACTGAAATTCATAATTTACTAGTTAGGCTTTAGTGTTGAGGCGTACTTGAGACAGATTGAAAGTGTTAGTATTTTAGTATTCACCAGCATGATTATCAGATTGTGGTTTGACACTCTGGAGTAGTCACATTGGTTCTAGCATCTTCTTGCAGTACAAGAAAAGGTATTTGGACAGTCTATTTTGTTTATATGCTTCCTTGGAGAGTTTTTCTTTTCTTTTGTTTTATTTAAATTTAATGTGTTTTTACAATATTTTCTTTCATTTTAGTTAGGATGTGTCCGTATCCTAAAATACATGGCAATGCACATGCCTCCACATGCATGAGATTTTTGGATCATGTTTAGGATCTTAGAAAATGGCATTTGTTGTCTGTACTTTTGTTTGTGCGTTAATGGCTTTGTCAGGGTAGCTTTTTACAGAATTTTTTGGTAGAAGAGTAAGTTGATTATCCAATAACAATGAGTTATGTGGTTCTTTACTTTTTGTTTCCTATCTTCCAACCCCCCCCCCCCCTCACCCCGCGGGCGGTCCCATTGGTTCCTTATTATACTTAAGGTGGCATAGTGTAACTTTGTTGATTGTTCATTCTGATAGGTTGGCCAGAGATTGCTGCCTGGTTGAATTGAGCATCAATCCAAACATAAATTGCAAAAATTTGTCATGTGTGAATTACCAGATATCTGATCTCTTTTTCTTTTTCTTTTTTTCAATTCCTAATACATATGTTTCAATTCTTGTATATCTTATATGCTAATGTGTTTGAGTTCGTATGTACACTTAGCTGCAATCCATTTAGGTTATACTGTCCTAAATATTAAGTACAATTCAAGTCTTTCAGTGATCAGCTGAAAATATCTCTTCATGAATAGAATTTGTTCTCTGTTTTTTTTTTTTTTTTTTTTTATAAGTGAAGAGAATTTGTTCTCTGTAATTGTTTTATCAATACAATTGGAGTAAATGTGGATGTTTGAGTGAACTTCACCCTCCAAAAGGATTGTGATACCTTAGTAGTTTGAATAGCTTACCAGATTTAGATTCACTTTTATTCTAAACATATATAACCCTTTACATCTTAACAGACGTTGTTGCTGTTGAGCTGTGTCTGTGAGGAACAGAACCATTGTTCAGCTTCATTTCACTCTCCTTTACCTAGTGTAATCTTTTCTTTGCTACATATGAGGACTTCCCTTATAAAGAACAAGTATTTTTTGGAGTAATAAGAAGTAATTAAGCTTAAACCAGACACCATTGTTAATACTTGATCCTTGATTCCATCTCTATTTTCTCCAATATGTGACTGCTTAAAAACTTTAACAAGTTTTAATTTATGTTATTGTCAGCGACTTCAACCATCTTCAAGTGCAGTGCCTTTACATTATGAAGTATATTTAATTGTAATACACCAGTCTTTCAGCAATTAAAAAGAAACTATATGATGTAAGGAACTAATAAAGAATAATTGTCCATATTCTTGCTTTAGCATCTTGAGTTTGGTCTGTATTGAGTCTTTCTGTGCTTTCATTTCTGTTTTTTTGGTTAGTGATCTGTTTTGGTTCTTGCTTTGTTGCTTGTTTCTCTCTGAGTGGTTTTCTGTTCTGTTTGGTGGAGTCTGTTTGTGCTTACTGCTCAGCAGTGTGTTGTATTTGTGTTTTTGATCAATGAAATTATCATTCATAAGAGTAAATTAGCATTCACATGTTCACATGTTAAAATCTAAGGGTTGGGAATGAGCTCTAGCTCACATGGCATATTCTTTATCCATGAGAAAGGGGATAATGCAGCCACCAACTTAATATCCACTGAGTGTGTGATTAACTTACCAAATTTAATCTAAAAGGATCTGTATAGGAGCTCTTGTAATTGAATTGCATCCTTGTATAACAGAAGTTTATTTTTCTTTCTGTTTTTTGTTTGGTTAAGTGGTATCTATGTTCATTACCTATCCAAAAAAGAAAGCTAGTATGTCTGTTTATCTATGTGCAACAGAGAGCAACTAATGCATCAGTAAGAAAGATTGAGTTGATTCAAGTTGAGAGAATGAAAAAGGGCAGAGGAAGTCCAAAAATAACAGAGTAGTGGTAAAAAAGGACATTTCATTTAAGGAAGTGATAGAGACTATAACATTGAATAGAATAAAATGGAGGAAAAAAATAATGCAGCTGACTAATCTGGTGAGGATCCATAGCCGACCCCAAAAATTTGTGATTAAGGCTTTGCTGTTGTTGTTGTAACTGTATATGAGGAAATGATTTCTTGCCAGTGTTTATAATGTTTTACTGGGGAACGTGCTTATCAAAAAAAAAAAAAAATGTTTTACTGGGGAACGTCAGTTTTCTTTTTTAACTTGCCTATATCTGCAAAGGGCTTCTGCTATATTCTTCTTACCCATATTTTTTAATGGCATATGTTTCAGAGAATGAAAATCATAGTTTCAGGCAAAGTTGCAAAAGTTGAACCATGAACCTAGGAATTTCATCATTTGTCAGGCCTCATTCTACAATGTCAACCATTACCTTTTCCCACATCCACCTTGGAAGCCTAAAATTGTGGAAATCGTCAAATGTGCTCCGTGTACTCAGCTTCCCTCAAGTTCGCATTAAACAAACCCAGGTTGGCTGCACAAAATTGACTCCTTGGGAATCTCCACAAGTCACATATGCTCCCACTGAGACTGCTGGTGATAACTTCTTGAAGAAAACCAGTAATATATTTGAAACCCTTAAGTCTAACAATACAGATGAAGAACCAGTTACCAACACTGAAGATGTTACTGACTCAAGTAATCAGCCAGTGGTACAGCTTCAGTTCCTCAAATGGCCAATGTGGCTTCTGGGCCCTTCTCTTCTCCTTGCAACAGGCATGGTTCCAACCTTGTGGCTACCTATATCTTCCATCTTCCTTGGCCCCAACATAGCCAGTCTGCTCTCCTTGATTGGACTTGACTGCATTTTTAATCTTGGTGCAACCCTCTTTCTCCTCATGGCTGATTCTTGTGCCCGTCCAAAGCAGCCATCACAAGCTTGCAAAAGCGAAGCTCCTTTTAGTTACCAATTTTGGAACATGGTTGCAACTGTAACTGGATTTATCATCCCTTTGATGTTGCTTTATGGATCCCAAAAGGGTGTCCTCCAACCACAGCTATCTTTCATCTCATTTGCTGTTCTATTGGGTCCATACCTTCTGCTTCTGTCAATACAGATTCTGACTGAGATGCTCACATGGCATTGGCAGTCTCCAGTATGGCTGGTGACCCCTGTGGTGTATGAGGCTTACCGTGTGTTGCAGCTGATGAGGGGGTTGAAGCTAGGGGCCGAACTGAGTGCACCAGCATGGACTATGCACACAATTCGTGGGTTGGTGTCCTGGTGGGTGCTGATTCTAGGTATGCAACTCATGAGGGTTGCTTGGTTTGCTGGTTTCACTGCTCGAGCTCGTCCGCAACAGTCTCCTGCTGCTGAAAGCTAGCAATATCCAGCCTCAGGGAGAACTTCGTATCTTCCCATATAGATTTTTTAGTACACAATTTGAATAAGTTGTAAATCAGAAAACATGTTCAATCACCATGTTCGTTTCATTTTTATTTATGTTAAGAGACATCTAGTCACATATATATATATATATATATATATATATAAAGATTAGTCATGATTTCACTAATTGTAATTAGTTTGATACTAGGGCTTGAGGTGCATCAGTCATGGGCTGTATTATGTCAGGTGTCAACAGGTTTGTTGCATGGCTTGGTACATAAACATCAAATTGATTATGTGAATGTAATAGTTGTGGACCTTTGGGGTAAAAGAACAGCAATATGTGAAAATACATATGCATCATGATCCAAGAAAATGAAGTTTCCTTACAAATGGAATGTGTGCCAAGAGTAGGATGACAATTTCATGCGGGAATGTTTTTACTTTTTGTACAATTTCTTTTAAATGGATATATTCTTCAAAGGGTCCTTTTGTGTTGTTTAACTATTTTGGTCAATGGTCTATGTCAAATCAAACAAGCAAACAAATCATGAGCTTGAGATTATTGTTGGACAAGTTTGTCTGAATTATGACCATGTATTTCCAAATTAATTGCCACTGCAACTTTGATGTTGCTTTTAATTATTTAAGAAATAAAAGTGGAACTTTAAAGGGTACTTTCTGCTATCATCATCACCACCTATCTGTGAGAATTCGGGACCGGTTCACATAATTTTCTGGCAAAAGAATGTACCTATCATGTGCAAATATGAAAATAAAGAGTACATTGACATGATAATATATGACTTTTCGTTTTCACTATTTTAGTAGAATCATAGCGCCAAGTCATAAAGCTTAAAAATTCTCCCATTAAAGTCTCGAACAAGTGTCATACGTAAGTGTTTGTATATTTGCAATGATTAAACCCAAGACAGGATCTAAGCGTTGAGAAAAACAGTGTGCTTGCCCCTTTAAAATTCCAACAATTAATAGACTATCCAACATTAACACATCTAATTAGATGGACTTTGTTAATTTGCTTAAACTTTGCTGATTTGTTTATTCACTTAAAACTTAAAAGTAGTGTAGAAAATAAGAGGTAAAAGTTCCTTTTTTTTTTTTCTTATAATATAAATAATAATAATATATATGTATATATATATATATATATATATATTTTATGGCCATAGACTTGTTGTAGATTTCTTATAATATAAATAATAATAATATATATGTATATATATATATATATATATATTTTATGGCCATAGACTTGTTGTAGATGATGTTGGCAAATGTCACATAAACATGCGAAGTCCATAAACTTATTATATAACTAGCAAACATGTACGAAAAATTATATAAGAGGCACTACAAGCATAGATTCGTGACCTTTCATGATTACATTTGTACCATTCTTTTAGTAATGTTGCCCACTTTACATACTATGCTATTAGATTCACCAAACCAATTATGTGAATAGTTTCACTCATGGTTCTTATTCTGGTCAAACGTCGAATCTCTTAACAAATACCATCATGAGAATCAATTAAACAAGTAACTTTACCTTCATTTTTTTTTCTTTTCCATTTCCTTTCAGTGTCAAAACTCAAAATGAAGTAACTCGTCAACATTCCATTATTTCTATTTGAAGATACGTTAAAGTAATTTTAATCAAGTCTGTCTGTCTACAAATACTTCACTTGCATTATTATATATATGCCTGTCACCTTGGCTTGTACATAATGTCATAATGATAAGAATGAGGTCAACATCTAGTCCTCCTCATTTACTCAGTTTAATCGATCTATAACAAAATTTTTATTAAAAAAAAAAAATTGATAGTATAATAGGAGAAGGAGAATTTGAATGTTCATAATAAAAAAGAAGAGAATTTAATATTTGGATAGTATACTAAAAAGTATCAACTGAGTTACAAAACTCTTAACTCAACTCGACTCACTTAAAAACTAATCAACCCACGAATTAAGACGTCGTTCTTAGGATTGCACTGGACATTAGAACCATTATGCCTATTAATCATGACAATAAAATTTCGAAAAAATCCTTTAGAAGAAAAGGATTTAGAAAATCATTCCTCAAAACAGTTTATAAAGATTCTTAATAAAGCGGGGGGAAAAGTTTTCCAAACAGAAAAAACCAAAAAACAAAAGTACTTATTTCTCTTGAAAAATATATTCAATAATTTAAGTATAGTAGAATTAGTAACGGACGTCACACCAATATTCATATAATTTCTTATTTCATAAATATTAACTGCACAACAAATGTGTTGACGCTCTAACTAAAACCCAAAAGGGATGTCAAGCATGAGCACGATTTAGTAATTTTTTATGAACCCCTACAGATGTTACTTATTTATTATCTTTAGACATTTTGGGCATGTACTTATAGCTATGTTCCTATGAAAATCCTTTGTTACAAAATAATAATAATAATAATAAGGCGAAAAGCACATTTTCGTCCCTACATTTTCACACGATTTCCATTTTGGTTCCTAACTTTTTTTTTTACTGCTTTTAGTCCCTATCCTGGAAAACGCCTATCGTTTTAGTCCCTGCCGTTACATCAGAGACGGAAAATGCTGACATGGCAAACGGATGGCACTGTTGGCTAACGTGGTCATTAAAATAATAATAAAAAATATTATTTGGTATTAAAAAAATTTAAAAATTGATTTATTAATTTTAACTAAGTAAAAAAAATCAAAACAAAAATAAAAATAAAAATTTATATGAATTAAGATCAAAAAGTATCTTGAAGAAGAACACTAAGAACACCAACACCAAACCACCATTTCCGGCCAAACACCAACCCAGCCACCTAAACACCAACCCACAGCAACCTAGCCCCCTAAACACCAACCCACAGCCACCCAAACACCAAACCACCATTTCCGGCCATCCAAACACAGATCCGGCCAACCCAAACACCAACCCTCGGTGGATTTGTGGTTGGGTGTCGTTGGATCGGGGGATTTGTGGTTCCCACAGCCACCCAAACACCAAACCACCATTTCCGGCCATCCAAACACAGATCCGGCCAACCCAAACACCAACCCAGCCACCTAAACACCAACCCACAGCAACCTAGCCCCCTAAACACCAAACCACCATTTCCGGCCATCCAAACATAGATCCGGCCAACCCAAACACCAACCCAGCCACCTAAACACTAACCCATAGCCACCAAACCACCATTTCCAGCCACCCAAACACAGATCCGGCCAACCCAAACACCAACCCAGCCACCTAAACATTAACCCACAGCCACCCAACTCAATTCCAATGGCACCAAAGCAGAGGACCCCACAGGTTAGCCGGAACCCAGATCTGGTTCGCGGGGTCGGCAAGTACTCCAGGTCCAAGATGTACCACAAGCGAGGCCTCTGGGCTATCAAGGCCAAAAACGGCGGCGTTTTCCCTTGCCACGACGCTCAGCCCAAGGCTCCTGCTCCGGCTGCCAAAGCTCCCAAGTTCTACCCAGCTGACGATGTGAAGAAGCCGCTCGTTAACAAGCGCAAACCCAAGCCCACCAAGCTCAGGTTTTTATTATGGCTGTCTCTATGTTTTTATTTTTTTATTTTTTTATTTTTTTTTTGAGTTTTTGTAGTTGTTTTGCTTGTTGGGTATCTGGGTTTTTTGGGTAATTGTTTGGGTAAATTTTTTTAATACCAAATAATATTTTTTATTATTATTTTAATGGCCACGTCAGCCAACAGTGCTATCCGTTTGCCACGTCAGCATTTTCCGTCTCTGATGTAACGGCAGGGACTAAAACGATAGGTGTTTTCCAGGATAGGGACTAAAAGCGGTAAAAAAAAAAGTTAGGCACCAAAATAGAAATCGTGTGAAAATATAGGGACGAAAATGTACTTTTCGCCTAATAATAATAAATAAGAATGTGTGGCCCATCAATAAGCACCTAATATACTTTTTGACTAAGATTCTAGAACTTTTATGGTTCTTAATTTACTGTCCAAATAAATCCAAATCAAACTATTTTCTTTTGGCCTCTTCCCGCAGGCTGCCATATAAACTCAATCTTATAATTGGAATGTCTTTGGAACTTGGGACATATCAGACTCATTCAGGTGTCGTTATTGAAACACATTGAAGGGTATGAGTGGGATTTTAATGAATCGTAGCAAGGCTTTATTGAAGTTCTAAGTTATTACGTAGATTGTAGAACAATTTACTTCTAATTTATTTTATTTTATGGGTACTTCTAAAGATTTATGACTATATTATATATTATAGTCGTAGGAACGTATTACTGAAATCACCAAATGGTATGATAACTAATAATACATTTTCAACAAACATGTTGGAGAATTTTAAAAGATTGTTTATAATCGTGACTATTGCCCATGCCCATGGGAACCTATTAATTCATAAGTCACAAGAGTGTTGGCTGGCTTTTAACTTCTTCTTATTTATTTATTTATTTATTTATTTATTTATTTTAAGTGTGTTGGCTTTAACATTGCATCACAAAAAGTCAATTAATATTGAACTACACCTTAGGACCCGTTTGTTACTATTATTTAAACAACAGTTTTTAGTGTTTACACAACATTACACATATTTTCATATATTTTTTCACCTACACGTATTTTAAAAAAATACAAACAACGTTATTAGAAAACATTACCAAACGAGAAGTTTTGCTTTATATATATATATATAAGAGAGAGAGAGAGAGAGAGAGAGAGAGAGAGAGAGAGAGAGGACCTATTAATTCATGAGTCACAAGAGTGTTGGCTTTTAACTAAAAAAAAAAAAAAGTAAGTTTGTTGGCTTTAAGATTGCATCACAAAAAAAATCAATTAATATAATTGCAAAATAAGCTTAAATACTACACTTATAGTTGGTTTCAAATTAAGCTTTATACTTACGAAAATTTCAAACTAAATTCTAAAATTAAAATTTGCTAAAAATTAAACCCTATAGTTTTTTTTTTTTTTTTTTAAATGGACCATGAACTATAAAATCTTACCAATGTAACTTCTCAATCAAATTCAGAATTTAATTTCTAAAATCATATTTGTATGGTTCAGGATTTAAATGATTTGAATGCAACAATCCAAGTTTCGACTTGAAACTACAAGAACTATAAAGTTTAATTTGTTATAATCTTAAAATTTTGTTTTGGTGGAGATTTGAAGGTATGGTAATAATCTAACTTCCAAAGGAATGGTCAACATCCATGCACCTTAGAGGCGTTACAACCACCGTGTTAGCCAAAGGCGGCTCTACATAGAGTACAATCACCTTGTTAGCTAAGGGCAGCTCTGCATAGAGTATAGGGTGGTCCAACATAATTAAATTTTGGACAAAATTTAGCAACAAACTTAGTTATAAACTAAGACTACAACTCTATTCAATATTTTTTTTATTGAATGTGAATTTTAACAAATCCACAATTTAATTACATTTTTTTTCTTAAATCTTCCATACTTGCAAAATTTCAGGAAGATAAAAGATCAATAGCTATGTCGTCAATCAAATATTTAAATTTTGAGTTTTGTAGTCTAAAATTATACATAAAAAATAATTTTATTGATTGAATGATAAATAACATTTGATTAGTATGAAGTTTTGACGTGTTTTAAGAATATAGAGAACATGCAATTCATTGATTATGTTTTCAAAATATGTAACAATGTTTAATTCATTTAGTGAGAGTGACTACAACTAAGTTCGTAGCCAAATTTTATTCTTAAACTTTGGTCCCCTAAACAATATATTAGGTCTTTACAAGTAAAAAGAAAAAGTCCAAGAAAAATTTTATTTAACTAAACTTTTGAAGAAATGTAGCTTGTAACAATGATAATAAAACTATCATGTAATGATTTCAATTTTTTTTTTTTTTCAAAAAAAAAAATTGTAGAAGGAAATTGTAAGATTTTATGTATTTGTGTGTGTGTGTTTGTCAATGTATGAAGTTCTCTTTTTATTAAATTTTGTATAATTTAAGTTTTTTAATGACCACCCTTAAAAAAAAATTCTTGGAGTTGCCACTGTTGTTAGCTTAGGTAAATGTAACCCTCAAAAGAGTAGTGTTCCAACTTAGATAAAAGGAGGAATTCTTGTTTAAAATGAACTAGTTATTACCATCATGATGAACAGCCACGAGAAATGAAAATGAGGAGAAATGCAAAGCAAATTGGTGGGGGGTGTGCTAGCTAGCGAAGGCAGTGAGGTAACTCTAAGGGACCGAGCCCAAAACTTGAATGACTTATGACATCTTTAAAAAGTGAGCACCTACTACCGTATCCTCCTTCCTTCTTCTCCTCCTATAAATGAGAAGATGAAAAACCTATTTATAGAGAAAAAAGAAAAAAGAAAAAAAGAAGAGATATAATTAATGATAGATCAATAAGATAAGTGTTACAAGATTCAGACAACACGTGTTACTTGATAACATGTGTATAGTAGCAACATTTGTGAGGTCACGATTAAGGTGTTAAGCTCCTTAATTTACTCTACTCTCCCTGATCAATCCAAACGAACCATTATACTAAGCACCTTTGCCACGAATACTTTGCTTCAATCCCTTCAACCCACCTTGTTTAAAGTTGTCTTCCTCCGAGGTTGCCTTGATTTTTGGGGGAGCATTCCATAAAGGTCACCTTTTTTCATATCCAATGCCGAAGAAGAAAAAAAAACCAGTGCTAAAGCACAAGTATGGACCATCTTGGGAGGACTTAGGTGGTCCTATATATATAGACTGCACATGCATACGTGGAGTAGTTTTCTTAAAGGCTTGTCATGCCCCAACTTTGACTAAAAGTGCCTTAGATATAACCATTCTATTGGTGGTGTCATGCAATTCGGTGAAGAGTTTGTTGCCTTTTCCGTCATGACACCTTGAATCGGCTTCATTAGTTATAACAGGATAAGAACCATGTGTGGTACATATAATAAAGTAGTGAAGGACTGAAGGTAGCCTAGCAAGACATGCTTGTGCAACAACAAACTTCATGGAAATAATAATAATAATAATAAAATGAACCTCTTAAAATTTTAGTTTCTAGTTTGTAACTTCTCCTGAAATGTTGGTTAGTTTGTAAACAGATTCAGTTATTTAAAAACAACTTGGTTTTTTTTTTTTTTTTTTTGAGGAAAAAAAAAAACTTTTTAATGTTCGATTATTTAACAAATGAGACAGCTCATGCCTAAGTTTAAGCTTAAACTATAAACTAGCTAGCCAGACTCAAACATAATGTTGTGTTGGTAAACAAGCTCGTGATTATGTGCATAAGTTCACTTTTTTTTTTTTAATTGATAAATTTAATAGTAAATTTTATAGTAAATTGAGCAATAAGTTGTAAGCATATTAATGATATACATATTCTATTTTAGGGCAAAAATTATTATTTAATTTTATATAAGAAAAAATTTATATTTAATTAACATTATTTAAAGTTTAAACTCAAATTTTATCATTGATTATTAGCCAAAATATTTGTAAATGAGTAAAAAATTTTAGTCATGATATTTATTATAAATGGAAAAAGAATAAGGTTATATTTGGTAACAGTTTTTGTTTTCTATTTTCAAAAAATTGTTTTGGGGAATATAAAGAAAAAACAAATTTCTTGTATTTTTGAAATAAAAAACATGTTTGATTAGTTAAAATTAAAAAAATAGTTTTTTGAGGAAAAAAAATAGAAAATACTAAAATATGTTGTTACTAAGATTTGATTCTAATGCTAACTCATTAAATGAAACAGATTCATTAATTAAATGTATATTTTCATTGACTTTTGAAAATTAAAAACTGAAAATAGTCTTTTACATATTTTCTGTTTCCTTTATAAATTAAAATTTGAGAACAATTTTTGTTTTCTGTCAATTTTGAGTTACCAAATAAGCTTTTTAGTCTCAAAAATAGAAAATTGTTTATGAAAATAGAAAATAAAAGGAAAAAAAAAAAACAATTATCACACATACCCTAAGTTATTCAATTAGCTTGAGAACAAGCTCGAACTTGTTTAATGAATATTAAAAAAAAAAAAAAACAAAAAAAAACTAAATTTGATATGTAATATAATGTGGTGATAAATTCAAACTTAACTCATGTTCGAAATAAAATTAAATGAAAAATTTTCTTAATTTTTAATTCTTAGTTTATGTATCCAATTTACCATCTTAATTCCTAAATATAATTTTTATATTAAAAAAATATGCATGTGTGCATGCTTTACGTCGTAGGTTTACGTCGTAGGTTCCAGTTAATTTAAGTGATAAAATCTCTTGAATTGACACCATTAATTAAAACTATTTAAAAAAAATTCTAAATACCCTTTTCCAAATATCTTATATAAAAAAAAAGAGAGTCAAAAGTCAAACATCTCTCAATTTTTTTTTATTTGGTAAGAAAAAAATGAAGTGAAAAGACAAAAGAGCCCCCCATAATTGGAACCTGATGAAGTGTACAAAGGGGTACCGGAGGCAACAACGATCCCAGACCAAAGACAGACAAATACAGCACTGTCCCACGTAACGTTGTTGTTCTGCTTTTGCATCGTTCTCGCTCTCTCTCTCTCTCTAATCCGAACTTCCATCTCTCTCTCTCTCTCTTCATCACCGGTAAACCGCTTTCTATCTTTCTCCGGCGGTCTCTCTCCGATCGCCTCGGGATGAGTACCGGAGACCTTCTCAGCATCGAGCCTCAAGAGCTCCAATTCCCTTGTAAGCTTTCCCAAATTCAAATTTTCTATTTCTCTCTCTCTCTCTATTTTGCTTTTACAAAGTAGAAATTTTTTTTTGATTTTTTCTGCTTTCAGATCCGTGCTTTTGTTTTCTGTGTTTCTAATTGTTTCCTTTTGTTTTTGTTTCATGAACAAAAATAATAATAATTATTATTACAAAGTTGAGCCGAGGAAGCAGATCTCGTGCTCTTTGCAACTGTTCAATAAGACCGATAACTATGTGGCTTTCAAGGTACTACACTAATACTACTTCATAATTCACTTTCAAATTTCCAATTTTTTGTACACCTTTTGTGGTTTCTGAAGTGGGTTTTTTTGTGTTCTGGGTAATTTGTAATATTGATTTGTGTGAAAATTTGGATATGGGTTTGTTTGATATATAGGTGAAGACTACAAATCCAAAGAAGTACTGTGTGAGACCCAACACTGGAATTGTGATGCCCAAGTCTTCCTGTGATGTTACAGGTCTCTCTCTCTCTCTCTAATAATTACTTGAATTTTGTGCTTAATACATGTTATTTTTTAATTAGTTTATGCTTAGTCATAGTTTCTCTTTTATTAATTTTCATCTTTAGAACTATTGTTGTCACCAATATTATGTGCTTGAGTGATGTATCTTTGAAATTCATATATGATGCAGTTACAATGCAAGCTCAAAAGGAGGTACCGCCGGATATGCAATGTAGGGACAAGTTCTTGCTCCAAAGCGTGGTGGCGAGTCCCGGAGCTGCTGCAAAAGATATAACCCCAGAAATGGTACTAATATAAAAAAATGATACAATCTCTTATGTGGGTTTTTTCTTTGTTGGTTGTTGTAGTAGTTTAAAGTGGGAAAATATATAGATTAAGGAAATGGTTTTTTTTTTTTTTTTGGTTGTTGTTGCCTTTTAGTTTAATAAGGAGTCAGGGCATCATGTTGAGGAGAGCAAATTAAGGGTTGTCTATGTTGCTCCACCTCGGCCACCATCGCCAGTTCACGAAGGATCGGAAGAGGGGTCTTCGCCTAGGGCTTCAGTATCTGATAACGGGAACATTAATAATTCTGAATTTACAACTGTGAGTATTTGATGGATCAGCGTGTGAATTCACAAAAGGGTTTAAGTTTTTGTTTAAGAAAAAAAAGGTGTTATTGTTTTAGTCATATTGTGTTTTAGTTTGATTGATTTTGTATACATGTGATTGTGCTTGTAGGTAACATCACGAGCTTACATGGCGCAACCAGATCCTCAAGATAACTCATCCGAGGTTACTATACTCATCTTTTTCATTTTGAAATAGTTTGAATTTTCAGTAAGTGGTTGTCTGGTTGAATTTAGGGGTCTGTTTGGTGGTTGGTCATAAATTACGCTAAGATTGTGTAATTATTTGAGTGGTTCACGCTTCCATTTGTTTATTTGGTACAGTTTAATAAGTGACACAATGTTTGACTTTTGAAAGCTAACAAGTCAAAGTTTATTTAATCACAATCTTGGATTTGAGGAATTTTCTTTCACTAAACAGTCAATAAGTGGGAAAAATTCCATCTGGAGTTGTGAACTTTGTTATTCTTGAGTAGATTGATCTACAGTTAAACAAGCAATAATAGGGTCCACTAAATTCAATATCTATTTGATTGCTAGAGAATTTAGGGGGAAAAAAAAGGAAGAAGAGATATAGAGATCCTGATCTTAGATGTATGATTGTGTGGGAGCCGAGAAAACAACAAACTTTCACTAACCTGAGTTTATTAAAAAAAGAATTGGTTTAGTTGAAATAAGTTTTAAAACAACACACTTAATTAATACTAAATTTTATTTATTTTGTTGTCGCTTTTATTAGTTTTCTCATAAAACAAATGGAGATTGATTTTATATCTTTTCAATTTTTTAGAGAATTTATATTAATGTACAAAATTCTTTGATATCCATCACTTTGTCATTTATAAGATATTCTTCAACCATGAACATTGGTCTTGTTTAGCTTATACCTGATAATTTCTATCTAGTGGACTGTTTCTTTGGGCAACTTTCATATATATGTTCTCTCTTTAGTCATGCATACATCTAAACACAAACGCATACATTTTTCTTTAATCTCTAGCTTTGGGCTTTCTGTAAATTCTTCTTTTTGGGAAAAATATGTTTCCTTCTAATTTTTGAAGTTAAAATATGCTTTATTGCTGCAGTGCAAAGAAAAACCAATAGTGTAGTTATTGATGTACTTTGTGTAAATTCTCAGCACCAAAGTCAAAGAGACTCTTCTTTAGAAAAAAAATAAAAAAATAAAAAACCAACCACCAAATGACACAGGACGGAAGACATTTTTTATAGCTCTTTCCATAAGCCCTTCTTTTCTATTGTAAACCAAAGGTGGGATATTTTCTATAAAACAGCTTCTTAAAGCCCTTCTCTTGTTCTATTCATTTTCTGATGTGCAATATCTATAGTATGACAATTTCATATGATGCTCTGGCTTTGCACAGTCAATATAGTACAAATCTAAATTTTGTCTTAAGGGAAATGATTGGGATTGTTGTAGACTGTCTTATGCATCACATTCTTGTTAATTGCTAGTTTGTGTATCTAAAATAGTTAACGACATCAAAAGCCTTTTTATTAATTTTTTTTTTAATGGCTTTTTAATGTTATTATACAATGACTGATAAACATCTTGAAGCTAATCTATGAACTGCAATTTACTTATTTATATGCCGGCATATGTACATACATATAGATATACAGAATCAGATATATATATATATATATATCATTAAATATTATGAATATCTATATATGTTTATAAACATTGTCAGGAAAAACTCAGTCCAGGGCAGCTGATGATATTAATTCTGACCATATATTTTTCATCATTAATTTCATTAGTTATACCCCTTATGATTGGTGTAGTTGAGGGAAATATTCTTTCTTTCTCGATAACAACTCTTTTTATTTTTTGGATAAGTTCTTGCTCAATAGGAACTTGAACATTGGTTATCTCCCTCTGAGACTTCCTCTAATGTCCAATATGAGAAATGCATTACGTGAAATGAGGAAATTACTTCTTGGATTTAGTTTGAACAGAACAATAAAGCCTCAAATAATGTCAAATCTCCTTGCTTCTTGCATCATTTTCAAGCATCCATTCCTCCTTTACAGACCATATTCTCCCTTTACCTTGTTATCTTGTTTTAAATATACCTACTTGTCAAAAAAACTTGTTTTTAATATACCTGATTTCCTATTTTAAGTGACCTTATGCCTAATTTCCATCTTAAGTCAGGTGGCAGTTCAAATCCCTATTCTTCTTGTTCCTCCTGACCACTTGTATTCAGCTTATCGATGTTGTTGTAAGCCACTTTTACCAGTCAGGTCCACTTAACCAGTTATTCATGGCCTGGCCGGTTATTTAAGTAAGCCAGCTGGGCAGTTTATGTCATACTTTATTAATTGAACAATGACTCCAACCCATTGAATCAGCTTACATGACCATATAGAGGAAACCTGCTATCTTACTGAGAATCTCTTAGGCATTTAACCAATTTACACCATCCATTGGCTTCTTTTAAGATTTTGCTTAATCATTAAATTTGTGTGAACTTGCCGCCTCCAGCAGCAGTCTGTAATTGTTTTCCAATTCTGCATTTTGGATCCAAAGGACTAATTGCAACACGCATTTTGCTTGAAATGAAAATTTAAAAAATTTGGAATATAACAAGAAGATATTGAGTTTGTAATGCTATGAAAGCATGTCTTCTTGGATTTTTTTTTCTTTCCTTAAAGTTTTGGCCACTAATGAAAGGGCCTTCTTTCAACATGTCAATGAAACTTGAGTGTTATTTTAACTTGTATGGACAGTACTTTTAGCTATCCATTTAGAAATTAGCTATTTATTAAAATTTACTAGAATGGTGTACTAGAGGTTGTTTCTTAATTATGGAGAACTTGGTGGATCAATTTCTAGGATATTGATTGTACATCTTGGTACTTATGTTTATATTTGTAATTCCAGACAAGGGCTCTCATTTCAAAGCTGACCGAGGAGAAAAGTTCTGCTATTCAGCAAAATAACAGTGTACTAGAGGTTGTTTCTTAATTATGGAGAACTTGGTGGATCAATTTCTAGGATATTGATTGTACATCTTGGTACTTATGTTTATATTTGTAATTCCAGACAAGGGCTCTCATTTCAAAGCTGACCGAGGAGAAAAGTTCTGCTATTCAGCAAAATAACAAGCTTCAGCAAGAACTGGTAAGGGATTTTGTATTTCAAATTATTTCATTTTTGTTATTGAAACGCTTCTGAAGCAAATTTTTATTTTCTAGATATATGCTTAGTGAAAGAGATAATAGGCACAAGACAAGCTGAAACAAGTCATTTGAATTAATGTTTAACCATAAACAAAGCCCATAACTAAATTTTCCTTTGGTATGGCTTAAATTTTGTGGCTTATCTGGCTTATGTTTTTGAAGTGGGGATCGAATAAACTGTACCTGGGAAAAAATGATACTATAAAAGTTTGTACTTGATAAGCCAAATAGACTGACTTTAAGCTAGAACAGACGCTAATACTTATAACTTCTGTTTTGTAGTTCTCTTGCTCCAATTTTTGGAAAAAATCAACATATATATTAGTCTTATTAGTTGACTTAATATACCCTGCTGTGATGAATTGGGAGAATTTATTTGGTGTTTAAATGCTTCTGAAAACAACTGATTTTTTATTTTATTTATTGTTATAACAAACAGATTTAGAGAGTTCCTTTCAGATTGTCTACTGATAATAATCTAGAAAAGTGTTGGTATAATTTGAACTACTGCTGAATTTCTGCATGCAAGCCATTCATCAAATCCAGTATTTCTTCACACTCTTTGCTACATGCTAGAAAGTTTTTATCAGATAAAATATTCCCAAGTTGTGAAATTCTTTAAATTTGAATTAGAGAATACTGCTGAGGGCTGATTTGTGTGATTTTCTTGAAATCATTGTTAGAAACTTTACTGGATCAGTTGTATTATGGCTCTTCCTAGTTTATCTTTGCTTGGGAAAGGGAGGGACAGAGAGAACCTAGCAGTCTTTTTCAAATATACGAAGTCTTTTCAAAGGTAAATGTAAACAAACCCCCCCACCCACGGTGGGGTTAGTTTAAAGAAAATTTACTTTTAATTGCATCTCTTGTCTGTTTTTTAGAGGATTTAGTGGGAGATTTAGGAGATACTAGCATACAATGAGTAATCTATACTCAGTTTCCTTCACAATGAAAAGCACGCAATTAATGCAACTTTGAAAGTTGAAAATTATTCCATATTTTTGTATGTTGCTCGGATAAAAATGGTCTCGTATGTTTGTTGTATTTTCATCCAATTAGAGGGACATCTTAGTTATGCAGTAACAGTGGCAAATTGTGAGTTCTGACCCATAATAACTAAGGGGTCATCCAGTAAGCAATCAGAGATATATTGTAAACCTAGATAAGTTGATGGCCAAAGTAACAATAACCCTATAATTGCAAATCTTATGCATAGTAGTTGTATACATTCTAGTTTAGTGCCAGGTTGATGTGGCAGTACAATATTGATACCGATTACCATGCAAGAAATTATTGCAACCTTATTATAGGATAGGACTGACTTTGATACTTGTGCAGGAGCTCTTGAGGCGTGAAGCCAACAAAAGCCGCGGTGGTGGTATACCACTTATATTTGTGCTTCTTGTCGGCTTGATTGGCATCATTTTGGGGTATTTTCTGAAGAAGACATGACGAAATTGAGTTTAGCTTTTATTCCTTTTCTGTTAGCCCATGAAGTGGGAAACGAAATGTAGAAAGCCAGAAAAAAACAAGATTTGTGACTGATTAGCATAAGCTTTTGTTTGTTGTATTTACCAACCTGTGTTGACACTAGGAGTATTTGAAATTTGTGGTCGGTCAGAGGAAACTTTTGTTCACTGTATTAGCAGTTTCTGAGGTTAGAGAACATGGTTAAGGGGTTTTATCGGTTTTTTAATTGCCCTAGTAAAACTCCAAATTATTCATTGTGTGGCCCTTTTTTTCATGAATGTCTTTTCATGTTAACCTCTTCTCTTCCCTGTTCAATGTGTTGAATAACTAATGGTGTTTAACCGAGGTATTCAAGTAAAAACTAGTAGAATTTCCTTGTAATTGAGGTTTCATGAGGGAATACATTGCATGATTGGTGGTTGGAAAAAGAGAGCTTCATTTTTAACATTTAATGCAGGGATAACGGTTCTGTTTTGGTTTTGGATGGGTTTGTTTTTGTTCTTATTCTATTTGAAAATAATTTTTTTTAGTTGCAATAGGTTTTAACTGTCCAAGGCTTGATCATGGGTATTGAGTGAGGCTTTTTTTGATTTTTTAGTAATTTAATAGTTGGAGGAGGAGAATTTAAATCCTAAATGTTTCTGTTGAAATCATTAGGAGGTGCCAGTAGAGTAATGCAAAAATTGAATTAGGACTTAATTTGAGATTTAACCCAAATCGACTAATGAAGCAAGTTGGGCCAAGTTAAACCCAGTTCATGGGAGGCAATGCAAATTCTCATTTGTATTGCTCTTTGTGTCAGGTTTAACCAATTGTCCAATCATTAAACTTAAAAAATTTTCCGAATCAAATGATATCTAGAAGGCTATTGCTAAAAATTGAATGATAATCAAGAGGCTGCTTTTCCAAGTCTTGTATACCATTTACAGTTACCCTTACTGGGCCAAATGATGGAAATGATATAAGTAAATAAAGGTGGAAAGTATATTTTAGTCTATACATTTTCAGGTTATTCTCATTTTAGTCCATATATTTTATTTTTACCGCTTTTAGTCTCTATCCTAAAAAATGCTTCACATTTTGGTCCTTGCCGTTATATTAGAAACGGAAAAAACTGACGTGGCAAATGGCTGGAATAAATAATACTAAATTAATATTCACGTGACCTAAATTAATAATAAAAAATGTTTTTTGGCATTAAAAAATGTCAGACAGCATCTAAATTAAAAAAAAAAAAATTAATTTATTAATTTTAACTGAATAAAAAAAATTAAAAACTAAAAATTATATGAATTGAGATCTAAGTGTGTCTTGAGCAAGAACAACAAAAACACAAATCCAGAAGAAGAAGAAGAAGAAGAAGAAGAGAGAGAACGAACTAGATGCTGAAGATCAAGTTCAAGGCGGGCTTTAGCCCTATTTGAAATGTAGGAGGAGATTCCGATGAACCAAAAGTTTCCGATCGACCTCAGAGGTTCTCATCCCTTGAGGCGTCTAAAAGATCAGTATCGGTCGGGAAGAAGAACATCAGTGTTGCGGTGGAGAGAGATCCATTGCCAGCCAGAAATGGAAAGAGATCGGCGTATCCGGTGCCGGCCAAATGTGTGGTTTTGAGCTTGATTGCAGCTTGCGAAGAGAGTTGGAAAACGTCGAAGGAGCCGGCGATTGTCGTGCCGTCGAGGTATCGGCAAGCGTCTCTAACGGGTTAAAGACAAGCTTCACCTAATTCACGCAGGACTTCGCTTTTTCCGGGGAGGAGATTATCAGGTGTGAAGCTTTCGCCAATGTGACCACTGCAGATTCGACCTGTAAGAAGAAGATGGCGAGTATTGTGGCCGAAATTTCGAAAGTCTCAGAAGCACTTGTTGGCTCTGTAAAGACAAATAGGAAGAGCTGGGATGAGCCGCCGCCATCAGCAGCTGACACGACAGCAGCGTTAGCCCCTGTGGAGCCAAAAGAGAAGGCTGTATCAAAGAAGAAACCGGATCAGCAAGCAATTTTGCAGACTCAGGTAAATTTGATATCTGTATTCTATACTATACTAATCTAACTTGTTCATGTGTTCCATCATCCATGTTGTGTTGTCTCTAAATTCGGTTTTTTTTTTTTTTGGTTTGTGTTCTTGTTCAAGACATACTTAGATCTCGATTCATATAATTTTTAGTTTTTAATTTTTTAATTTAGTTAAAATTAATAAATTAATTTTTTTTAATTTAGATACTGACGTGACATTTTTTAATGCCAAAAAACATTTTTTATTATTAATTTAGGCCTTGTAGACATTAATTTAGTATTATTTATTCCTGCCGTTTGCTACGTCAGTTTTTTCTGTTTCTGATGTAACGGTAAAGACCAAAACGGAAAGCGTTTTTCAAGATAGAGACTAAAAGTGGTAAAAATAAAATATAAAGACTAAAATGGGAATAGCCTAAAAATGTAAAGACTAAAATGTGCCTTTTGCCATAAATAAAAACATATTCCAGTCCACCGTGCTCTGTAATTCTAGCAATATTTTTATTCTTTTAACCTTGGCATTTTGAATGACATTTTATTCTTGTCTAATATGATATTTCTCAAACCCTTTCGAAGCACCCCTTAGAGCTAATTGAATCTAATCAGACATATGGTTAACACATTGACTGATATTATAGTCTTCGAATGTGTTTATTTATTTCTTTATGTTTCAAATCATGCTCGCAAACCACTGAATGAATGAGGTTGAGCACCATGCTGCATATGCATATCATGGCAATCGACAATGATTCACAACCAAATTCAATATGCATGATCATGATATAAATATCGACCTTTATATATGTACGATCATCCCAAGTCCAATAGCAAAAGAAAGACATACTAAGGCAAAAAGAAATAAGAAAGATAAATAAGGTTTGGGCTTAACCTAATCAGGTTGGGTTAGTAGATTTATGACCTGCCATTGACTGAATGGTCGGTTGAAACTAGATTTCTCGGTTTACCAGTTGCACCGGTCAGTTTCATTAGATCTACAAGTTAAAGGTTAAAGGTGTATACAATTGATTTAGGTTTCACAAGTTAGGAATCTAGTGATCACTTAAGGCTTGGACCAGAAATAAAAAATTTAAGGGTTTGAAACCTACTACTCAATTGTCTGTGCAGTAGGTGTCAACCACGAGTCTCTAGGTCGATTCGGATTGGCCGATTGGGTCAGGTCTTATGAGCATGGTTTTGAAACTTGGACCGGACCGTACGGTCCGACCGGAAAAACCGCGAACCTCTGAGTTTTGTGATTTTTTTAGCTTCAAAAACCGTTCTATGGAAAAAAAAACAAGAACCGTGCGAACCGTGGTCGGACCGTACGGTTTTGAGAACCGTGACCGGTTTATAAGGTTCGAACGGTTCCCTTTTTTTGGCAAAGTTTTGGCCAATACTTCAGCAGTTCTTTGGATTTTTTAAGATCTGGAACCAAATGAAAGGGAGAAAAATAAAAATAAAAAAAAAACAGAGAAGAAGAAGAAGAAGAAGAAGAAGAAGAAGAAGAAGAAGCAGAGGAAGAAGAAGACAACTAAGAAGAAGGAGAAAAGCAAAAATGAAGAAATCAACCCTCACAAGTCACAACAAGTAGCCTTCATCATGTGAACCCAAGCATGTGACTAACTTCCAGATGACTAACCCAAGCATCTTACTCTTCTTCTTTGCTTCGTCCTCACCTCCAGATGCTAACTTCTCTTTTGCTTTTTTTTTTTGGCTTTCTTTTGTACTTGTTATTAAGTATTCAAGCCATTGAGATACTCCAAGAGCCAGTGCTTTCTTTTGTACTGATTTTTAGTTTTATGAACCCAAGCATGTGACTACATTGGAAATGACAAAGGATGGTGGAAATGACTACATTGACAGCTTGCTTTCTGTCAACCACTCTTTTTAAATTTCGTTGGGCTCCTTCTTTAATCAATTTTGTAAAGCTTAAGTCTTTATCCGGCCACTCCTCTAGCTTTTGTTTATTTTTTTATTTTAAAAATTTTCTTAAAGAGTTAATTTTCAAATGGGCTTGGGCATAAAACAATTGATTGGATGGTCTAATGGGCTTGAGTATAACTTGAGATAGTTTACACATAAACTCTTATAAAAAGATTTAAAAAAAAAAAGTAAAATACTGAGTTTTATCAAACAATATTTATGTTTGCTTAAGATTTCATATTTTTTATTTGCCTTATGAAAGTTGTGATATAAAAAAGACATTTGAAAATTATATGTTTATATTTATTTAGACTATTTTAGTTCATTTTTTTACTTATATTAATTTAATATATTAATTTATATTTTTAATAATTATTAAATTAATTATGACGTCATCACGGTTCGACCCCGGTTCGACTTCGGTTCGACCTCAAAAACCTTGAACCTCTCCCTTTTACGGTTCATTGAATGGTCCGGGTCTGAAAACCTTACTTATGGGTGGATGGATAGCCCTAATTTGGAATTTGGGTAGTAGTAATACATTTTTTATAATAAAAAAACTATTTAAATAAACTTAATACCATTTATAAGATTGATGTGGGGATAAAAGAATTGGATAAGGGTATTGGGCCGTGGGCCACACCTAAGGATGCCAAAGAGCCTGAGGATAATTGTGGTGGGCCTTTTGGATATACTGGGTTAGGCTGCCTCCTGCTGCACTGAGGCCCAAGTGTTTTGGGTAGGAGAGTCAGGACTTGTTCAATTGCAACTCACTTTGATCTAGCTTGTGCACAAACTATGTCCATTTTTGCTGAAACTTTGATCATATGCCCATGGTAGGCATAGTTGTTACAATAGAGTTATGGTAGGCAGATACAATGGGGCAATAATAAAGGAGACACACTTGCTGTTAGACAAAACAAAACTATTGCAAAAAAGTTATAATAGATAAATGTAATAAAACAATAATGAAAGGGATATGCTTACTGCCAAGTAAGACAAATAAGGGATTCTTAATGAAAAGGACAACACAACAAGAGGATTCGTATCATAAGTAAAATTGCAAAGACAAGAAAAGAAATAATAATGAGATCAAAGAAATAAGATTAGTCTGCTGTGTTCAATTGTGCTACAAGACTAAGACCAAGGAGGGTGTTAGGATTAGTGCCCTTAAATCCTATTGTATGATGCTATGTATGATATTAAGTGTGACATTGTATATGACATTATGTATGACTTAATATTGTGTTAAATGAAGTTGTTTTATTATTATTTGAGATATTGGTAACATGAATATTTGGACATTATCACATAGTCTATGAGATGCATAATATGTGATGTATGTGATTTAGTCACAGAAGATATAAGTCACAAGTTCTTTGTAAACTCAGAATTATACTTCGTAGTCGGTGATGAAATTGGGCATTTCATCTGCGAAGACTATAACATATCAACTACGATAATTTGTCTTGATCATGGAAGTGAAGACTTCTAGTTGATGTATTGATATGTTTTAAGAGTTAAGACATATTGAACTGGACCGCTGTGAGATTTATTATTCTTCTAAGGACTGTCAAATGAATAATATATCTCACGACTTATGATGTTGTTTAAATTTAAATTTAAGTACGTTAAATTGAGTTTTAAGGCTATAACATCAGTAGAATTCAGTTTTGACATCAATCTCTGTTTGTAATGTTCATATGTTGAATGTTTGTTCATGAAAAACGAAGAAAACTGCCTTAGAAAATTTCTGAAAATTCGAGTTTCGCGATTTTTGATCGATTGAAAATCACTTTCGATCGATCGAATGAAACAGTGATCAGACTTTTTAAATAGATAGATTTTCGATTGCTAGTCGATCGATCGAATCTATTTTTCGATCGATCGAAAGGCAATTGAGTATCGATCGAACAAGTCAGGAAGTCAAGATCGAATTCTTTAATTTTTTCGATCAATCGAGGGGCACATTCGATCGATCGAAAGAAAGAATATCAGAATTTTTTCTAAGTGTTTTCACATGTAGAAAGAGCAAGGCTACGTGTAATTAGATTATGCATGTTTCAAAATTAAAAACCTTTATTTTAAAACATCTAGTAGGAGAGAGATACAAGGGTTGCATCTCATGGCCTCCATTGTTGGTTTATAGTAGTGTGATCAAGCACCTTGCCTTGGTTTATATGCCTTGCTCCCTTCAGAGGGTGTTTGATTCATGGTACTACAGGTTAAACTTCTTAATGATAGATGAAATGTGTTTTTACATTGAGAACGACCACGCTTCCGTGGAGTTACTTGGTGATTCACATTGATTCTAGGCAATGGTGTACACTAGACTAAGTGTAATGTTAACCTCCCTTCGGAGCTATGTCATTATTACTTAGAGGCTAAAAGGAAAACGACAAATTATTTTTGTTTGGTAAGAGTTACCATGATAGCATTAATAATGAGAATAATTCTTGCCTGATCATAGTGATTGGTATGACCTCGCTTCTGAGGAATATTAATCGCGGGATTGGGTTGTCATTGCATATATTATAACTATGGTTTTATTAAGGTTCCATACTATATGATTATATGCTAAATTAATAATGTCCAGTTTACTTATTATATTCATGCTTATTGTTTTCAAATTTGAACATGGCATCATTTAGCCCACTTGTAACTATTCTTAATAAAAACAAACTGATTGGATCCAACTATGTTGACTGGAAAAGAAATTTGGATATAGTTCTTACTGCTGAAGAGCACAAATATGTGCTTACTAAACCATGTCCAAGCTTTCCTTCATTAGATGGTCCTCTTGAGGAAAAACAACAATATGATCGTTGGCAGAAATCTAATGAGATGGCCAAGTGCTACATCCTAGCAGCTATTTCAAATGTTCTACAGTATCAAATGCAGGATGTAGAACTAGCTTCAGACATTATGTTAAGTTTGAAGGAGATGTTTGGTGAGCAAGGCCGTTCTATAAGGCAAGAAACCATGAGGCAAATTTATAATATCAAAATGGCTGAAGGTAGTTCAGTGAGGGAGCATTGTCTTACAATGATTTCCAATCTGAATATATTGGAGGTTTTAGGGTCGATATTGATGGAGAATCCCAAGTGGATATGATACTCCAATCACTACCGGAATCATTCAAGGAATTCAGACTCAATTATAACATGAACAAAAAGATTTATTCATTGTCTGAATTAATGAATGAATTGGTAGCGGCGGAAGGCATTCTTAGTACTTCTAATATTGAAGCCAATGTAGGTGAAGCTTCTACTTCTCAACTTAAGTCGAAAGGCAAGGGTAAGAAGAAAAAGAAGAAAGACTTCACCAAACAAGAAGGTAAACAAATTGCCTTAGGGGTTGCTGATAAAGGAAAGAAAATAAAAGGAAAGTGTTTCCATTGTGGTGAAAAAGGACATTGGAAAAGGAATTGTCCAATATTTAAGGTTGCCCAGAACAAAGGTATGATTAATACATTCCTTCTTGAAATATGTTTGGTACAGAATCCCACGGATTCTTAGTGTGTGGATTCAGGTTGTACTAATTATATCTGCAATTCCTTGCAGGGGTTCCAGGAGACCAGAAAGCTTAAAGAAGGGGAGTTGTTTCTTATTTTGGCTGATGGGAGCAAGATTCTGGTTGTAGCTATTGGTGTTTATAATTTATGTTTTAAATCTAGATTTCTAATATTAGAAGACTGTTTGTATGTACCTAATGTTCGTAGGAATTTAATTTCTGCTACTTACTTAGGTAAACATGGATATTGTGTTATCCTAAAAGACAATGTTGTAATAAAGAAGGATAAAGTGTTTATCTGTTCTGGCAATATTGTGGATGGTCTTTATTTTTTAACTCCTAATAAGCATGAATTATATAATTCTGAATTAGATAATAACTTTTATGTGAAATCATTAAAGAGAAAATTTCCTTCTACTAGTGATGCATATCTTTGGCACTTGCGTTTGGGTCATATTAATTCAAATAGGATTCAAAGACTGATCAAAGATGGACTCTTAGAGCCCATGGATTTTGATGAATTTCCAGTTTGTGAATCTTGTTTGGAAGATAAAATGACCAAACGATCTTTTAAAGCAAAAGGTAGTAGAACCCAAGATTTGCTAGAACTAGTGCATTCTGATGTATGTGGTCCTATGTCAACCCAAGCCAAAGGATGTTATGAGTATTTCATCACTTTTACTGATGATTACTCAAGATATGGTTATGTGTACCTAATGAAACGGAAGTCCGAAACTTTTGAAAAGTTCAAAGAGTTTAGGGTTGAAGTTGATAATCAATTAGGTAAATGCATAAAAGCTATTCGATCTGATCATGGTGGTGAATACCTTCTTGGGGATTTCAAGGATTACTTGACTCAAAATGGGATTGTATCCCAATTGGTTGCACTTGGAACTCCCCAACAGAATGGTATAGCAGAAAGAAGGAATAGGACTCTTTCAGAAACGGTTAGGTCCATGATGAGTTATTCAACTTTACTGATTTCTTTTTGGGGTTATGCTCTAAATACAACAATACATCTTTTGAATTTAGTTCCTTCAAAATCTGTTCCCAAAACACCCATGGAATTGTGGAGTGGGCATAAGCCTAGTATGAAATATCTTTACATTTAGGGTTGTCCTGCACATGTATTAAAAGGGAAGCCTGATAAATTGGAACCAAAATCAGAATTGTGTTTGCATGTAGGTTATCCAAAAGAAACTAGGGGTTATTTATTCTATAGTTGTAAAGATAACAAAATATTTGTTAGTACAAATGCTAAATTCTTGGAAAATGACTATATGAATAATTTTACTCCTAGAAGTAAAGTTGTGTTGGCTGAAATGAATGAACCTGTAAATGAACAACCAATGGTTGAAACTAAGGATGATGTGGCTGTATTAGATATACCACAAGATACTACTCATGACATGTCCAGTACACAGGTGCCTCGCCGTAGTGGGAGAATTGTTTGGCCTCTTATAAGATTCATAGGTTTAGGAGAAACTTATGAAGCTATCTCAGAAGAGGCTGAATCGGATCCCTACACTTATGAAGAAGCAATGAATGATATAGATGCACATCATTGGGTCCAAGTTATGAAATCTGAATTAGATTCCATGTATTCCAATCAAGTTTGGGATCTTGTAGAGTCGCCTAACGGCATTAAACCTGTTGGTTGCAAATGGGTTTACAAGAGGAAGAGAATGATAGATGGAAATGTTGAAACCTTTAAAGCAAGGCTAGTGGCAAAATGGTATACACAAAAAAGGTATTGATTATGATGAAACCTTTTCTCTAGTAGCAATGCTTAAATCTATCAAAATTCTTTTATCCATTACTGCTCATTTTGATTATGAGATTTGGCAAATGGATGTCAAGACTGCATTTCTTAATGGCAATCTTGAAGAGGAAATTTCTATGTGGCAACCGAAAGGTTTCATAGCTAAGAACCAAGAGCATATGGTATGCAAGTTGAAAAGGTCCATTTATGGACTTAAGCAAGCATCTAGGTCATGGAACATCAGATTTGATCAAGCAATCAAGTCATTTGGTTTTGAGCAAAATCTTGATGAACCTTGTGTGTACAAAAGACATCGAGATAAAGTAGTAATGTTTCTAGTACTTTATGTTGATGATATTCTACTCATTGGAAATGACGTAGGGGTAATGTCATCGGTAAAGGTTTAGTTGTCAAGCCAATTTCATATGAAGGACTTGGGTGAGTCTAACTTTATTCTAGGAATCAAGCTTTGGTGAGATTGTAAGAATAAAATATTAGGCTTATCACAAGCTGGATATATAGATAAGGTTTTAGAACAGTTTAGCATGCAAAACTCCAAAAAATGATTACTTCCTTTTAGACATGGAGTTCCTCTGTCTGATGGCCAAAGGCCTAAGACTCAAGAGGAAGAAGATTTGATGAGACAAGTTTCTTATGCTTCTGTAGTGGGAAGTCTTATGTATGCAATGCTTTGTACTAGACCAGATATTTGCTATTCAGTAGGCATGGTCAGCTGATATCAATCAAATCCAGGACCAAACCATTGGCAAGTTGTAAAGCATATTCTCAAGTATCTACGGAGAACGAGAAATTATATGCTTGTTTACCGAAGTGAGGATTTGATACCTATTGGCTATACAGATTCAGACTTTCAATCGGATCTAGATTTCAGAAAATCCACACTAGGATGTGTTTTCACTTTAGGAGGTGGAGCCATAAGTTGGTGGAGTATTAAGCAATCTTGTATTGCAAACTCCACCATGGAAGCAGAATATGTTGCTGCTTGTGAGGCAGCAAAGGAAGTTGTATGGCTTAAGAAATTCTTTTCTGACCTTGGTGTAATGAGAATGGAGCAAGTTTCAATCACATTGTTTTGTGACAACAGTGGAGCAGTTGCACAATCTAAAGATCCAAGGAATCATAAGAAAGGAAAGCACATTGAGAGAAAGTACCATATCATTCGAGATATTGTTGCTCGTGGAGATGTGGTGGTAGCAAAGATTGAAAGTGCAAATAATCTAGTAGATCCATTTACTAAAGCCTTGCCTTAAAGGACTTTCGAGTCACATTTGGAGGGAATGGGAGTTAGATTAGTGCACAATAGTCTTTAGGGCAAGTGGGAGATTGTTAGGATTAGTGCCCTTAAATTCTATTATATGATGCTATGTATAATATTAAGTGTGACATTGTGTATAACATTATGTATGACTTAATATTGTGTTAAATGAAGTTGTTTTATTATTATATGAAATATTGGTAACATGAATATTCGGACATTATCACATAGTCCATGAGATGCATAGTATGTGATTTATGTGATTTAGTCACAGAAGATATAAGTCATAAGTTCTTTGTAAACTTAGAATTATAGTTCGTAGTCGAAGATGAAATTGGGCATTTTATTTGCGAAGACTATAACATATCAACTACAATGATTTGTCTTGATCATGGAAGTGGAGACTTTTAGTTGATGTGTTAATATGTTTTAAGAGTTAAGACATATTGAACTAGACCACTGTGAGATTTATTATTCTCCTAAGGACTGTTAAATGAATAATAAATCTCACGATTTATATTTGCGTGAACTCTTAATCCTGAGAGAATAATGGACTTGATTATGAAGTGTAGGTTGCCTTGATATATCAGGAGTGAGATTTAAAGTAATGGTCAAAACCTCAGTATGATGGGCAGCCACATTTAGTGTTGATGGAACATATATTCTCAAGATGAAATTCATAGTCTCTTAACGGAGATATAAAATATTCTCTTGAGATAAGTTTAATGAGTTTGTTATTCAGAGAGTTAGGCCTAACCACTTTGGTAAGAAATTACTAAAGTATATATTTATGAAATTGGATTTCATAAATATATGATGAATAACTTAAATAGGATTAAACCGGGTACTCAAGGATTAGGATGTAGTAATCTACAAAGTGGCAGTCCATATTTATGACTTTGTATTACTACATATATTTTATGAAGGGGTTTGCATGTATAATCAAGTCTTGGGATATAATTTATAGATACGGCCTAGAGTACAATTATATTTATATAGTGGTATTAAATATAGTTAATGTTAACTTTGGACTTGTCAAGAGTTGACAGAAAAGCCCAAGGCCCATTGAAGATAGTATCTTATTGGTCCCTTTTGATCCCACACCAAGCCACACACTTAAGCCTAATTGAGAAGGCCTAAAAGGCCAGCCCAATTAGATGATTGGTTAGATACAAAAGGAAAAACGTACAGAATTCATATGGTGGGAAAAACATCATTGTAAGTGAGTGTATGTGAGTGAAAGTCACTCAATTTTAATTCTCCTTTTGTAACCAATTGAGAGTCCACACTTCTTGGGCGTTAGTGAAATTGGAGTGAAAATTAAAAGTATTCCTAAGAACTTCGATCTTTATTTTGAAATTCATCGTTTCAAGGTACGCTTTCTTATACTCTAATTCTGAAATATACATAGTGTATGTTATAGATTGAGAATGAAGTAGATCTGTTAATTTTCCGCTGCCACATACTTATTTCCATCAGAGAGTACTGCTGCCTCAACGTGGACAACTTTGCAAGGGAATCCTGCTGTAAAAATTGTCCACTTTGAGGGAACGAGCCTAAATGGTTTATACCCAAACAAATCCTTTATCCTTAACAGATGGTGGGCTTTTAGAGGGAGAAAAGAAAATAGACTATTGGTGCATGTCTGCCATTCTACACTCTCTCTTTCTCTTCCTGGTCCTCTGCTTATTTCACTCTGTTTTTGCTTCTTCCCTTTCTTTTCTTTCTTTCTTAGTGCTTACTTGTGTAGTGTAATGGTGGTGCTGTGATTTTCTCTTAGTGGTCACTACTGTTGCAATCATGTTCCTGTGCATGGCAAGGACCCTTTATATATTGCCTGCCGTGATTGGTTTTAACCATTTTAGCCTTTCACTACTTTATCTGGATTAGGGTGTCCTTCCCAACTGCCCATTGGTCTATCAGTTGTCCAGCCACCACCATTTACCAGTGCTAGCTGTGGCACTCCCCATTACCAGACAAATAAGACTGTTTTGTTTGCTTGTTCACCGTGGCATTCTTATCCACCACAGTGTGGGTATTCTCTCTTGCTATCCCTCATGGCATGCACCTAGTGGTTCCAACTCATCCTTCCCTCTTTTGGGTGGTATGTCATTCTAGCAGGACATCTCTCCCAAAAGGATCTCAGCGGGAACCCTAGAATAGGATTTTCCTTTCTCTCCACCGCCATACTATACCCTCTCTTACCTCTTCCATGACCTACCACTCCTGTATTGGCTTAGTACAAGTTGGTAGTGCCTAGGCCTTGCGTGTGCTCCACTTCTGTGTACATCAAAAGCTTGTTTGCTACTCATGCGTTTGCCACAGTCTAGAAGTTCATCTATGCATTCTATCGCTCATTTTTTACTTCTTATGGCGTGAACTGTCTTCTGATTTTCCATTATTTATTGGCTTGCTCCTTTCAAGGGCTGGGCCTTGCTTGATTGTGGGTTTTCTCCCCCCTTTAGCCCATTCTTTGCTCCTTTCGTAATCTTGTTGCCATTCTTGCCACACCACTCTGCTATTCCTGCCATGGTGTTATTTGACCCATGCTTGCTGGGCCTGTTGCATGTTCTTCCCTTAATTGGTTACAATGACCTAATATGGTCATTGGATTTATACTCATGCTACTTTGGGCTTTCTTGACCCGTTACATTGCTTGTGGGCTCCTTTAGCCCATTTCTTTCTCCTTAGGCGTCCTTGGCCCATTTGCTTTCCTTGGGCATCCTCGGCCCATTTTCTAATTCTACATTTCCATGGGCTTTTATTAACTCTTTTGAGCTTCCTTGGCCCAATTACCTTATCCTTCATCCTTGGGGCTCATGGATTTTCCACCAACCCCTTACTTTCTTACTTCATTACTTCGGTCCTACTGTGGCCCATCCTTACTTTTCTATATCATATAATGCCCATGAGTTTACTCATTCTTTCTCTGGGCTCCTCTAGGCCTATTTGCTTTCTTCAAGGCCCATTTATTTACTTATGGGCTTATGATCCATTATTCCTACCATTCGGGCTTAAGGGTTTTTCTATCAATCCATTAACTCTTTTCTGCCCATATTGTTGGGCTTCTTCTCGCTATTAGGCTTTCAAAATGAGCATTAACAATAATCAAGTATTAATAAGGGCAAGTATGTTTTGGGGCTGAGGACAAGGACTAGTAAAACTAGATATACAAGAATGACTTCATAAAACCAGTTCATATGCTTTGAACACACACACACACACACACACACACACACACACACGCAAAGTTATAAAAAAAAAAAAAAAGGGACTTACTCGAGGGTAGAAGTAGGTATGTCATTCTGCTCATACACATTTGGGTTGGCTTTGTCGACATCCTTAGAAGAGCGATGGAATGTTTGTTTGAGCAGAAAAGAATGGCTAATGGAACAAAAAATGCTGGTAATGGGCCTTTTTTTTTTTCCTTTTGCATAGCAAGCAAAAAATAGGGAAGAGAGAAATCAATTTTCTCCAAAATTAATTAGGTAAGTTGATGTTAATAACAATAATGATTAGTCATATAGTTAAGTGTTTATTGTTTATTGCTTATGTTCATGCGCTAGAGTAGTTTCGGTTTATTGCGCTTCATTTCTCTTGTTCTGCACTTAGATAAGTTAGAGTAAAAGCAATTTGCACCTCAGATATTAAGACCCTGATGCTACAGTCTTTGAGTCGATAAGTCAACTGCTGCTTCAATCTTCGAGCCGTTGAAGCTAAGTCACTAGAGCAATTGAGCATACAAATCTTTTAACATTTGAGGCAAGTGATGGAAATTAAATACTGATGAAGTGCAAATCGCCAGTCTTGAAAGTTCATCCAGATGCAACCGGGTCCTCGTAATCTATCCTCGCAAATGTAGAGCAATGGCTCCCTTTAGGTGGTCACCGGTGTGGTGCCTGCCACCATGTCTTCGATGTTATATTCAGTATATAAGAGTTTTTTTGAGAATAATAAGAGATTTCAGAATATCGAAGTTTTAATGAATACCTTATAGGTGAGTTTTTCTATTCTCCATTTGTCTCTGATTAGTGTGTATATTATGGTTTCATGGTTCCGAGCTACTGGGGCCTTAATTGTGGCTTTAGTGCCCTTTTGTAACGCCTCAAGGCTCATGAATATGGGTTTTGATGAGGCTCCAACGGTCTGTCCACTGATTGGTAACTGTTCGTGGCATTGAATTCTCTTATTAATGGTGATCCTGTGTTCATCCCTATCCTGCCAAGGTGGACGAGTATATTTGATGAGATCGTCCAAGGGAGGTGAGTTCGTCAATCCCATCAAATACTTATGTAGCACAAGGATGATAAACTTAAAGATTGACATTTGAGTTTGTACAAACATTGAAATTGAATTGCTTAAATACAAATTTGTCTCTAATCTCCATAACATTGATTGAAGAAAAAATTTCTAGGCAGTATGCATAAAAATATTGATAGATTTTTTAGTAAAATTTTGAAAGTCCATAATTTTGTATTAGGCAATATAATAAGAGCAACAAAGACCTAAAAAAAATAAAGCGTGCATGCTAGCAAATGTCATATCAATTTATATGGGACATAAAATTAGAAGAGTGCTACATAAATAAACACAAAAATAAATACCACTAGACTTGTCTTGTTCCTTACAAATATAAGAGCTGCAGCATCTGATAAACATTTTGTACTCCCCCAGACATTTCTATTTTCAATCCCACATTTGTATAGAAATTAGAAAGTGGCCTCTCACAACACCCACAATGACAATTTTCCTTGGCATGGCATAGTTTGCAATACATGAGTTGTCATTGATTAAAGCATGAACTCCACATGTCGCTCTACCCCAAGTCACTGGAAATAGTATAAATCTTTCACAGACCAAAGGAAGCCATCCACTACCTAACACCAAACCAAGATTAATTTCCTTATATCAATAAGAGATTTTTATGCAAGGTATGAATATTTTGTATATGCAGATCAACACTCACCCAACACATCAATAAAGGGTTTCAAGTCCACAGGTCCTTCCTATAACATCATTCACATCACATATCAACAACAAAACCAAGGATAAACATTTCTAAAGATATAGAAGGATGAACTTACTCCAAACATTATAATCCCAGCTGGGTCTAAAGATGCCAAAATAGTTGCTGTGTAATCCCTAATATGCTTCACAAACTTGTCAAGCACCAATTGAAGAGATTCCTAATAATGTCCAAATATTTCTGAATGGCAATGTCCTCAAACTGCTCAAGAGCTCATAAAAACTTTAACACTTCCTTAAAAATTAATGATTGACAAAAATTTACACAAGTCCACATATCTCAATCTAATCTGAACTGGCATACTTGCTACATTTTCCAATTTTCTCTCAAAAATGAATGTTGTAAGCACATTATCTTGCCTACCCTGCCACATCATCTAAGATGGGCATTTTTTGATACATTCCTTATTTTAACATATTATCAATATTTCTATAATAATAAAATGCCTATTGGAGAAAATCAGCATACATTTTTCAGTGCCAAAGTTGTCACCCTTACTAATTGTCGAAGCAAGACAGCATCAACTTTTAATCCTGGTCCATAGCCAACAATCAAAGCAATCCTATTATATCTATTTCCTATGTGCCCACCAAATTCCTCGTCTGAATCCCCAGCAATATCTTTCCATTTGACCTACATTCACATTTACATAAAATAATAAATAAATAAATCAATAAAATTAAAATCCTTATTCTTCTGTGACAACTTCCCTAGAAAACGACAATTTACCAATAAAAAGTACCCAACAAAAGAAAAAATGAGATATAAACCTCTCTAAATTCATTCGTAAGAGCATCTCTTCTGATTATTCCGCTAGCAACAGTAGTAATTAATGGAGTACTCTGACCCAATCTCTTTGTTATCTGCATTACAATCATTAACAAAAAAAAAAATTAAGTAACAATTTAAAAAGGCCAAAATACACTTTTTGTCTCTGAAATTTGGTTTAAATTTAATTTTGGTCCCTCAAATTTAAAATATTGCAATTCCATCAAGGAAAAACCCAAAATGTAACAAAAAATTAAGTAACAATTTAAAAAGGCCAAAATACACTTTTCGTCTCTAAAATTTGATCTAAATTCAATTTTGTTCCCTCAAATTTAAAAAATTGCAATTCCATCCATGAAAAACTCGAAATGTATCAATTTTGTCCTTCAATCTATTTGCCATTAAAGAAATTGCAGTATTGGTAAACAAAACAAAGTGCTGATGCGTTAAAAAGATGAGATGGCCTAAAATAAATTTAAAAGAAGGAAAATGCTAACATAAGTGACACAAAAATTTACAACTTTATCACTGCTATTGAGCTAACATATTGTGACTAGTGTATAATAGTACTATCAATGAAGAGTCTATACTCACCATCTGGAAGTGATGTTTCACAAATTAATTACAACTTAACACCTCAACAATTTATGAAAAGGAAATATAAAAAATGCCAAAGTTATTATAAATATTTGACTACACAAGACTTACAAACTTAAGTGGCTATAGTAGGATTTAGTTAGCTTAATTGTTAACATCTCTAATTATTGAATAAGAGATTTAGGTTCATTCTCTGCTTACACCAAAAACCGATCGGTATCTTAGTCCGATGATAAAGAGATCAATCATGAGAAGCAGATGACACAGATTGAAACTCTAAATGACAAAAATGTGATTATTGATTCAACACAAAATAAATAAATGTCTTCATACTACTTTGTGATTGATGATACATTAACTTACATGTAAGGTTTATGTACTTCTCAAAATATTTAAAAATAAAAATAAAAAAGCATCTATAAGGTTATGTAAAATTGGTAATATCACACTATCAATAGCATTACCCTATAAAAATATGAAAAGTTTTTGGCTCTAGCATTGTTGAAATACTAAAATTACTACTAATTTTACTATCAAAAATTACAAATTGAGATGAGAATGAATATGATTGGTATTGCATATTCGGTTCACAAGGAACCCGGGAAGGAAACCATATCTTTCAAGGTATAACAAAAATTAATCCTAAATTCATCCTAAGTTTATTTAATCACAATCTTGGATTTGAGGAATTTTCTTTCACTGAACAGTCAATAAGTGGGAAAAATTCCATCTGGAGTTGTGAACTTCGTTATTCTTGAATAGATTGATCCACAGTTAAACAAGCAAAAATAGGGTCCACTAAATTCAATATCTATTTGATTGCTAGAGAATTTGGGGGGAAAAAAAGGAAGAAGAGATATAGAGATCCTGATCTTAGATGTATGATTGTGTGGGAGCCGAGAAAACAACGAACTTTCACTAACCGGAGTTTTTGAAAAAAAGAATTGGTTTAGTTGAAATAAGTTTTAAAACAACACACTAAATTAATACTAAATTTTATTTTTTTTGTTGTTTCTTTTATTAGTATTCGCATAAAACAAATGGAGATTGATTTTATATCTTTTCAATTCTTTAGAGAATTTATATTAATGTACAAAATTCTTTGATATCCATCACTTTGTCATTTATAAGATATTCTTCAACCACGAACATTGGTCTTGTTTAGCTTATACCTGATAATTTCTATCTAGTGGACTGTTTCTTTGGGCAGGAAAAACTCAGTCCAGGGCAGCTGACGATATTAATTCTGACCATATATTTGTCATCATTAATTTCATTAGTTATACCCCTTATGATTGGTGTAGTTGAGGGAAATATTCTTTCTTTCTCGATAAGAACTCTTTTTTTTTGGATAAGTTCTTGCTCAATAGGAACTTGAACATTGGTTATCTCCCTCTGAGACTTCCTCCAATGTCCAATATGAGAAATGCATTACGTGAAATGAGGAAATTACTTCCTGGATTTAGTTTGAATAGAAATATAAATCCTTAAATAATGTCGAATCTCCTTGCTTCTTGCATCATTTTCAAGCATCCATTCCTCCTTTGCAGACCATATTCTCCCTTTACCTTGTTATCTTGTCAAAAAAAACTTGTTTTTAATATACCTGATTTCCTATTTTAAGTGACCTTATGCCTAATTTCCATCTTAAGTCAGGTGGCAGTTCAAATCCCTTTTCTTCTTCTTCCTCCTGACCACTTGTATTCAGCTTATCGATGTTGTTGTAAGCCACTTTTACCAGTCAGGTCCACTTAACCAGTTATTCATGGCCTGGCCGGTTATTTAAGTAAGCCAGCTGGGCAGTTTATGTCATACTTTATTCATTGAACAATGACTGCAACCCATTGAATCAGCTTACATGACCATATAGAGGAAACCTGCTATCTTACTGAGAATCTCTTAGGCATTTAACCGATTTACACCATCCATTGGCTCCTTTTAAGATTTTGCTTAATCATTAAATTTGTGTGAACTTGCCGCCTCCAGCAGCAGTCTGTAATTGTTTTCCAATTCTGCATTTTGGATCCAAATGACTAATTGCAACACGCATTTTGCTTGAAATGAAAATTTAAAAAATTTGGAATATAACAAGAAGATATTGAGCTTGTAATGCCATGAAAGCATGTCTTCTTGGATTTTTTTTCTTTTTTGAAAGGGCCTTCTTTCAACATGTCAATGAAACTTGAGTGTTATTTTAACTTGTATGGACGGTACTTTTAGCTATCCATTTAGAAATTAGCTATTTATTAAAATTTACTAGAATAGTGTACTAGAGGTTGTTTCTTAATTATGGAGAACTTGGTGGATCAATTTCTAGGATATTGATTGTACATCTTGGTACTTATGTTTATATTTGTAATTCCAGACAAGGGCTCTCATTTCAAAGCTGACCGAGGAGAAAAGTTCTGCTATTCAGCAAAATAACAAGCTTCAGCAAGAACTGGTAAGGGATTTTGTATTTCAAATTATTTCATTTTTGTTATTGAAACGCTTCTGAAGCAAATTTTTATTTTCTAGATATATGCTTAGTGAAAGAGATAACAGGCACAAGACAAGCTGAAACAAGTCATTTGAATTAATGTTTAACCATAAACAAAGCCCATAACTAAATTTTCCTTTGGTATGGCTTAAATTTTGTGGCTTATCTGGCTTATGTTTTTGAAGTGGGGATCGAATAAACTGTACCAAAGGAACTACTGCTGAATTTCTGCATGCAAGCCATTCATCAAATCCAGTATTTCTTCACACTCTTTTGCTACATGCTAGAAAGTTTTTATCAGATAAAATATTCCCAAGTTGTGAAATTCTTTAAATTTGAATTAGAGAATACTGCTGAGGGCTGATTTGTGTGATTTTCCTGAAATCATTGTTAGAAACTTTACTGGAGCAGTTGTATTATGGCTCTTCCTAGTTTATCTTTGCTTGGGAAAGGTAGGGAGAGAGAGAACCTAGCAGTCTTTTCAAAGGTTTTACATTTGTTTGGGGGGTGGGTGGGTGGATTTCAAAGGTTTTACGTTTGTTTGGGGGGGGGGGGGTGGGTGGGGTAGTTTGTTAGGACATATGTGTTTTCATTTGCTAAGAACATATGTCACTTATTTATGTAAATTGGCTAAATCCTTTGACAAAACGCACTCTACTTGTAATTGGGTAGTTCTAGGTATTTTTAATACTTCAAGAAATAAGGTTTCAAGGTCAAGTGTTGAAGTCATCAAGTTTGTCCAAGAAAAAAAAAGCTGAAGTGCAAATTCATTAAAACTCGACACCTACTCAATAGCTACTTCGACACCTGCTATCTGTCGAGATTTATAATTTTAGATTTTCTAATCTGATTTTCTTGGGATCTGTGAATATGCTTTTGAGCCTTCTTTTCTCCAAACCCTAAACATATAAAATGATTGTTTTAAGAGCCGTTTAGTGGTACACAAGTTGCAAAAGCATTGAGCAATCTCTATTCAAGCAAATTGTGATCAAAGACGAAGTTCTTGACCTAGTTCATCTTCTCTGAAGAAGTTGTTGTGTATTTATACCAAAGGGTTTTGTGACCAAGCATCTTCCTGATCTTCATCGTGTAGGATGAACTAAAGAACTTTGCAGCCAACCTCTTTTCCTTAAGTTGGTGTTTTGAAGTCGCGTATTAGGATCCGTGCATTGGTTAGTCACGTACTTGGGAGCCGTGCATCAAAGGTGGGAATTGTCACTACAGATCAAGTCCAATTGGGTATTGGGGTAAGGGTTCAACTGTAGGTTGGTAAGGTACTTGGGATTTCTTTACTTGTGTAAGGTTGAAATTTATCAACCATCTTGTTGGCTTTACTCCGTGCTAATTTGCTTGTAATTTAAGCACTTAGTAACCCTGTATTTAGGTGGGATTATTGTAAGGGTAGTGTGTGAGAAGTTGTGAAAAATAGCTCAAGTATATGCAAAGAAGCAGAGCTTCGTGGCTAGGACTCGCGGGTGGCTCACGGCTGCAAGTCGCCAACTTCAGGCACGTAAGATGCACGCAGGGAAGCTGAAGGGTCATGCCAGCTGTCGCACTACAGGACAAAAGTCCCAGGCTGGCCAAGCCGTTACGTCGCGACTTGATTTTGCGACTTGGACAAGTCGCGAGACCAAGCCGCCAATTTACCCTGTTTGGCAAAAATCTGTCTCTTCGTATTCTCATCTCACCTCACTATATGTAGACCCTTATACCCACTAAATGTAGAGAGTTTCCAGAGAGAATTTTGTGAGAGAAAACCCTAGAGAAAAATAAGATTGCCTCATCCCCAATCTTCATCTAAGAAACTCTATAAATTCCTCTACTCTCTTCCTCTCCATTGTCATACCCTTGAGAGGTCTTTTACCAAATCCTTATCTCACTACACCCACGTCTGTGAGAAGGTTTATTTGGTGCTGAGGGAAGCAGTCTAGAAGGAACCAATATACATTGGTTGATGCTATGCTCAAATAGCGGAATCCGGTAAGCTAGAAAAGAAAAAGGTTCGACGCAACTTTGTTGGAGCAAGAAGCCTGGAGGGTTTAGGTACCTAGGAAGATTAGGCTTGGAGGGTCTATTGCTGTTCATGTATCCTAACTACATTTTCTAGTGGATTATTGACCACTTGGAGGGCGGCGGAGAGGTTTTATGTCGAGGACTTCGGTTTCCTCTTCGATAACACATCGTGTGCTGTCCGTGTGTTTACATCGTTCTTCCCTTTATCTTTGCCTTATATTTACTGCTGTGGATGTGTTTATATTTGGCTTAGATTGTCTATCAATTCTGTTATTAGCTTATTATCATGTTCCGCACATTAATTGTTTGATATAAAGCTTGAATTGGTATTTTTATAATTTGGGGTCTAAACGTTCAAGGGTGTTTCATACCTATATTGAACTTTCAACTTGTAACCGCTTGATTTGATAATAGTGGAGTTTCGGGAGTGGTGACCTGAAAATCACCCAGTGGGGTTTTTGCCGCGAGGTTTTTCCTCATTTATAAACAAATCACCGTGTCTTTCAATTTCCACTGCATATTTAGTTTTTGGTGATTTGTTTGTGCTTCCACGCAGTTGCATGATAAATTGATTAATTAATAACTTGGTTAAGTAATTATTTGGTTTAATCATAAGGGGTCATTCAGATTGTGGCCTATCAAGTGGTATCAGAGTAGGCACACTCTGATTAGGTTTAATCTTTGCTGTGTTGATCCATTGACCCCTGTTTGTCGTGGATAGAGGACAGTCATTAATCATACCTCCTTTATTTGATGGCACTAACTATGCATACTGGAAAGTACGCATGAGAGATTTCTTACAGTCTTTAGATAAGAATGTGTGGCAAGCTGTAGAGATTGGCTGGACTACGCCAAAAGAAGAACCGGCCAATTGGGATGACGCTAAGATCAAGGTGGCTAACTTCAACAGCAGAGCGTTAAATGCCCTATTTAGCGTAGTCACCAATGAGGAGTTCAAGAAGATATCCTCAACTGAAACTGCTAAGGAGGCTTGGACCATCCTCCAGACAACCTATGAAGGAACAAAGGCAATCAAAGATTCAAAGTTTCAGAGGCTCACTATAAGCTTTGAAGAAATTAAGATGGAGGAGGATGAGTCGTTTGATGAGTTCTATGTCAAGCTAAAGGATATAGTGAACTCAACCTTCAATCTTGGAGAAACCATCCCTGAACCCAAGGTTGTAAGGAAGGTGCTCAGATCTCTACCTGAGAGATTCCATGCCAAGATTATGGCAATAGAAGAATCAAAGGATATTGACAAAATTCCTTTGACTGAGCTGGTTGGAAACTTGCAGACCTACGGGCTAGGACTATCTAGGATTGGCAAAACGGGTAAAGGCAAGAGCATGACCTTGAAGGCAAAGAGCAGTGATACAGATGAGTCTTTCGATAATGAAGATTCCAAGATGAAGTCCTACATTACAAGGCAGTTCAAGAAGTTTATGAAGAATGCCAATGGAAGGAATTTCGACAACGACCGTAGAATATCCAGTTCTTCTCAGTTTAAGAGCCAAGACAAAAGGAAGAAGGATACTAAGGATGGTGGTCAGTACACTGTTTCGGCTGGACCAAAGTGCTTTGGATGTCATGGATTCGATCACATGAAGCATGAATGCCTAACATATCTCAAGAGCATTGGGAAGAGTAAGGCACTTGCTGCAACTTTAAGTGACACTGAGCCTGAAGATGCTTCCGACAATGAGGATGACAGAATCTTAAATGCCTTCATTACTACAGTTAATCCTACTAAAGGGATTGTTAAAGAAGGGGATGAAGAAGAAGAACTGGTGGAGTCCAAATTTGAGAAAATGGATGATCAAGATGATATCCATTCTGCCTATGAGAATCTTTACAAGCTCTCTGAGAAGCATGAGAAATTGTATAGGTTGGCCACCAAGAAGCTCAGTGATGTGGAACTTGATCGTGAAGAGTTGTCCACAAAGTTTGATGAGGCAAATCAAACTATTGGAGCACTGAGGTTTGAGAACAACTTTTTGGTTGAGAAGACCAAGAAGTTTGAAGCAGAGCTATCTCAAGTTAGAGCTCAATTGGAGAGGACTTCAAGCGCAAAGCTTGATGAGATGCTAAGCAATCAGAAAACTGCTTCGGATCAAACAGGCTTAGGGTATGGTCTTTCTTTTTCTAATACTGTTTTTGTTTCTCCTACTAATAACACTGAAATTGAGAACACTGATATTAAAACTGAATTAGCTAGTGAGAACTTAGACAAGGGTAAATCTATCTTAGGAGCACCCCCTAATCAAGATAAGAAAGATGCTAAAAACCCTAGGGCTAAGAAGGCTAACTCTCAAAAGCTTAAACAAAAAAAGCAGCATCTCTATCATCATTGTGGAGCTGTCGGTCATACTCGATCAAATTGCTATAAGTGGCTAGCCACTCAACAGAGCAACGGCATAATAGCATCTAGAAGCCAAAATCAGCTTCAATCCTCTCTTGCTCCTCTTGGAGATCTTCTGAAAGCCCTCATACTCCTTTCGAATTTGAACGGTTTCAATTCTTCCCCCTCACTGCCGGTCCAAGGGTTCAATCAAAGGAAAGGTTCTTCCAAGGTGTGGAACAAAAAGAACTCTAAGTGATTTCATCACTTTCTTTTCCCTTCTTACTTTTCTTGTTTGTTGCATTGCTTATGTGTTTTGCATTTTTTTTTTGAGTCAATCTAGTTTTATGCTTTATTTTGTTTAACACGTTTTTGTGTGTTTACTTTCAATTTTGTTTACTTTTGTTTTTAATATAAAAAAAAAAAATTGAAAATCAAAAAAATACAAAAACAGTATATGTTTTGTGTACTTTGGTACTTGTGTACCTTGGATGACCATTGAAACAAAGTTTTTAAATTTTGTATCTTTTGTAGATTAGATGAGCATCTCTATGCACAACTAAGCAAGTGAGCTTTGTGGCTCTTGTTTATGATGAGTAAGATTAAGTTATCTCTTAAACTTAACACTCGTATCACTTTTTTTGACGGGTAGGACTAGAAAATCTTAAGAGAAAGGCATGAATAACTATCTCACCAATGTTGCCCGCCAATCATTATATGACACCTGTTTGCTTCAGCATAGCAAAAGTGTAGTGTCAAAGACATTCGTATGCTTAGGCATAGCAAAAGTGCGATGTCAAATGCTTAACATCTTAGGTATTTCTTTTCTCTCTTTTTATGCCCATGTATGATATGCTAAAAATAAAAGAAAATATGCAAAGAAAATAAAAAGCAAAAATATTAAAAATGCTTTAAATATGGTTGCAAGCGTGTATTCTAGGAGATGTGGGAGTTATAGGATGTACCTCGAAGGTGATAGTCCCCATCAAACAATTATGATTGTGTGTGAGTTAAAGTTATTTTCTCATATCTCAGATTGTCATAACATGTATACACATATGCAATCTTGCGATGTTTTTCACACACAACACGCAATATTCTTTGCTACTTTTGATACATGTGCAGGTACAATGTGATTTGGCCATCACAAGTGTTTACATGTGCTAATGTATGCTTACTAAACTGTCTTGACTTGTTTTTGAAAAATAAAATTGGTTTGACTTGTTTAGTGTGTGCGTGTGTTTTTGAGAATCCATGTGCTTAATTCGTTGTTGAGAGATGATTTTGAGAGCTTTATATGTTGATTGGATCAATGGTTGAGGTGTATGTTGGATTGTATTCATGTCTGTGTTTTTCTCTTCTCGAAAAACTGTTTTTTTTAACCTGGCTTGACACCTCCTCGATACTTCCTCGATACCTGGTTATCCGTTGAGCTTCTCAAGCCTTTTTTTTATCGCAATATCTACACCTCTTTGACACTTGATGGATCGATCGAGAAAGTTCCTGTCTCTTCGATACCTCATCGATACCTGGTCGGTCGATCGAGCTTCTATGCTTTGAAACTGGTTCTTGTTCCTCGACACCTATCGATACCTGCAGCTATCGACGACCATTTTCCTCGACACCTACTCGACAGCTTTCTTGATACCTCTCAACACCTCAGCTGTCCAGAATTACTGAAGTTTCTATTTAAGGATCTGTCGCGATCTGCACTTCATTTTCTCTATCTCTCCGCGGCTGTTCATCTCCCTAACCTCTTTTTCTCACTAAAATCCTCAAACCCACTTGATTTTCGGTCTTCTCTTAGTTTCTATCACTTGGTAAGATCTTATTTCCCTTCCTTTCTCATGCATTTCATGTTTTGAAACTTAGGTTTTGAGATTTTTGGAAATTTTTGGGGTTTTTCGAAATTGATGGGTTTTTCTTGAAATTTTGGGTTGGGTTTTTACTTAAATGTTTTCAAAATGTCATACATTGCATTTCATGTGCATTAGAATGATATTTACTTGCATTTAGATGCGTGCTTTATGTTTGTGTGCTGGTAGGATTGGATTTGGCTGAGCCCATGATGTTTTTCAATTTGCATGTCACATGTTCATGCATTCCCATGCATACGTACTTCTTGTTCAATATATTTGATATATGTGAACTGTGTTGGGTCTTTTCTGATTGTCTCCCTCTCTATCTCTTTCTCATTCTTTTACATTAGTAGTGTCTATGACACCCAAACGTAAATCCACTCCAGCTCGGAACCCTCTACGTTCTAAAGCTTCCTCTTCCTCTGATTCTGCTTCTCTTAACCTTCGGTTCCGTGATGGAGATGCCCACAAGGTATTTTTGGAGAACTTTTCTCGACGAGGTGTTCATTCTGAACGCTAAGTCATTTTGGCGGACTTCGCCGACACTGACCTTCCTTCTGTCATTCATAATAAGGGCTGGGAGTCACTGTGTGACGTTTCGGTCACTTGTCCTCTCGTGCTAATTTAGGATTTTTACTCTAACATGCACAGGATAGATCGTTTAGTACCTCTCTTTTTCACTCGCGTTCAAAGTATGCGCATCCCTGTCACACCACAGCTTGTTACGGATGTGCTTAGGGTTCCTAGGATAGAGTTTCCTGACTATCCTTCCTGTGAGCGTCTAAGGACTGTGTCCAAAGATGAGCTCATTTCTGCCTTTTATTAGCGCCCTGCTGATTGGGGTGAGCATTAGTACACATCATGTAGGCCTTTTGCTAAAGGTCCTAGATTCCTAAACATGGTGATGACGTTGTACTCCATCCTCTCTCTCACTACAACTCTATCACAGAGCCTCGTGCTCGATTTTTGTTATCTCTTTTAGAGCATCTGACTATAGATTTTCCCTCTCATTTTATCTTTTCTATCATAGATGTTCATCTTGATTCAGCGTCCCGTGATAAGCTTATCTTTCTTTCCGCTATCACGAGGATTTTACACCATTTTTCTATTCCCTTTCCTGTGTCCGACCACTTCACACATATCTGTGTCATAGATGCTGCTACCGTTAAACGTAGTGAGACTCAGTTTAGGTCGAGATAGACGGATTCCACTCCTCCCTCCCGTTCAGCTCCATCTAGATCAGCTCCACCTACATCTGCTCCTTCTTCCTTTATGGGCGATGTACCTCTTGGAGACATCATGGCGCAACTGCAGCGCATGGATGTTTGCTTCGATACACTCTCCTCCGAGTTGTATCAGGTGAATGTTCGTGTTGGTCGTATTACACGACGGTAGGCGACCATGGGTGGTTTTGCTTCGGAGGCTACTCCTTCACCACCTTCTCTAGCGGCTTCAGATTTTGAGGATGGTGATGATGATGACGTTTCGGATGATGGTGATGGAGATGCTAGCTCTACTGATGAGATGTCTACATGACACTCTACCCTTTGTCACTCGTGACAAAAAGGGGGAGTAGGTTTTGGGTTATGAGAGTAGTCATCTTAGGGGGAGAGTTAGTATAAGACATTTTTAATAGGGGGAGCGTTGATATTTTTGAGGGATGTAGTGAGGTTTTGATGTATCTTTTCTTTTCTATTCTTTATAGATACATTGATCTTGTATATGAGGTCTTTTGACCAGTTTTACATACATTGTACTTATTTTCTCTATATATGGATGTATGTTTCTTTCACCTCTCTTTTCATGTGTTGTTTCTTTTCTATCTTTATACACTTGCTTTTTTTATACTTGTATGCAATCTATTATTTCTGTTTCACACAAGACGCCTTGATGAGTTTTGTTTAAAGTGTTTCAGAAATACAGGTTGTCAAAGTTTACTTGCCATAAACTCTCTTCTTGCAAAGTTTTTCAAGAGTTTGTGTTAGGATAAATTTTATTGTATTCAACAAGTGAATATGAGTTTAGTGATTTATGACTTCTCTCATATGTTTATTTGTTTGTTATGGTTTTGTCACGGATTACCAAATGGAGAGATTGTTAGGACATATGTGTTTTCACTTGCTAAGAACATATGTTACTTATTTATGTAAATTGGCTAAATCTTTTGACAAAACACACTCTACTTGTAATTGGGTAGTTCTAGGTGTTTTTAATACTTTAAGAAACAAGGTTTCAAGGTTAAGTGTTGAAGTCATCAAGTCTTTCCAAGAGCAAGCTGAAGTGCAAATTCATTAAAGCTCGACACCTGCTCGATAGCTACCTCGACACCTGCTATCTGTCGAGATTTATAATTTTAAATTTTCTGATCTGATTTTCTTGGGATCCATGAATATGCTTTTTGGCATTCTTTTCTCCAAACCCTAAACATATAAAAGGCTTATTTTAAGAGCAGTCAAGTGGTACACAAGTTGCAAAAGTATTGAGCAATCTCTGTTCAAGCAAATTGTGATCAAAGACGAAGTTCTTGACCTAGTTTATTTTTTCTGAAAAAGTTGCTGTGTATTTGCACCAAAGGGGTTTGTGACCAAGCATCTTCTTGATCTTTATCGTGTAGGATGAACTAAAGAACTTTGTAGCCAACCTCTCTTCCTTAAGTTGGTGTTTTGAAGTCGCGTACTGGAATCTGCGCATTGGTTAGTCACGTACTTGGGAGCCGTGCATTAAAGGTGAAAATTGTCACTATAGATCAAGTCCAATTGGATATTGGGGTAAGGGTTCAACTGTAGGTTGGTAAGATACTTGGGATTCCTTTACTTGTAACCGCTTGATTTGATAATAGTGGAGTTTTGGGAGTGGTGACCTGAAAATCACCCGGTGGGGTTTTTGCCGCGAGGTTTTTCCCGGGATTCCTTTACTTGTAACCGCTTGATTTAATAATAATGGAGTTTCGGGAGTGGTGACCTGAAAATCACCCGGTGGGGTTTTTGCTGCGAGGTTTTTCCCCATTCGTAAACAAATCACCGTGTCTTTTAATTTCAGCTGCATATTTAGTTTTTGGTGATTTGTATGTGCTTCCACGCAGTTGCATGATAAAATGATTAATTAATAACTTGTTTAAGTAATTAATTGGTTTAATCACAAGGGGTCATTCAGATTGTGGCCTATCATAGTTTAAAGAAAATTTACTTTTAATTGCATCTCTTGTCTGTTTTTTTAGAGGATTTAGTGGAAGATATAGGAGATACTAGCATACAATGAGTAATCTATACTCTGTTTCCTTCACAATGAAAAGCACGCAATTAATGCAACTTTGAAAGTTCAAAATTATTCCATATTTTTGTATGTTGCTCAGATAAAAATGGTCTCGTATGTTTGTTGTATTTTCATCCAATTAGAGGGACATCTTATTTATGCAGTAACAGTGGCAAATTGTGAGTTCTGACCCATAATAACTAAGGGGTCATCCAGTAAGCAATCAGAGATATATTGTAAACCTAGATAAGTTGATGGCCAAAGTAACAATAACCTTATAGTTGCAAATCTTATGCATAGTAGTTGTATACATTCTAGTTTAGTGCCAGGTTGATGTGGCAGCACAATATTGATACCGATTACCATGCAAGAAATTATTGCAACCTTATTAAAGGATAGGACTGACTTTGATACTTGTGAAGGAGCTCTTGAGGCGTGAAGCCAACAAAAGCCGCGGTGGTGGTGTCCCACTTATATTTGTGCTTCTTGTCGGCTTGATTGGCATCATTTTGGGGTATTTTCTGAAGAAGACATGACAAAATTGAGTTTATCTTTTATTCCTTTTCTGTTAGCCCATGAAGTGGGAAACGAAATGTAGAAAGCCAGAAAAAAACCAGATTTGTGACTGATTAGCATAAGCTCTTGTTTGTTGTATTTACCAACCTGTGTTGACACTAGGAGTATTTGAAATTTGTGGTCGGTCAGAGGAAACTTTTGTTCATTGTATTAGCAGTTTCTGAGGTTAGAGAACATGGTTAAGGGGTTTTATCGGTTTTTTAATTGCCCTAGTAAAACTCCAAATTATTCATGTGTGGCCCTTTTTTTCATGAATGTCTTTTCATGTTAACCTCTTCTCTTCCCTTTTCCATGTGTTGAATAACTAATGGTGTTTAACCGAGGTATTCAAGTAAAAACTAGTAGAATTTCCTTGTAATTGAGGTTTCATGAGGGAATACATTGCATGATTGGTGGTTGGAAAAAGAGAGCTTCATTTTTAACATTTAATGCAGGGATAACGGTTCTGTTTTGGTTTTGGATGGGTTTGTTTTTGTTCTTATTCTATTTGAAAATAATATTTTTTTGTTGCAATAGGTTTTAAATGTCCAACGCTTGATCTTGGGTATTGAGTGAGGATTTTTTTTTTTTTAGTAATTTAATAGTTGGAGGAGGAGAATTTAAATCCTAAATATTTCCGTTGAAATCATTAAGAGGTGCCAGCAGAGTAATGCAAAAATTGAATTAGGACTTAATTTGAGCTTTAACCCAAATCGACTAATGAAGCAAGTTGGGCCAAGTTAAACCCTGTTCATGAGAGGCAATGCAAATTCTCATTTATATTGCTCTCTGCGTCAGGTTTAACCAATTGTCCGATCATTAAACTTAAAAAATTTTCCGAATCAAATGATATCTAGAAGGCTATGGCTGAAAATTGAATGATAATCAAGAGGCTACTTTTCCAAGTCTTTTGTACCATTTACAGTTACCCTTACTGGGCCAAATGATGGAAATGATATAAATAAATAAAGGCTGGAAAGTACATTTGAGTCAATACATTTTCAGGTTATTCTCATTTTAGTCCATACATTTTATTTTTACCGCTTTTAGTCTTTATGCTGAAAAACGCTTTCCATTTTGGTCATTGCCGTTACATCAGAAACGGAAAAAACTGACGTGACAAATGGCTGGAATAAATAATACTAAATTAATATTCACGTGACCTAAATTAATAATAAAAAAAATGTTTTTTGGCATTAAAAAATGCTACGTCAGCATCTAAATTTAAAAGAAATTAATTTATTAATTTTAACTGAATAAAAAAAATTAAAAACTAAAAATCAGATCTAAATGTGTTTTGAACAAGAACAACAAGAACACAAACCCAAAAATTAAAAAAATTAAAAAATAAAATAAAATAAAATAAAAAAAGAAGAAGAAGAAGAAGAGAGAGAACGAGCTAGATGCTGAAGATCAAGTTCAAGGTGGGCTTTAGCGCCTATTGGAAATGTAGGAGGAGATTCCGATGAACCAAAAGTTTCCGATCAGCCTCAGAGGTTCTCATCCCTTGAGGCGTCTAAAAGATCAGTATCGGTTGGGAAGAAGAACATTGGTGTTGCAGGGGAGAGAGATCCATTGTCGGCCAGAAATGGAAAGAGATTGGCGTCTCCAGTGCCGGCCAAATGCGTGGTTTTAAGCTTGATTGCAGCTTGCGAAGAGAATCAGAAAACGTCGAAGGAGCAGGTGATTGTCATGTCGTCGAGGTATCGGCAAGCGTCTTTGGCGGGGTGGAGACAAGCTTCACCTAATTCACGCAGGACTTCGCTTTCTCTGGGGAGGAGATTATTAGGTGTGAAGCTTTCGCCAATGGTGACCGCTGCAGATTCGACCTGTAAGAAGAAGATGGCGAGTATTGTGGCCGAAATTTCGAAAGTCTCAGAAGCACTTGTTGGCTCTGCAAAGACAAATAGGAAGAGCTGGGATGAGCCGCCGCCATCAGCGGCTGACACGGCAGCAGCGTTAGCCCCTATGGAGCCAAAAGAGAAGGCTGTATCAAAGAAGAAACCGGATCTGCAAGCAATTTTGCAGACTCAGGTAAATTTGATATCTGTATTCTATACTATACTAATCTAACTTGTTCATGTGTTCCATCATCCATGTTGTGTTGTCTCTAAATTCGGTTTTTTTTTTGGTTTGTGTTCTTGTTCAAGACATTCTTACGTCTCGTTTCATATGATTTTTAGTTTTTAATTTTTTTATTTAGTTAAAATTAATAAATTAATTTTTTTTAATTGGCATTTTTTAATGCCAAAAAAATATTTTTTATTATTAATTTAGGCCATGTGGATATTAATTTAGTATTATTTATTTCTGCTGTTTGCCACGTCAGCTTTTTCTGTTTCTGATGTAACGGCAAGGACCAAAACGAGAAGCGTTTTTCAAGATAGGAACTAAAAGCGGTAAAAGTAAAATATAGGAACTAAAATAGGAATAGCCTAAAAATGTAGGGATTAAAATGTGCTTTCTGCCATAAATAAAAACATATTCCAGTCCACCATGCTCCTAGAATTGGGAGGTTTTTTTTTTTTTTTTTTTTTTTCTTAACTTGTAATGCTAGCAATATTTTTATTCTTTTAACCCTGGCATTTTGAATGACATTTTATTCTTGTCTAATATGGTATTTCTCAAACCCGTTCGAAGCACCCCTTGGAGCTAATTGAATCTAATCAGACATATGGTTAACACATTGACTGATATTATAGTCTTCGAATGTGTTTATTTCTATTACCAAAAAAAGAAAAAAGAATGTGTTTATTTATTTCTTTACGTTTCAAATCATGCTCGCAAGCCACTGAATGAATGAGGTTGAGCACCATGCTGCATATGCATATCATGGCAATTGACAATGATTCACAACCAAATTCAATATGCATGATCATGATATAAATACCGACCTTTATATATGTATGATCATCCCAGGTCCAATAGCAAAAGAAAGACATATACTTCGGCAAAAAGAAATAAGAAAGATAAATAAGGTTTGGGCTCAACCTAATCAGGTTGGGTGAGTAGATTTATGACCCGCCATTGACTAAATGGTCGGTCGAAACTAGATTTCTCGGTTTGCCAGTTGCACTGGTCAGTTTCATTAGATCTACAAGTTAAAGGTTAAAGGTGTACACAATTGATTTAGGTTTCACAAGTTAGGAATCTAGGGATCACTTAAGGCTTGGACCAGAAATCGAAAATTTAAGGGCTTGAAACCGACTACTCAATCGTCTGGGTAGTAGGTGTCAACCATGAGTCTCTAGGTCGATTCGGATTGGCCGAGTGGGTCAGGTCTTATGGGTGGATGGATAGCCCTAATTTGGAATTTGGGTAGTAGTAATACATTTTTTATAATAAAAAAACTATTTAAATAAACTTAATACCTTTTATAAGATTGATGTGGGTATAAAAGAATTGGATAAGGGTATTGGGCCATGGGCCACACCTGAGGATGCCAAAGAGCCTGAGGACAATTGTGGTGGGCCTTTTAGATATGTTAGGTTGGGCTGCCTCCTACTGCACGGAGGCCCAAGTGTTTTGGGTAGGAAAGATAGGACTTGTTTAATTGCAACTCACTTTGATCTGGCTTGTGCACAAACTATGTCCATTTTTGCTAAAACTTTGATCATATGCCCATGGCAGGCATAGTTGTTACAACAGAGCTATGGCAGGCAGATACAATGGGGCAACAATAAAGGTGACACACTTGCAGTTAGACAAAACGAAACTATTGCAAAAAAGTTATAACAGATAAATGTAATAAAACAATAATGAAAGGGATATGCTTACTGCCAAGTAAGACAAATAAGGGATTCTTAATGAAAAGGACAACACAACAATAGGATTCGTATCATAAGTAAAATTGCAAAGACAAGAAAATAAATAATAATGAGATCAAAGAAATAAGATTAGTCTGCCGTATTCAATTGTGCTACAAGACTAAGACCAAGAAGGGTGTTAGAATTATTGCCCTTAAATCCTATTGTATGATGCTATGTATGATATTAAGTGTGACATTGTGTATGACATTATGTATGACTTAATATTGTGTAAAATGAAGTTGTTTTATTATTATCTGAAATATTGGTAACATGAATATTCGAACATTATCACATAGTCCATGAGATGCATAGTATGTGATTTATGTGATTTAATCATAGAAGATATAAGTCACAGAAGGTATAAGTCACAAGTTTTTTGTAAATTCAGAATTATAGTTCGTAGTCGGTGATGAAATTGGGCATTTCATCTGCGAAGACTATAATATATAACTACGATGATTTGTCTTGATCATGGAAGTGGAGACTTCTAGTTGATGTCTTGATATGTTTTAAGAGTTAAGATATATTGAACTGGACCGTTGTGAGATTTATTATTCCCCTAAAGACCATCAAATGAATAATAAATTTTACAATTTATATTTGCATGAACTCTTAATCCTGAGAGAATAATGAACTTGATCATGAAGTGTAGGTTGTCTTGATATATCAAAAGTGAGATCTAAAGTAATGGTCAAAATCTCAGTATGTTGGGCAGCCACATTTAGTGTTGATGGAACATATATTCTCAAGATGGAATTCATAGTCTCTTAACGGAGATAAAAAATATTTTCTTGAGATAAGTTTAATGGGTTTGTTATTCAAAGAGTTAGGCCTAACCACTTTGGTAAGAAATTACTAAAGTATATATTTATGAAATTGGATTTCATAAATATATGATGAATAACTTAAATAGGATTAAACCGGGTACTCAAGGATTAAGATGTAGTAATCTACAAAGTGGCAGTCCATTTTTATGACTTTGTATTACTAAGAATATTTTATGAAGGGGTTTGCATGTATAATAAAATCTTGGGATATAATTTATAGATAAAGCCTAGAGTGCAACTATATTTATATAGTGGTATTAAATATAGTTAATGGTAACTTCGGACTTGTCAAGAGTTGACAGAAAAGCCCAAGGCCTATTAAAGCTGATGTCTTATTGGTCCCTTTTGGTCTCACTCTAAGCCACACACTTAAGCTCAATTGAGAAGGCCCAAAAGGCCAGCCTAATTAGATGATTGGTTAGATACAAAAGGGAAAATGTACAGAATTCACATGGTGGGAAAAATATCATTGTAAGTGAGTGTATGTGAGTGAAAGTCACTCAATTTTATTTCTCCTTTTGTAACCAATTGAGAGTCCACACTTTTTGGGCGTTAGTGGAATTGGAGTGAAGATTAAAATTATTCCTAAGTGCTTCGATCTTTGTTTTGAAATTCACAGCTTCAAGGTAAGCTCTCTTATACTCTAATTCTGAAATTTATATAGTGTATGTTATAGATTGAGAATGAAGTAGATCCATTAATTTTCCGCTGCGCACATACTTATTTCCATAAAATGGTATCAGAGCGGTCTTCAATTTCCAATCTATTTAACATGTTTTGAGATTTTTAGAATTAGAGATGATAGTTTCTTATTGTTAGAAGATTATGTTATAATTTTCTGCATGTTATTGAAACTATGATTTGATGAAAACTGAAATTGATGTTATGATGTTGTTTAAATTTAAATTTAAGTACGTTAAATTGAGTTTTAAGGCTATAGCATCAGTAGAATTCAGTTTTGACATCAATCTTTGTCTGTAATGTTCATATGTTGAATGTTTGTTCATGAAAAAAGAAGAAAACTGCCTTAGAAAATTTCTGGAAATTCGAGTTTCGCGATTTTTGATCGATCGAGTGAAACAGTGATCAGACTTTTTAAATAGATTGATTTTCGATTGCTAGTCGATCGATCGAAAGGCAATTGAGTATCGATCGAACAAGTTAGGAAGTCAAGATCGAATTCCTTAATTTTTTCGATCGATCGAGGAGCACATTCGATCGATCGAAAGAAAGAATATCAAAATTTTTTCTAAGTGTTTTCACATGTAGAGAGAGCAAGGCTATGTGTAATTAGATTATGCATCTTTCAAAATTAAAAACCTTTATTTTAAAACATCTAGTGGGAGAGAGATACAAGGGTTGCATCTCATGGCCTCTATTGTTGGTTTATAGTAGTGTGATCAAGCACCTCTTCTTGGCGTATATGCCTTGCTCCCTTCGGAGGGTGTTTGATTCATGGTACTACAGGTTAAACTTCTTAATGATAGATGAAATGTGTTTTTACATTGAGAACGACCACGCTTCCGTGGAGTTACTTGGTGATTCACATTGATTCTAGGTAATGGTGTACACTAGACTAAGTGTAATGTCTAAGTGTAATGTTAACCTCCCTTTGGAACCAAAATCAGAAGTGTGTTTGCTTGTAGGTTATCCAAAAGAAACTAGGGGTTATTTATTCTATAGTCGTAAAGATAACAAAATTTTTATTAGTACAAATGTTAAATTCTTGGAAAATGACTATATAAATAATTTTACTCCTAGAAGTAAAGTTGTGTTGGCTAAAATGAATGAACCTGTAAATGAAAAACCAATGATTGAAACTGGGGATGATGTGGCTGTATTAGATACACCACAAGATACTACTCATGACATGTCTAGTACACAGGTGCCTCGTCGTAGTGGGAGAATTGTTCGGCCTCCTATAAGATTCATAGGTTTAGGAGAAACTTATGAAACTATCTCAGAAGAGGCTGAATCGGATCCCTACACTTATGAAGAGGCAATGAATGATATAGATGCACATCATTGGGTCCAAGCTTGTTAGGACATATATGTTTTAACTTGTTTAAGAACATATGTCACTTAGTTATGTATATTGGCTAATCCTTTGACAAAACGCACTCTGCTTGTAATTGGGTAGTTCTAGGTGTTTTTAATACTTCAAGAAACAATGTTTCAAGCTCAAGTATTGAAGTCATCAAGTCTGTCCAAGAAAAAGCAAGTTGAAGTGCAGGATTTTTAAATCTCGACACCTCTCGATAGCTACCTCGACACTTGCTATCTGTCGAGAATTAAAAAGTCAGAATTCCAATCTGATTTTCTTGGGATCCGTGAATATGTTTTTGGGTTTTCTTTTCTTCTAACCCTAAACATATAAAAGGATTATTTTAAGAGCCGTTTTGGTAGACACAAGTTGTATTATCATTGAGCAATCTCTGTTTATGCAAATTGTGCTCAACAGACAAGGTTCTTGACCTAGTTCATCTTCCATCAAGAAGTTGCTGTGTATTTGCACCATAGGGTTTTGTGACCAAGCATCTTCCTGCTATTCATCACATGGATGAACTGAAGAACTTTGCAGCCAACCTTTCTTCCTCAAGTTGGTGTTCTGAAGTCGCGTACTTGGATCCGCGTATTGGTTAGTCACGTACTTGGGAGCCGTGCATCAAAGGTGGAGACTGTCACTACAGATCAAGTCCAATTGGGTATTGGGGTAAGGGTTCAACTGTAGGTTGGTAAGGTACTTGGAATTCCTTTCTTGTAACCGCTTGATTTGATAATAGTGGAGTTTCGGGAGTGGTGACCTGAAAATCACCCTGTGGGGTTTTTGCCATTAGGGTTTTTCCCATTCGTAAACAAATCACCGTGTCATTTATTTTTCCGCTGCATAATTAGTATTTGGTGATTTGTTTGTGCTTCCACGTATTTGCATGTTAAATTGATTAATTAATAACTTGGCTAATTAATTAATTAATTAGGGTTAATCACAAGGGGTCATTCAGATTGTGACCTAACAAAGCTATGAAATATAAATTAGATTCCATGTATTCCAATCAAGTTTGGGATCTTGTAGAGGCACCTAACGGCATTAAACCTGTTGGTTGCAAATGGGTTTACAAGAGGAAGAGAAGGATAGATGGAAAGGTTGAAACCTTTAAAGCAAGGCTAGTGGTGAAAGGGTATACACAAAAGGAAGGTATTGATTATGATGAAACCTTTTCTCCAGTAGCAATGCTTTAATCTATCAGAATTCTCTTATCCATTGCTGCTCATTTTGATTATGAGATTTGGCAAATGGATGTCAAGACTGCATTTTTTAATGGTAATCATGAAGAGGAAATCTATATGTTGCAATCGAAAGGTTTCATAGCTAAGAACCAAGAGCATATGATATGCAAGTTGAAAAGGTCCATTTATGGACTTAAGCAAGCATCTAGGTCATGGAACATCAGATTTGATCAAGCAATAAAGTCATTTGGTTTTGAGCAAAATCTTGATGAACCATGTGTGTACAAAAGACATCGAGATAAAGTAGTAATGTTTCTAGTACTTTATGTTGATGATATTTTACTCTTTGGAAATGATGTAGGGGTAATGTCATCGGTAAAGGTTTGGTTGTCAAGCCAATTTAATATGAAGGACTTGGGTGAGGCTAACTTTATTCTAGGGATCAAGCTTTGGCAAGATTGCAAGAATAAAATGTTAGGCTTATCACAAGCTAGATATATAGATAAGGTTCTAGAACGGTTTAGCATGCAAAACTCCAAGAAAGGATTACTTCCTTTCAGACATGGAGTTCCTCTGTCTGATGACTAAAGGCCTAAGACTCAAGAGGAAGAAGATTTGATGAGACAAGTTTCTTATGCTTCTGCAGTGGGAAGTCTTATGTATGCAATGCTTTGTACTGGATCAGATATTTGCTATTCAGTAGGCATGGTCAGCCGATATCAATTAAATCCAGGACCAAAACATTGGCAAGTTGTAAAGCATATTCTCAAGTATCTACGGAGAACGAGAGATTATATGCTTGTTTACCAAAGTGAGGATTTGATACCTATTGGCTATACAGATTCAGACTTTCAATCGGATCTAGATTTCAGAAAATCCACATCAAGATGTGTTTTCACCCAGGGAGGTGGAGCCATAAGTTGGCGGAGTATTAAGCAGTCTTGTATTGCAGACACCACCATGGAAGCAGAATATGTTGCTGCTTGTGAGGCAACAAAAGAAGCTATATGGCTCAAGAAATTCCTTTCTGACCTTGGTGTAATGAGAATGGAGCAAGTTCCAATCACATTGTTTACTCCAATCACATTGTTTTGTGACAACAGTGGAATAGTTGCACAATCTAAAGATCCAAGGAATCATAAGAAAGGAAAACACATTGAGAGGAAGTACCATATTATTCGAGATATTGTTGCTCGTGGAGATGTGGTGGTAGCAAAGATTGAAAGTGCAAATAATCTAGCAGGTCCATTTACTAAAGTCTTGCCTCAAAGGACTTTCGAGTCACATTTGGAGGGAATGGGAGTTAGATTAGTGCACAATAGTCTTTAGGGCAAGTGGGAGATTTTTAGGATTAGTGCCCTTAAATCCTATTGTATGATGCTATGTATGATATTAAGTGTGACATTGTGTATGACATTATGTATGACTTAATATTGTGTTAAATGAAGTTGTTTTATTATTATCTGAAATATTGGTAACATGAATATTCAAACATTATCACATAGTCAATAAGATGCATAGTATGTGATTTATGTGATTTAGTCATAGAAGATATAAGTCACAAGTTCTTTGTAAACTCAGAATTATAGTTCGTAGTCGGTGATGAAATTGAGCATTTTATCTATGAAGACTATAACATATCAACTACGATGATTTGTCTTGATCATGGAAGTGAAGACTTCTAGTTGATGTGTTGATATGTTTTAAGAGTTAAGACATATTGAACTGGACCGCTGTGAGATTTATTATTCTCCTAAGAACTGTCAAATGAATAATAAATCTCACGACTTATATTTGCATGAACTCTTAATCCTGAGAGAATAATGGACTTGATCATGAAGTGTAGGTTGCCTTGATATATCAGGAGTGAGATCTAAAGTAATGGTCAAAACCTCAGTATTTGGGCAGCCACATTTAGTGTTGATGGAACATATATTTTCAAGATGGAATTCATAATCTCTTAATGAAGATATAAAATATTCCCTTGAGATAAGTTTAATGAGTTTGTTATTCAGAGAGTTAGGTCTAACCACTTTGGTAAGAAATTATTAAAGTATATGTCTATGAAATTGGATTTCATAAATATATGATGAATAACTTAAATAGGATTAAACCGGGTACTCAAGGATTAAGATGTAGAAATCTACAAAGTGGCAGTCCATATTTATGATTTTGTATTACTACGAATATTTTATGAAGGGGTTTGCATGTACAATAAAGTTTTGGGATATAATTTATAGATAAGGCCTAGAGTGCAACTATATTTATATAGTGGTATTAAATATAGTTAATAGTAACTTTAAACTTATCAAGAGTTGACAGAAAAGCCCAAGCCCCATTGGAGCTAGTGTCTTATTGGTCCCTTTTGGTCCCACTCCAAGCCACATACTTAAGCCCAATTGAGAAGGCCTAAAAGGCCAGCCCAATTAGATGATTGATTAGATACAAAAGGAAAAATGTATAGAATTCATATGGTAGGAAAAACATCATTGTAAGTGAGTGTATGTGAGTGAAAGTCACTCAATTTTAATTCTCATTTTGTAACTAATTGAGAGTCCACACTTCTTGGGCGTTAGTGGAATGAAAGTGAAGATTAAAAGTATTCCTAAGTGCTTCGATCTTTGTTTTGAAATTCACCGCTTCAAGGTACACTCTCTTGTACTCTAATTCTGAAATTTACATAATGTATGTTATAGATTAAGAATGAAGTAGATCCGTTAATTTTTTACTGCACACATACTTATTTCCATCAGAGGGTACCATTGCCTCAACGTGGACAACTTTGAAAGGGAATCCTGCTGTAAAAATTGTCCACTTTGAGGGAACGAGCCTAAATGGTTTATACCCAAACAAATCCTTTATCCTTAACAGATGGTAGACTTTTAGAGGGAGAAAAGGAAATAGCCTATTGGTGCATGTTTGCCATTCTACGCTCTCTCTTTCTTTTCGTGGTCCTCTGCTTATTTCACTCTGTTTTTGCTTCTTTCCCTTTCTTTTCTTTCTTTCTTATTGCTTACTTGTGTAGTGTAATAGTGGTGCTGTGATTTTCTCTTAGTGGTCACTATTGTTGCAATCATGTTCATATGCATGGCAAGGACCCTTTATATATTGCNGCCTAAGCAACTTGCAGTCTTTAAAGGACACACATTTAAGGCACTTCCATCATCTATTAGGACTATTGGAATCCTTTTGCCTTTAGCATTTACCATAATGTGCAATGGGTCATTGTGGTGCTTCCCCTTCTTCATTAAAACTTTATTAGAGTAGGAAATAGTGAGTTCCTTACTTATAGACCCAATCATAGCATTCAGATCTTGAGAAGTAGTGGTTGTAAGTACTTGGATTTGATTGAGAAGGTTTACCAAATTCTGGCGATGCTAGTATAAGGCCATGAGTAAACCCCAAAAAGATATATTGGCTTGAGTCTTCTACAACTGCTTGAGGACTTGATCCTCTTCAGTGGGTTTTTGTAGGGTAGATTTGTTCAAGGCTTCTATTGGGTTGTCAATCTCCAGATGTGGAGGTTTAAAGTGTCTCTCCCCTTGTGATGTGGGGGGATTTTTTATGGGTCATTTGTGTTGGTATCTTGGGGTTTGAAGTTTTTCCCCCCGTATGTGGGTGTTGGGTCATTTGATTGGGGCTTGAAGTGTCTCCCCCTATATGTGGGTGTTGGGTTGTTTGATTGGGGTTTGAAATGTCTCCCCCCATACGTAGGTGCTTGGTAACCTACTTCAGGTTTAAAGTGTCTCCCCCTATTTGTGGATGTTAGGTAGCTTCATTGGGTTTGAAGTGTCTCCCCCATATGTAGATGTTGGGTAATTTGGGGTTTTTGTAGCATCTTCACTCTATATATCATACCCTGCAGTGGATGTCATACTCATCAACTCTTCCCATGTCATCATAAAACACTCAAGTAAGTTATAAATCAACTCAAACGGGTCCTCTTCTCCTTCCTCTTCAGTCATCAAGCAGTTAATCCTTGGTCCTTTCCCAAAATTGTGGTTGGGCAAGGGATTATTAGTGATGGTAGGCCTTGTAGGTGGTGCAATCACCTTATTGTCTATTAGATCTTGAATTTCATGACGAAGGCCAAAGCACTTAATCAGTGTCATGGCCAGGGCTCTGATGGTAGGCACATTTCTTACTCACATTAAATCTTTTAGGCAATGGGTTTGGGATTGGTCTTTGGTTTAAGGGTTTTAGCAACCCTTTTACTTTTAGATTTTCAAACACTTGACTCACAGGCATATATAGCTCATGAAATTCCCTCCTAGGCCTTAGAGGTGGCCTTTGTGATATTGGCACAGGGGCAATAGGAGCAATAAGTTGGTAAGGATTATTTTTGTATATATTAGAAATTTTGACGGTTTTAGAACTAGATCCTAAATTCTTTTTAAACCTTGGTGGGTCCTTATTCTTTATAGTGCCATTATTTATTGCATCCACAATTTGGTTCTAGTAGCAATCAAAGTTTTCAATTATGAAAATATTAAGCAAAAAAATATTTATGTTACACAGGCAATAAGTGTTTTACAACCATAGTTAATTGTTCTTTTTCACCTGGCCTATTCATCATCTGTGCAGCCTTGAATCTCCACTTGGTAATGAATGTAGAGAAAGATTCTTTTGGCTTTTGCTTAGTGGTCTCTAAATCTCTCCTCATCACATCCACCTCTATGTTATACTTGTATTCATTGTGAAACTCACAACAAATGTCCTCCTAGCTCCTTGCTCTAGCATCATCTAGGTTAAGGAACCATCTGAGAGCGGCTCTAGTCAAGGTGTTTTGAAACATTTGAGCAAGTAATTCTTTAGTTGCTCCTAGGGACTGCATAGCCCTCATGTACATCTTCAAATGAGACTTTGGGTAGCCAGTCTCATTGAACTTATCCAAGGTTGGTATCTTAAACTTGGGAGGCAATCTCATATCAGAGAAAAGAAAGAGTGATTTGTAGTCCATGAGGTCTTCCATCTTGCGAGCTCTTTTGATCATCTCTTCCATCTTTCATCCTCTCATTGATCTTCTTCTCACCCTCCATCGTTGGGGAATTATGACCAGTCTTAGTCTCCTATTGTCCACCCTTCAGGTTCTGAAACTATTGTACGATAAGGTTCATGTCTTCTCTTAACTGAATTTGGCTTGCTACCATGGTGTTTAGTAGATCTTGAGTGTTCATGGGTCCTTCAATGTTCGAATGTTCTCCCTCTTCTGCCATAGTGATGGAGTCTTCGGACTTCTTATGGCTTGGACTGTCTTATAGGTCGAACACGAGATTGTGATGTTGCAACAATGGAGTGTCTTCCATGCTCATGGGCTTCAGTACCATGATGGACTTGGAACTAGAACTACTAGCTTGAATGTCAGTCTTGGGTACTCTTTAGAGTCTTCCCTCTGATCTTGACCAATTTCTCCCCTAAGAAAAGGCTTGGTTGGGTCAATCAAAACTAAGTCCCCATCTACATCAATCAGCCAAACAAACACATGCAACAATGCAATGCAATTTTAACATGGATCGGCCTAAGGGCGGGCTCTAAGTCTTTACATTGTAGGGTGGTTTTGTTGTTTCATTGTTTCCCATAGCTAGGATGTTACACCTCCCAACTTGTAATGTAATGAACTTGGTCTGAACGGCATGGTCTATCCTAGAGTCAAAAAGAAATAATCCAGTGTCTTTGGGCTATGAGTTGGTGAGTTCGCCACTGGGTACCCAAATCTAATGAAGACCAGTGATCCATGGTTACTACCACCATATGTTGAGATGCGTGCATACATATTTGTTATTTTGATGTCACACACTATGACAGTTAGGGAAAGCTCTTAACAATTAACATGGCAACAAAACCAAAAAAATATAATACAAACATCTCAAGACATAGACAACCAAACAAACAATAACATCATACAAAAAACAAGGGTATATAATTGGTCACTAAAAGTCTAACATAAAGCTTAGCCCTTGACATCCCTAGTGGAGTCACCACTGTGAGAGACTGCAAAAGGGGTGCTCTCAAAAAAGAGATTTGGTTGCTTTAAGGCACCTCTTGTTTTGGATAAGTGGTGTGGAGTTGCCACTGATTTTTTTTAACAAAAATAAATAAATAAGAAAAAATAAATACAATTACATATTCAAAATACTTCAAATGTCATTGATTGAATAAAAAAAAGTACAATTTGGTACATTTCCTTACAAGGCTTTGGTCCTAATTACAATCTATGCAAAAAAAATACAAAGCTTTGGTCCTAGTTACATTCTACCAAAATTAAAAACAAAACACTAATCTACCTATCCAAAATCCAAAGTTCGGGGCTAGGTTATGAAATGGGAAGGTGTTAGGCACCCATTCCGCTCATGTAGAGTCTGGTCTTCTAGACTCTAATGACCATTATATACCCTTTTGTAATGATGTTGAATGATATGTTATAACACATGACAAACACTTGACAAAAATTAATTTAAACAAATCTATCTTATGAACATGTCCTCCTTTTAAAAGAAAAATCAAATCTGTCTTTGAAAAATTAACAAAATAAGATTTGATTTGTAAAAATCGAATCTGTTTTTTGTAAGTTAGAAAAATGGGATTTGATTGGTGAAAATCATATCTATTTTTGTAACATAAAAAATTAAGATTTTGTCGAGAAAAATTAGATATGTTTTTTAAAAGTTAAAAAAAAAAAAAAATTTAATTTAAAAAAAAAAAAAAAAAAAAGAAAAAAAGAGATGAGATTTGGTTTGTAAAAAATCAGATCTGTTTTTGTAAAGTAAATAAAGAAAGATTTTTAAAAGACGATTCACATTCATGAGACAAACTTACTACGCATGCATCACATATTAAAAGGAAAGACTTTAACCTAACTCTTAATTTCTTCTTTGAAATTTCAAAATTTTCAATTTTATAAATAAATTAAAAAAAAATTCAGATCTGTATTTAATGAAAATACAGGTCTGTTTTTGTGTTTAAAAAAAATTCAGATTTGCATCTAAGGAAGATACAGATTTGTTTTGTGTTTGAAAGAAATTCAAATCTGCATCTAAGTAAGATACAATCTCTATTTTGTGTTTGAAAAAAATCCAAACCTGCATCTAAAGAAGATACAGATCTATTTTGTGTTTGAAAAAAATTCAGATATACATCTAAGGATGATACAAATCTATTTTGTGTTTGAAAAAAAGGTTTTGATGATCATTAATAGATTTTAAATCAAATAAAAAATTAAAACAGACAATCAATTAAAGAACATGTCAAAGAAAATTCCAACAAGGTATCTAAGCATGACAATTATGTACTAAGAACAAGGCACAATAAAACATATTAATCACATTCATGCAACGAACAACAAATACTAAATAATGTAAAAGAAAAAAAAAAACAGAAGAATATTTTAGAAATTAAAGAAGTTTATTCACTTCTTTAAGGTCTAAAATACTTTGCTTACAAAAAAGAAGTTCCTAAAGCAAAAGCTTCCAAAATGTCTTTAACGTAAAGGGAGTAGAAAAGTCAGAAAAGAAGCCCTCAATTCTGATTTATTTCCCTCTATTTATAGAAGTTGGGATGCTTAAAAAATAAGATGAATGAGAACAGATATGAATTGGAACTCGTCCTTATCTCTAAAAAGTCAAAAAAGATAGGCTTTATCTCAATCAGGGGGTCCCTGGGCTGGCCGAGTGTTTGGGCCAATCAGCACCCAAGAGGGCCTGTTAGCAGCTCTTGGGTGCTGGGCCATGTTTGAGTTTTGGCCCAATTTGGACTCTTTTTTGAGGATTTTTTATCTGGAAATTGCACCTAGACTCATTTTTAATCCATATTCTAAAAATTAATCCCTATTTCTTTGATATTTATATCTTTAAAGTGATAATTATCTTGTAAATAAATATTCTAAAATGACTTGACTATCCAAAACCTCTTTGTTATCTGATTATCCACTTTATTCCCATGCAAGCAAGCCTATTTTTGACACTAACCAACAACCAATCACAAAATTATTTAATTAAATTTAATTGTTTAACCAATTAGAATTAATTTAAATTAATCATGTGTGATCAGCTCCACCCAAACAAAATGCATGCAGATCGTGAAAACTTGATCTTGTGATATCTTTCAATCCGACAGTGCGATTCAAAAATCGGACATACTGTCATGATTGTTAGAATCTCAAGATCATTTTTGTGATATGCAATTAATGAATTAATGAATGTAATGCAACTCTAAATTTTGGATATGTGAATGGTCACTTTAGCCATCTTCCAAGATTAAATTATGAGTGCAAAATTGAGTGTCTACAATGAATATGTGCACAAATGGTTTGAAAATGCAAGTTCATACGAATAAAATGGTAAATATAAGTCTATGCATATCAATATCTCAAGTTCCAAAAGATACATCCTGTTCTAGATGGATCTTTTCCTTTCCCATTGGGGTACATCTTCGCTTGGCATGGGCCATAAAATCTTTGAATGAAACCACAACGGCCCACGCGTGTTGCAAACATAGAGTAACCCAAGAGGGTGCATGCTTCGTCCATTGATCTTGATCATAAACCCAAGCAAATTCAACTAATTGATTTTTCTTTTAAAACGTGACCGGGCCAAGGTAGCTGCCTACGTACCTCCACTGGGAAGGATCAAGTCATCACATAGTTCAACTGACATCTTTGATTGCCTTAATTTTTTCCTAGACTAACCTTTTAGGTTTTCAATCTAGTAGGCTCTTTCACGCTCTTTCTTTTACTCTCCTTCTGCGTCGACCGCCCCTTCAGGTTTTCAATCTACCTTTCCATATATATATATATATTGTATTTTTTGCTGTTTTGATTTTTTTTTTTTTTTTTTTGTTTACATAGGAATGTAGAAAAAGAGGTCGCATTTGGAAGCTCCCTCATGCAAAGTACTATATAACAACATTCGAATTGGTGGGTATATTGAAGTCATGCCCATCCATGTCGGCTAAGATCAAGGCTCCTTTGGAGAAGGCCTTCTTCACCACATATAGGCCCTTGTAGGTCGGGGCAAACTTTCCTCTGTGATTAGGCATGTCCTGGTTGTGCTACTTCTAGTCTAGGTCGCCTTCTTCAAAGACTCTAGGTCTAACATTCTTGTTGAATGCTCACTCAACACGGCGTTGGTACAACTATCCATGGCACATTGTGGTCATGCACCCATGGAAGTACAAATAGAAGTGCAATAGGCGTACAAGGTAAATGGCAAGAACTCATGCCAATCCTTATAGGTGGCTGTCATCTTTAGTAAAATCATCTTTATGTTCTTGTTGTCGGCTTCTACTGCACCATCCATCCAAGGACGGTAGGGTGCCGAATTTCGGTGTTCAATCTTGAATTGTTGGCAAAGTTGCTCAATCATTTTCCCATTTTGGTATTTCCCATTATTGGTAATGAGCTCCTCGTATGCTGTAGTGATAAATGATGTTCTGTTTCAAGAATCTAGCCACCACAGCTTGGGTGACACTTTTGTAGGAAGTGGCTTCCACCTACTTGATGAAGTAATCGATGGCCACCAAGATATACACATGCCCATTGGAGGTTTTCAGAATCACGGGTCCGATGATGTCCATTCCCCAGGTTGAAAAAGGCCATGGCACTACTAGAGAGTGCAGAGGTTAGGGAGGAATATTCATTCTATTCTGATAGAATTGGCAATAATGGCACATCTTGACATGCTTGATGCAATTGCTTTCCATGGTGAGCCAATAGTAGCCAGCTCTCATGATTTTTCAGGCTAATAGGGGTCCACAATCATAGGCTCCAAGCAAGCCTTCATGTATATCTTCCATCAAATGGTTAGCCTCAGGGGCATCTATACATCAAAGCAAGGTTGTATCGTGGTTCCTTTTGTACAAGACTTCCCTACTCAAGAAGAACTAGCACACCATGCGCTTGATGAACTTCTTCTCACAATTTATGGCCCCAGGCGGGTATTCACTATCTTTGATATAAGCCTTGATATCATGGTACCATGGCTTCCCGTCAACTTCAACTTCGATGTTCATGCATTCTTCGATATTCATGCAGTAGGCTGGCACACCACTGACCTCTATATGTAATTGTAGCATATCATCTCCTTCTACCAACTTAACCATGCTAGCCAAGGTGGCTAAACATCTGCGAACTGGTTGTATTCTAAGGGAAAATAAGCAAAGGTATTGTTCTAGAACTTTGGGATTAAACAGTTGACACATTTCTGACGAAATCAACTTGGTGTCTCGAGCTTGCACTTTCCCTCTAATTGGGAGATTATCAACAGGGAATCTCCAAAGACACTTAGATCATACACACCAAACTCTAAGGCAACTTGCAGGCCTACTATGCACGCCTCATACTCTGACGTTGTTGGTGCAATCAAAATTCAGTTTGACTGAAACAGAGATTTGTTGTCCCTTCAGGGATACTAGAACTGCTCCCACCCAATTTCCAATGCTATTTGCAACTCTATCAAAATAAAACATCAAATGCCATGGTTCTACATTGCTTGGTTCAGGCTATATTGCCAAAACACCCTCATCTAGGTAGAGGGATTCTGAAAATTCTGGATCATTCAATGGTTGGTCTGCTAGGTAATCAGCTATGGCTTGGCCCTTGATGGCATTTCACATCACAGACACGATATCGAATTCGGATAGCAACATTTACCAACGAGAGATCTTCCCTATAAGGGAAGGCTTTTCAAAGATGTACTTGATAGGGTCTATGTGGGAAATCAACCGTGTGGTGTAGTAGAGCATGTACTGTCGCAACTTGCATAAGGCCCATGCTAGGGCGCAACACGTCTTCTCAATAGCGATGTAGTTGATCTCACAACTAGTGAACTTCTTACTCAGGTATTAAATCACCTTCTCTTTTTTATCAAATTCATTTAGCTGGCCTAACATGCAACCCATGGATGCCTCTTGCACTGCTAGGTAGAGAATCAATGGATGTTCCGGCGTTGGGGGAACCAGAATAGGGGGGTTCAACAAATACTTCTTAATCTTATGAAAGGCCACTTAACATATATCTGTCTAATCTATCTTCGTATCCTTCTTCAAGATCTTCAACAAGGGATCGCATATGGCGGTCAATTGCGCTATGTAGTGGGCTATGTAATTAATCCTTCCTAAGAAGCTTCAAACTTGTTTCTTGGTTTTTGGTGCAAGCATGTCCCTGATGGCCTGGACTTTTGCTGGGTCCACTTAAATTCCTCTCTAACTAAATATGAAACTGAGTAATTTCCCTGAACTGGCTCTAAAGACGCACTTGTTAGGGTTAAGCCTTAACCTATACTTAAAGAGGTGCTTGAATAGCTTTCTTAAATATGTCAAATGATCTCTAGGAGTGCGCAACTTGGTGACCATATCATCCACGTAGACTTTGATCTCCTTGTGCATCATATCATGGAACAAGGTTACCATGGCTCGCTGGCAGGTCGCCCTAATATTCTTCAAATTGAATGGCATGACATCGTAGGTGTAAGTTCCCCCAATGAGTGGTGAACACTATTTTGGATTTGTCTTCTTTAGCCATCTTGATCTAATTTTAACCCAAGAATCCATCCATAAAGGAGAAGAACATGTTGGTTATGGTGTTATCAATCAAGGTATCGATATATGGCAAGGGAAAATTGTCCTTTGAGCTGGCTCGATTCAAATCTCCATAATCGACACACATGCATACTTTCCCATCTTTCTGTTGCACGGGAACAATGTTGGCAACCTAGTCAAAGTAGGCTATGGTGGTAAGAAAATGGGATTTCAACTGCTTTTCTACTTCGTCTTTGTTTTTTAGGATAATCTTTGACTTTATCCTTCGAAGGGCCTACGACATTGGGGCATTCAGATTTAACTAGAATCCTACAAACAACAATCTCAATATCTACTCCTGGCATATCTTGATAATACCAAGTAAAGATTTCCTTGAATTCCTTCAATAGAGCCATGAGCTTGTCTTTCACATCTTTAGGAAAGTTCATCACGATCTTGACGGGTTTTTCTATCTCACCTTCATCGACTAGGTTTATCACCTCTATCTCCTCTATATTGGGCTTTGAACCTTCGCTCTCTCTGTTCAAAGCTTCTAGGATGTCTCGAGGTAAGTTCGGGACCTCCTTCATTCCTTCAATATCATGATCCAACTTTATTGTCTCATTCACATCATCTACACCTTCATTATGGCAAAAGGATGATGTACCCACTTGGGAATTAGAGCAGATCCTATAGAGCGGAACATATACAGAGAAACATAAGATAATTTGCACACTTATTTTCATAGAAAAGTAAATAAAGAGAGATGCAAGAATTTCCTGAATAATACGCTGAATATTTCATTAATGGATTATGGGTAGGGGGAAAACAAACTTCATGCCTAATAATTATAAAAGGGAAATGCTCTTTTTTGCTGTTTCTGGGAAAACAAACTGGGGAAATGAACAAGGAATACAAATAGAGCAGGAAATAACATAAGCAAGCAAAACAAACTAGATATGCTATCCCAACCCTCCTGGGTGATTAGGAGGCCCAATTACTCGATGATGGAGTACTCCTTACTTAGCTGGTGCAACCACAAAAAAAGGCTCAATGGTCCAAAGGTTTGCCATCTCGCCTAGCATCCTCAGTCAGATAGTAGAAGTCAGATATCTTTGGGAAATAAGATAGCGTTCATGGAGAACTCTTCGAGACAAAGCCAAATAATGCAAACTAGATTAGGCTCTTCATCTTCCAATTCCTTGAAAGGTTCTAGCATAATGACTTCGGTTGGAGCCGAAAAAGTGGTTCTAATATGGGGAATAGACATCCCTGAAGTGTCACACTTCCTCTTCTTGGCTTTAGAAGCTTGAAAGAGTTCTTTATAAGTGGGTTCGTACCCCAAACCGAATCTTCCTTTGTTATTTGAGAGTTCAACGAGAGCAAGGCTCCCACATCCTATGACTCTAAGGCCTTGGCCTAATTTGTAACCAAACTTGAGCATTTCTTTCACGACCATTAGAACTACTACAGACCAGATGGACTCAGGCTTTAAAGCATTATGGATCATGGAAACTAGCTTAAAGTTATGGAAAGATGCTTTAGGGAAGGCATTGGCATTGATGTAGGAGATAGATGTCTCCTGCAAGATAGTCATAGGCTCTTCAGTCATAATAATGATCAACTGATTTTCAGAGATGAACTTGAGTCTCCAATGAAGGGTAGACACGACTGCACCTACTATATGCAACCAAGGCCTCCCTAAAAGCATGCTGTATGGAAAGTAAGCCTTAACCACTTGGAAGTTGACCGTGAAGAATCTTAGGCTGATCTCAATAATTAGCTCAATTTTTCCATGCACTTCACAGTGCATGTTGTCAAAGGCTTTGATGACATAGTGCTAGGCTTAATAAGAGATACATCCACTTTCAGGCACTCAAAAGTGGCCATCGGGTAGATTTTTAGGGCTGATTATTGTCAATTAGCACCCTTGCGACAATCATGTCTTCACACTTGACCACGATTGACAGTTTTACAGAAGCAATATAAAACAAAATTTTATATTTTAATTTAAAGATCGTTGTACCACACAACCATGGATTCTAAATAGAACAAAATTGTGTACCTCTCTTAGCAATCCAAGCGTGTTGCCTCTCAAGGTATATCAAGAAAATATTTGAACTTCTATAGATTGCAACAATGTCCATCAACACATTGCAATTGACCCCTGAAGATTAGAGAATTACAATCGAGGTCCCATTACTTTTAATTTTATATCTATGTCCTTCGGCCACTAGGACTGGATTAATATCACTGTCATGTCCCTAGCTTATGTAACCCTTAATTTCTTGATTTCATAATTTCTATTGGACTCCAAAATATCTTTGAAAAACTCTTTAAATATATATACATATATACACAATATTATATATATGAAAAACATTTTTGAAAAATGTCACTGGCCAGTTTTGCTTTGAGTCCAACTTCAATATGAAAATCAACTGAATATACTATCTTCTTTAAAGACTGGTGGATTCATTGTTGAGTATTTACATATTTTACTCATTATACACATAAACCAACATGTCTGTATATAGCCTTTAAAATTAGCATCACCAGTTGACATTGTCAAAGTTATGTGCATAATAAAAAAATATTCACAAATCTCTGATGTTTGAGCACAATAGAAAATTTGTGATAGAAACCTTTTAATTAACAATGATTACTCCATAAGGTGCTCTTGATCGGATCCGATTCAGTGCATGTACTTGTTACATTACACCCACTTGTCTACTTAAAGTCACTACCTCAATGATGGAATAAATCATCATATCATATAGCAACACAACAAGTGTAGGCTTCAGTGATAATATTCAATTAATATCCACAATCTAGAACAATTTAATAATCTATGAAAAATCATTACTCCCTATCTTTGGTTCCTTAACCATTAACATGATTTTTCTACAGAGGTGACATCACAAGCCACATTTAAACAGTGAAATATAGCTATAAAAATTATGAATGTGAAAATAAAATTTTATTATCAAATAAAAATGCATAGTATTGTTTTTGAGGGCACATAATTCTAACAATCTCCCACTTGCACTTAAAACCAATCATACATGTATTTAATACCCATTGCTTCCAAATGTTTCTCAAACACCTCTTGAGACAATGCCTTTGTGAGTGGATCTGCAACATTATTGGCAGAGGTAATCTTTGTTATTGCTACATCACCTCTATGTATGATATCACATATCAAGTGATATTTACATGCAATATGTTTTGTCCTTTGATGAGCCCTTGGTTCTACTGCATTTGCAACAGCCCCACTATTGTCACAATAGATAGCAATGGGTGACTCAATAGAAGGAACAACTTCATGCTCTTGAATGAACTTGCAAATCCACACAACTTCCTTTGTAGCTTCACTTGCAGCTATATACTCTACTTCTATGATAGAGTCTGCAGTAGTATCTTGCTTGCAACTTCTCTAACTTATTGCTCCCTTGCCAAGTGTGAACACAAATCCAAAAATTGATTTTCTATCATCAATATCATATTGAAAATCTCAATCTGTATACCCTTGGACAGTTAGATCCTCACCACCAAACACCAAAAAGTAATGTTTGGTCCTATTTAAATATTTGAGGATATGTTTCACTACTGTCCAATGCTCAGAACCTGGATTGGATTGATATCTACTCACAATGCTCACTGCATAACAAATGTCTAGCCTAGTGCAAAGCATTGCGTACATGAGACTTCCTACAGCTGAAGCATAAGGACAATTTCTCATTTTCTCTCTCTCTTATTGTGTTTTAGGACACATTTGATTAGAGAGATGAACTCCATGTCTAAAAGGTGAAAACCCTTTCTTGGAATCTTGCATAAACCTAGCCAATATCTTGTCAATATAATTGACATGTGAAAGTCCCAATAACCTTTTCTTTCAGTCTCTAAACAATTTAATTCCATGTATATAGGACGCTTCACCAAGATCTTTCATTGCAAAGTGACTAGATAACCATACTTTTATAGATGACATTGCTCATACATCATTTCCAAAAAGCAGTATGTCATCTATATAAAGAATTAAAAATGTAATAGTGCTCCCACTAACCTTTTTGTAAACACAAGGTTCATCCATATTTTGTGAGAAACCAAATGATTTGATTGCCTCATCAAAATGGATGTTCCAACTGCATGATGCTTGCTTTAGGCCATATATAGGTCTCATCAACTTGCACACTTTTGATTCTTGACCATAAGATATGAAACCTTTTGGCTGGTCCACAAAAATTTCTTCCCGAATGTGTCCATTCAAGAAAGCTGTTTTAACATCCATTTGCCATATCTAATAATCATAATGTGCAACAATTGACAATAGAATCCGTATGGATTTTAGCATGGCTACTAGTGAAAAGGTTTCCTCATAATCAATTCTATCCTTTTGATTATACCCTTTTGCCACTAGCCTAGCTTTATAGGTCTCCACCTTACCACTAGGTCCTATCTTCCTTTTGTAGACCCATTTACAACCAATAGGCTTAATACCTTTTGTTTTGTCTACTAAGGTCCAAACTCAGTTGGTATACATTGAGTCCATCTCTGATTCCATGGACCTTTTCCAATTCTCAACATCTTTATCAGTCATTGCTTCTTGATAAGTAAAAGGATCATTATCATGCTCCTTTGACTCCATTAGATAAATCTCATTTAACAAAGTGAGTCTAACTGGAGGCCTAATAGTCCTTTTACTACGTCAACTCTCTTGTATTTTACTTGGTTCAGTATGCACTATTACTTGCTCTTCATTATTCTCATTCAACTCAACCATTGGGTTATCAGTTTGTTCATCAAGAGAAACTTTTGCTCTACTTTCATTTAAGCTATAATCTTCCTCAAGAAAAATAGCATTCCTACTCACAAGAACTTTTTGCTCACTAGGATTGTAAAAATAGAAACCAGTAGACATCTTGGGATAACCAACAAATAAACATCTATCACTCCTTAGTCCTAGCTTATCCATATGAGACTTTCTAACATATGCTGGACAACTCCATATCTTTAAGTGATTTAGACTTGGTTTCTTACCAATCCATAACTCATATGGGCTATTAGGAATTGATTTGGTAGGGACTTTGTTTAACAAATAAACAGCAGTCTCTAAAGCATAACCCTAAAATGAAATTGGCAACTCTGACATGCTTATCATGGAACGAACCATATCTAATAAGGTTCTATTTCTTCTTTCAGCTACACCATTATGTTGAGGTGTGGTAGGGGGAGTCAATTGAGAAATAATCCCATTTTCTTTTAGATATTCCTTAAATTGATCCAAGAGGTATTCTCCTCCTCTATCAGAGCGAAGAACTTTTATGCATTTACTAGCTTGTTTCTCAACCTAATTATGAAATTTTTTGAACTTTTCAAAGGATTCAGAATTATGTTTCATTAGGTACAAATAACCATACCTAGAATAATCATCAATAAAAGTAATGAAGTAATAGAAACCACCTCTTGCCATGTGATCCATAGGACCACAAACATCAATGTGTATTAATCCTAATACATCAGTGGCTCTGGCTCCCTTTCCTGTAAAGGGACTTTGGTTCATTTTCCCTTGTAAGCAAGGCTCACAAATTGGATAAGGCTTTACCTTCAAAAGATTTAATGGCCCATCTGTTACCAATCTATTGATTCGATCAATATTTATATGACCAAGCCTTAAGTGCCACAAATACGTAGGATTAACATCTCTTTTTCTTTTAAGAGACAACACACTGGTAGCAATATCATTCTCAACAGAATTAATAGAATTATCGATAGAACTCAAAAAATAAAGACCATCTTGTAAAATGCTAGAAGTTACAAATTTATTATTAAACTTAACAACTAGTTTAGAAGTAAGAAGAAATGAATATCCTGAACAACCAAGTTTTGAAACTGAAACTATATTTCTTTGCACTTCTAGCACATATAAGCAATCTTCTAAGACAAGATTTGTACTAGAAGATAATTCTAAATAAAAGGTTCCAATGGCAGTGGCTGCAACAATTGCACCAGTCCCCATCTTTAGGATCACCTCCCCTTCATTTAGCCTTCAAGTCTCCTTGAACCCCTGCAACATATTGCAAACGTGTGAGATTGTACCAAAATCTAAACACCAAGAATCAAATGGACCATCCATTAAATTTGTTTCAATAACGACCAAATTAGGCATACATTCTGCAAGTTTGTTATTCTTCAGAGAAGCCAAATAATGGCGATAGTTTCTCTTCCAATGACTAGGCTTACCACAATGGAAACAATTTCCTTTTGCTTTCTTTTTCTTAGTGTCCTTATTCACTTTGTCACCCTGAGCCTTATTGAATGACTGAGACCTTTTTCTCTTAAAGTTCTTACCCTTAGGCATCAACTCAAGAGAAGTATCAGATTTTTCAGCCGACATTACTATAGGCTTTTTTTCTTGATGAGATCCTTAGCTACTTTCAACATATTGAGCAGCTCTGACAATGTTACTTCCACCTTATTCATGTTATAGTTCATGATAAACTTTTTAAAAGAATCAGGTAAAGATGCTAGGATCGCTTCAACTTGGGTCTCACTATCAATTTTTGCACCAAGCATATCCAATTCATTGATGAAAGAAATCACCTTCAGGACATGTTCCTGAACTAGAGTTCCTTCCACCATTTTCGTGGACATGTGATTTTTCATTGTAGTTTGCCATGCACTTTTGCTTTGTTCTCCAAACATCTCTTTGAGGTGCAGCATCATATCTTGTGCTGTAGCTAGGCCTTGGCATTGTTTTTGCAACACATTGGTCATAAAGGCCATTATGTAGCATTTAGCCATTGCATCAGCCTCATGCCACTTATTAAATGCATCCCTCTGCTGCTCAGTGTCATCAACTAAAGCAAGTTCTGGTGCCTCAGTGTTAAGGACATGAGCCTATTTTATCAACAGTGAGGACAATGATTAAGTTCCTTTTCCAATCTACATAGTTTGGTCTGGACAATCGATTTTCATCTAGAATCTTAGCTAAGGGATTAAAATTGGTCATAATGAATCTGCAAAATAATATAAAATAATATTTTCACATACATATATCTATCAGATTTAGGTTTTTGAATAACTAATGGCACCTCCCACAAGAACAAAATATCATAGATTCCAAAAACAAAATATAACAATTTTATTCATAAATACTTCAAAGTGGGCATCGAGAACCCTTACCTTGCATGCTCCAATAATTTCTTTTGAAATATACTATGCACACCATATAAAGGCAAATAGACATGGCACAGATTTTTGTTGTTCTCCATTTCTCCGAATAAAAACAAATAACATATCACATATATCAATCACGACATATAGGAAATAAATCTCAGCAAACATACTGATACAAATAACAATTCAAAATCCATGATTAAGTGTGGTTTGCTCTGATACCACTAATAGTTTTGCAGAAGCAATATAAAACGAAATTTTATATTTTCATTTAAAGATTGTTGTACCACACAACCATGGATTCTAAATAGAACAAAATTGCATACCTATCATAGCAACCCAAGCGTGTGCCACCCAAGGTATTCACATCTCTCTCTCTCTCTCTCTCTCTCTCTCTCTCTTTGTTTCTTTTTGGGTTTTCAAAAGACTGCAGTATCACTCAGTAGTTTTGATGGCTAACAACTGATATGATTTTTTTTCTAAATCTTATTTTTATTTAAGACTTCTAAAAACCCAAGAGAGAGATTGGACGTGGGATCCTTAGGGATCCTAATCTTCAGCTGTAGGATTAATCAATAACTTTTTGAATGTTATTGACTTATCTTGAAACTCTTTCAAAATTACTTCTTAATTTTCTCAACCATATCAAGAAAATATTTGAACTTCTACAAATTAGACATTGCAATTGACCCCTGAAGATTAGAAAATTACAATTGAGGTACATTACTTACAATTTTATATCTATGTCCTTCCACCACACTATATTCCCACAAGCCCCTAGGATTATATTAATATCACTATCATGTCCCTAATTTATGTAACCCTTAATTTCTTGATTTCATAATTTCTATTAGACTCCAAAATATCTTTGAAAAACTCTTTAAATATATATATATATATATATACAATATTATATATACGAAAAACATTTTTGAAAAATGTCACTAGTCGGTTTTGTTTGAGTCCAACTTCAATATGAAAATCGACTAAATATACTATCTTCTTTAGAGACTGGTGGATTCATTGTTGAGCATTTACATATTTTACTCAAATACACACATTACCCAACATGCCTGTATATATAGCCTTTAAAATTAGCATCACCAATTGACATTGTCAAAGTTATGTGCATAATTAAAAAATATACACAAATCTCTCATGTTTGAGGACAATAGAAAAATTGTGATAGAACAACCTTTTAATTCATAGTGATCACTCCATAAGGTGTTCTTGATCGGATCTGATTTAGTGTATGTACTTGTTACATTACACCCACTAGTCTGCTTAAAGTCACTGTCTCAATGATGGAGTAAATCATCCTATCATATAGCAACATAACAAGTGTAGGCTTTACTGGTAATATTCAATTAATATACACAATCTAGAACAATTTAATAATCTATGAAAATCATTACTCCCTGTCTTTGGTTCCTTAGCCATTAACATGATTTTTTTTACAAAGGTGACATCACATGCCACATTTAAACAATGAAATATACCTATAAAAATTGTGAATGTGAAAATAAAATTTTATTATCAAATAAAAGTGCATAGTATTGTTTTTAAGGGCACATAATTCTAACAACGATATGCATGGCCAAGGTATGATCTCTACCTTCTGGAGGCAAGTCATCATTGAAAAAGAAGACTTGGTTGGTGGCCAACACCAATGATACCATACCCTCAAAGGAGGAGTCTGTAATATAGGTAGGAACTTGTGTTTCCTTCAACACCTTCAATACTGCTTCATGATGGACCTTAGAAGATAGCAACATGGCTAAAATAGAAATCTGAGATGGAGATTTGTTGAACTGTTGAATCACACTATAATTGGCCTTTTAGATGGTTTTCAAGAATTCCTCAGCTTCTTCAATGGTGACCCTATTCCTAACTGGCTCAGCGTGCTCTTGCCAATTTCTTTCCACCTTTTTTCTAATCCTTCAGGAGTATAATGTCGACCACTCCTAGTGAATCCGACTAGGCCTGAAGAGATATTAGAGCAAACTTCTTCCTTTCTAGTTCAAATGGAAATCAGAGTTACATCTTACTTCCATGGGACAAGATGGCTATCTTGGTAAGGAAAAGGCTTCAACATGCGGATGACCACACTTTCTTGAGTCTGCAGAATTGGTGCCAGGGAGAACATCTTCAGACTAATGATGACTGGGCAAGGTAGAGCAGCTTCTAAAGCTTTTTGGCCAAGAGCCCTAGAGATTCCTTGGATAGACCTTGGCAGGACTAAAGGGCTAAAACCTCGAATGGCTGGGACGATAAGGGTTCCCTTCTAGATAAATCCTAGAGATGGCTCTACGACTGCAGGCAGTGCCAAGACTAGAGGAGTAAAACCTTCAATGCCTGACATGGCTTATCCTTTCTTTAGAGTTGGCACACATGAATCCATAGGTGATTTTGTAATCTCTTTGATAACGACCAAAGTCGGGGGAGCCGAAGGAATCTTACACAAGCATTCTCACAAGTATTCATCCCAGTCTTTCCTTGATCCTATCATCACAGTGTTATGACTAGCTCCCACTTAGGTACTTGGAGGGCATAGGATGGCTGCCATGCAAAAGCTCCTTCACATGGATTCTCTTTCAATCCAAATGATACCATGGTTGGCTAGACTCTGAACTTGTGCTCGGAGCACTCTACAATTGAATAGGGCATGTCGGTCCCCACTATTACAGAATAAGCAGACTTCCTAGTCAAAGCCTAGAGCTCTTATGTTCTCGAGAACAATGTGACTTTCTTGGGCTAGAGCCCATAAGATAGCTTTCCAAGGGAATGAGAGGGATGAGAAATCAGGGATCCTCTCCTCTACTATAGAGATAGCATTCACATTCCCTTCCTGATAAGGAGGCAAGAGGTTAATGATTACATTTTGACCGGCCATGTTGTCGAACTGCACTAACTTGTTATCGATGAGATCTTGGATTCAATGTCTCAAATGTATGCATTCTTTAAAAGTATGCCCTTCAACCCCAAAATGGTGCTCACATTTCTTGGATGGGTCAAAACCGAGTAAAGGAGGACCGTTTTTGGGTTTTGCGAATATTGTAGTCACTAGCTTCTTCTCCAATAGATAATCATAAAGCTCTGCCATGGCCATGCGTAACAGAGAGAATTTCAACGATTCCACCTTAGGATATTGGGGTGGATCAGGCTTTCCCCTCTGATTGAATGCTCGATAAGGTTCTTGAGCTAGTTGAACCTATTGCTAATAAGGTTAGGTATTTGGGGCTGTATAAGCAGAAATAACACCCCTCATTCCTTCAAGCATTTTGTCAATCATATGAACATCGGCTTCCTCCCCCTTGCGGCCAGTTTCCTTTTTCACCTGTTACTTTATCATAGAATTTTAGGCCTCAGGGTCGATTATTTTCTTGCACCTAATATCCTTATCAACAATAGGCTCCCCAACAAGAATCAGGCTTGCAAAGTGAGTGACTTGGGCACTAATCATCTTCTCATAGTAAGGAGGCTTGAGGTTATCAATGAACCATTTGATCATTTCGTCTTCCATCATAGGAGGAAGTACTTGGGTGGTTAGTTCACGCCACCTTTAGGCATACTCACGAAAAGATTCCCCACTCTTCTTTTTTATCCTCTGATGAACTATCCAGTCTGGTGCTATCTCAGTATTGAACCAATAATACTCTAAGAATGCATTGGCCATCTCTCTCTAGCTAGAGGTCTTTTCTAATCTCACAAACCATGTGGCTACGGGGCCAGTCAAGCTATCAGGGAAAACCTAGCAAAGCAACAGATGATTGTCTCCATAAGGTGCCATCTTCCTATAGAACATGCACAAATGGGCACAAAGATCACCAGTGCCATCATACTTGACAAACTCGTGTGCCTTGAACTTGGGAGGCATAATGAGCTGGGGGAAATTGCTTAGACTATCTAGATCGACACTTCCTCAGGCGCTAGAGCCCTCTATGATACAGATTTTCTCAATCAGGGTCTCCACTTGACCTTTGACCTGATCGTAACCAAACTCTGAGGTCTTATCCTTAGAAGGATCCACTTCTTGGTTATTCCCTTGTGGGGTGAATGGTGGTGTGGCCCTGATTTGGATTTGAAGGTGGCCGATTCTTGTTTTCAAAAGGGGGTGCAGAGCCTTCTAGAGTGGGACTGGATGAGTCTTAGTTCCCTCCTACAACCAGCTATTGCATCAAGCACATTATTTCTGCCATCTGTTCTTTCATCTGTATGAACTTGGCAATACTTACTTCAAAAGCTAAAGGGTCACTAGTAAATCTCTCTAGCACAAGACCTAGTGATAATGGGATCACAACGTGATGATAATTTAGATTGTTTCCTTTGAGCAATCTTTTCTCTTTAGGATCCTAGAAAGGAAAAGAATGGGATGAGAGAGAAATGGGTACATTTGAAAATTTGACAATGTGGAAACACAAAACAAACCCAAAGTTAGTTTATGTTCTTGGTCATCTAAAAATCACCTATCTTTTTCAAAATATTGGCTTAGACCCTTGATTGGGTATTTGTCACGTTGAGTTTCTATAGTCATGTGGAATTAATGCATAAGCTTGGCAAGTAACCAGAACTTTCATATCATGCTCTAAATTGCGGGATGAACCCTTCTCTTTTGATTACATGGAAAAGTAATGTCTTTTACAAAATTTGGCTTTTTACAATGCCCCAAGATCATGGGCTATAGAAAATGGCTCCAACAGTGGGCCTTTTACAATACAAGGAAATTCAAATTTACAATGAAAAGCTTCATTCTTGATAGCTTGGTCTTCTTGAAGAAGATCTTGAACCTTGGCAATGTCCTCCTTGGTGCGGAGTTTTGGCTACTTGCCACAAATTTTATCTGTACACATTTACATGACGAAGCTATTAGTGTATACATGCATGCCCTTGTAGGGTTGGAAACCCTTAGGGACCAGGTATGATCTAATGTGTAAGAAACGAGGTTGCTTTTCCCTAGGGGTTAATCACAGATGCTATGAAAAAAGGATGGATAGAACCTAAAGTAAAGCATGACTCTTTGGTGCATGCAAAAAGGGCAAACCTGCAAACAGAAACTGGACACTTTCCCCTTGACTCATTTTGAAAACAATCCTATGAAGGATATCCTGCCCTAGGCTAGGATGTTCACTCGGATTTGGCTCTTCCTAATCCTCACAGGTTTGACATAGTCTAGGCCAACTATATGAGACTCGGCTTAATTGGTAAGTTGGTCCTATTCTTAGGGGGGACCTCGATCATCTAATCCTTCCCTTCATAGAAGTTGTGGGATAGAGCGGATAAGGGGGCCTTTTCAGCATAATCCTGTACACCTATGGAACTAAGAAAAGCCTACAATTCAGCATCTAGTAACTATCTAAGGTGTATGCATCCAACATTTGCCTTCAACGCTGAGTCTGGGTTTGACCCAATATGAGGGGTGATGTCATGCATTTTGAAATGAAAGGAGAAAGACTTTCCAAATGCAACAGATATAAGCACAGATAAATGTGTAGTAGAAATTAAATCTTACTACCCTAGGTTCACACATGTGAAGGAAAGTTGTAAAGCACGCTTTAAGAAAGTAGTAAAGCTTCACACATATGAAAATATCTCAAAGCTGGTCTTTGGAAAACCATTTGAAAAAAAAATTTGGAAAATATTTTTAAGTTTTGAAAATAGTTTACTAGGATATAGTAAAAGCAGTTTTCAAAAGGAACGCCCCGGAGGCTAATGCCAATTTCAATGTTTTTGAAGGCCAATGTCCAAAGATTATGGTTTTATCCAAAGCTCTAAAGGCTAAACTCTCTAAGTATCCCTAATGGAGTCACCAGTCTATCGACACCTTGCAACTGCTCAACTACCCATCGTGGCAACGCTTGTGTGCCTTTCCATCTATCTTGGCCTCAGTGCGAGAGATGATGGTTTGGAGGTGTGTCGTACTTCGGATGTGTGACTGGAATCTAACTCGATTTTAAGGATATTAACAAGGGTAAATGAAGTCATCACCAATCATTGGGTTTTTCTAAATGTGATTGGTCACCTGAATCTATTTGATTTTATTACCAATCCTAGGCTAAGAAAAAGGTCGTTTTTCCTAATCTAATGTGGATGGGTAAAAACTCTTGATTCTTGAGTTTGGAAGTCTGGTTACGTGTAGGGAAGGTGTTAGGCACCCAACAACGCCTGTTCGTAGATAGTGATTTGTTTTGGCAAAATCATAATTTTTAGACATTGGCAATTGAAAACAAGCTATCAGCATTAGCTTTCAAGGCTTTAAATGTGTTGGGCTTTGAGGTTTGGTTTCGGAATGGGTGTGATCTCGGTCGATGCTTTCCAAGTGTGCTTGGAATTTTTGCCAAATTTTCACAACAAAAATCTGGCAAAATTTCACCTTATTTTGGTGGTGAGAATCCAATAGCGCTTTGCCTCAAATGCATCATAGCATGCCAAATGTTATTCTTACCAAGCTTTCGATGTAACAATAAGGCAACAGGAATGCCATATTTTCACGGTGAAAATCTGGCAGACTTTCTCGTTTGGTGTGATATGGCGCACCAGCAGAGTTTTGCATTTATGTATATGACGCATATTGACATGCTCATACTGTGACAAACCAAAGCCCTGCAAAGCATCAAGCATGTTGATGCATGTCGCATAAACCAGGAAACCAATGTCACTTGGTGACATGAATCGAGACAATCACACCGCAATGATCATGCACACAATATAGCATGAATATGCTCCTATGGCAATCGCCTTAAGCGCATACCCACACTACAAGGTCAAAAGCTCTCATGACTAGAGAGGGTCACTCACATAGGCATGAGAGTCCATCATACAAAGTGCACAATCACCCCTATACTAGTTGATATAGATATACATACATCATACACAATGTAACCACACAGAGTGGGAAAGAAAATTAGGCATTGCCAACATTCCATGGGTATGGCCCAACAAGGTACAGCAGACGTAAAACAAACATGGTCATACCTAGGTAACGTGACCCAAGCAAGGAGCAGGAAAAGTAAATGGGTACAAGGAGAGGGGAAGCCCTAATACGTGCTCTAAAGAAGAGGCTTAAAGGGAGGAAAAGAGAAAACCGCTCTGAAGGGTCTAGGCCCTCTAATCTACTGAACATTGCCCTTTGTGGGCTTGCATCCTTGCCCTTTTTGCTCGCACCTAGGAGGTCACACCCTTACTCCAAGCATCCTCTCTCCATGTGTGTACATGCAAAGACAAAAGAAATAAGCCAGCAAACAAGCAAAGAAACAAATGGAAGGGAAAGCATGCTAAAGAAAAGTTAGGAAAAGATGCCAAATGGGGGCAAACAAACATGTGAAGCACACAACGAGGCAAAGAAACATGTTATCAAACAAACCAGGTGTTCATAGTTCCATTGGATTGGAGTACGGACAACACACAAAATCATGCATGAACATGTAAGCAAGTGTGCAAAGATGCAAAGAAGTGAAGAAAGCAAAATGAGTGGCACAAAGCAAGCAAGGCAAGCATATCAACATGGCACGGAGTGGAGAAAGGTGTGAATCAAGCACACCAACACTATGGAGGTGTATCTCACATGTGGTTACATCCAAACAAGCCCTAGGAGGGACGGATGCAACCACACAAGCAAGTTGTCCCAAGGACTGACAAGCATAAGCCCATGGAAGGCGCAAAGCATGGCAAAGCCTAGATCTAGAGAGGCTAACATGGAGATAAAGCATAGAAGCAAGCAAACAAACATAAACATGCAACGGAAATGATCCAAACCCTTTGATATAGGCCTAGGTGTGTGGATCTAGATCTACACCCCACTAATAAGGGCCAAAATGCAAGAAAGAGAGATATCAAGGGACAAAAGGGGCTAAAGTAGCATGTGGCATAGCAACCAACATGGATTTGAGCACACAAGCATGGCAAGGAGCACGTAAGCACATAGATGTAAGTATAGGGACATAGATCTAAGCACTAACATGTAGATCTAAGCATAAACATGGCAAAGTACACATAGGCATGTAGATCTAAGCATAAACATGGCAAGGAGCACAAAATCATGTGGATCTAAGCACAAACATTAAATTTATACATATCCTAGGCCAACAACATCAAAGAGATAAATCATGACACAAGCAAAGAACCATGCTAGAAAAACTATAAAGACATGCTAGGAAGCAAGAACATGCTAGGAAAAGAAATAAAGGCATTTTATTAAGCAAGATAAAGCTAGGAAAAGCTATAAAGAGAAAAGGGTGTGGATTGTAGCTAAAAGCTACACCCACACCCCTTAACCTCAAATCCAAGATATGGAACCAAGGAGAGGAAGATTGGATGCAAGAACACTACCTTGATGATTGTAGAGAAAAGAGGAGAATCTAACGTGTTTAAAGGTGTTTGGATGTGTTTGGGAGAGAAATTAGAGAGAGGGGAGAGAGAGAATCTGCCTAGAAATTGCCCAAAATCCTTTTTTTTTTTATTTACAAAATGAGGGGTCTGGGGGCATTTATACTAGAAATATGACCCTGCGGCTTCTAGTGCACCTTGTAGGGCCACCGGCCACCCTGTTGACATCAGCAGTTTTGGCCTTTTCTTGGTTCAACTTTGGAAACATATTTGAAGGTCTTCCCAAACTCGAATTGAGATGATCTTGGTGTCCCTGGAAATCCCTAGATGTCTAGTTTCTAGAACACTAAATAAATTGAAAATCTAAAAATTGGATAAAAAGTTATGACCTTGAGAAGCATGCTAACGTGCTTTTCATGATTTTCTAGATATCTCAACCATTTTAACTCCGATTTTGACCCATGAATACTTGTTAGAAAGGGAATTTGATAATCTTCGTAATGGTGCTGGTCCCAACCCATTCTAACAGTTGGATCAAAATTAGGGTTTCTAGTATCTAGGAGTCAACCTCGGGTCAAAGTTGGCAAAAATCACCGAGTAGCACGGGTTTGATGTAGAAACATGAAAAATGTCATTTTAGGATGATTTTAACTGACTTTTACTTTTGGTCAAACTTGGGTTAACCAAGGACATTTTGATCTATTTGACCTAAAATGGCATTTCGAGTGCTCCGATGCCCGAACAGGTTACACCACGTCAATTTAGATGTTTCCACGATCCCATGGAGAAAAGATAATATTTTTGGAATTTTCAGGATTCGGCACGCAAATTGAAGGCAGAAAAAATACAATGTCTACAAGCCCCTTTCAAAATGCCTAGCCTTCCTTGCTTCTGTGTCAACCATGTATGGAGCAAAGTGGGATAATTCAACAAATTTTTGCTCATACTCATACACTAATTGAGTACCTTATGCTATGCAAATGAACTTAGCTTCCTTTTAGACCATCAAACTATTGGGAGAATAACTCTTACGAAAGAGTTCAACAAAATGCTGCCAAGTTATAACTTCTCTCCCATGTGTCCTCTCTATGGACTCCCACCACTCCAATGCATCACCTTTTAATACAAAAACAGCAAGGATAACTCGTTGCTCATCACTAACCTCTATTGCCCTAAAGAGCCTTTCTATCTCCTTAAGCCAATTGTTAGTCTCTACTGGATCCTCTATACACTTGAAAGCAAGTGGGTCAAGCTTTCTAAACTTCTCCAGAGCACTAGTCAGATTGGTGGCTCCTACTTGATGTTGCACCATCTTTGTTAAGCCATGAATGGCCTTAATTATAACCTGAAGATTAGTGATTCCTGTTGATATCGTATTTTGTCCACCCTTGATTTGCGTGCCGAACTCCAAAAAATCCAAAAATATCATTTTCTCTCTATGAGTCCATGAGAGCATCTAGAATGAAGTGGCACAACCTTTTTGGGCACCTAGTCAGCCCTAGGTTTGACCAAAGGCCAAACAAGGTCTAAACTCTTGCAAAACAACATTTTTTATAGTTTTTCATCAAACCCAAGCTTATCGAATATTTTTAACAACTTTGGCCAAGTTTGACTAAGCTTGACCCGAAGTCGATCTTAGGTGGGCCCAAAAACCCTAATTTTGATCCGGCTGTCAAAACGGTTTGAAACCAACACCATTATGAAGATTATCAAATTCTCATTCCAACGACTATTCATAGGATGAAATTGGAGTTAGAATAGCCGAGATATCACGAAAACCGGGATAGCGCACCAATCGATGCACCACAAACTTTCAAGAGCCATAACTTTTGAACCGACTGTTGGATCTTCAAGTTCCATACCTTTTCAAAAATAGGAAGTCAAGACCTTTCCAAAAGTGTCAAGATCAACCCAATCAGAGGAAGTTGAGGCTGGCAGCCCTTGAAGGGCCGCCACCTCGTAAAGCGTGCTGGGGCTAAAATAGCCCCAGACACCCCACTGACCAAGGGAGACGACATTTTTTCTAGGTTTTTCTTAATGCCCAACTTCTCTACACGTTTTTTCTCTCTTCCAAACATTAAAAAACACAAAAAAAAAAAAAAAAAAAAAAAAAAAAAGAAAAAAAAAAACCCAAAAACCACATAAAAGCTTCTTGATTCTTCCCTCTTCACCGAAGAACACAAGATATTGTTCTTATACCAAATCTTCCTTTCCTTGGTTCTACACTTTGGATTTGGGGTTTAGGGGTGTGGATGTAGCTTTTTAAGCTATCACCCTGTCACACCCCGAACCCAAGTATAAAGATAGGCACATGACAACTGCTGCACACTTATAAAGTAAGCACCCTACAAGTGTGCAAGGCCTTCTTAGTAACTAAAATTTATCCTCAAAAATTAATTCAAATAAATTCAAAATACCTCAACAAATTCTTTATGAATAGATCTCCAATAATTTAATAGGAACAAAATCCAAACCCCATATACATAATGCCAATTGGCCAAAAAATATAAAACTATTAGAAAGCCATCCAATCCCAAAATTACTAAGCTTCTTTTCCTGCTCATAACACAACATCATAACTCCCAAAACTTGTTATCCTTCACAATCTGAAATTGAAGGGAAAAAAAGGGGTGAGCTGGCAACTCAATAAGTAACCAAAATTTTAATAAGTTCTATCAAGCAATAGATCTATAAAGTAATAAGATGTAATATGAGTCTTCAAAAGTTATAATATACCATGGGTTTTCAAAAATAACTAAAGAAGTTCCATAGTCGTAAAATAATAAGTTGCAAATAAAGCACATACTTTAATCTTACAAATATATCATAGATGGTTTAGAACGTAGTCTGTTTTCCATATATCAAACTTATAGCTTACAATAAGTTCCAAAAATACATATGCAGTTTTAATGACCCAAAATAGTTCAAATACTCAAACATTTCCAAAATCAAAGATGTAAATTTAAGGACTCATAATAGTTCAAATATTCAAACATAATTCATATTCTTAATAATCTTATGACTATGGTCATGCTATATCCCCGTGACTAGGCATCAGAGTACCAATGCATAACCCCCATTGGTTTAGGTATTAGAGTACCAATGAATGACACCCATTGGCTGGGTATCCGAGTACCAATGAATAACCCCCATTGGTTTGGGTATCAAAGTACCAATGAATAACCTCCATTGGCTAGATATTAAAGTACCATCAAAGTACCAATGAATAACCCCCATTGGCTGGGTATCAGAGTATCAATGAATAATCCCCATTAATGAATAACCTCCATTGGTTTGGGTATCAGAGTACCAATGAATAACCCCTATTGGCTGGGTATCAGAATAAATTCATAGTCAGATTGTTCATAATCATCTATATGAAATCACATTTCTGACAAAACTATATCTTATTCAAATATATATATATATATAATCATATATTGAATATTTAAATCTATTTGTGATATTTCTATAATTCTTTACTTTAAATCAATATAGCTAAAAAACAATTAAATAAAATAAATCTTATATTCAATGCTCATGTATATTTGTGAAAATTCTTTATTCTTTAATTTGAATCAGTATAGCTAAAAACAATGAAATGAAATACATCATATATTCAGTAATCAGATATATTTGTGATAATTCTTTACTTGAAATCAATAATACAATAGAAATAAATTGTAACGACCGTAAACAAATTTTCAGTAGTTAAAATATGCAAAGGTAAAACTAATTAGAATAAGGTTACTTACCTCAACTAGCATACAACAAAAAAATTTCTTCTTAATCCTTCCTCTAAAATCCTTAGATATCACCTCAAGGGTGTAGTCAATCCTTCTCTACTTTAGTCCTTTGAGTAGTCTCCTCTCTCAAAAAAATATCTCCATATACGTTCACTTAATAAGCTTATATATAGCTAGGGTTTCAACCTCATTTTCTAAAACTCCCTTATAATTATAAATTATAAAATTGGTCCCACACAAGTTTACTTAAATACCCCTCCTTTTAAAATCTTTTTTTTTTCCGGGTATTACACATCCACACCCCTAACCTTCTAAATTTTATTTCTAGCATTTCTAGCATTTTTCTCAACATGTTTCCTATTTTATTGGTGTTTCTAGCTTAAATCTCTTTGTTGTTATGTCTTATGCCATTTTTGTGCTTAGATCTATGTTCCCATATGTTCATATGTTTAGATCTACATATTTAGGGTTTTATGCCATGTTTTTCTATGTTTTGCTCCTCTTTTTTGCTCTATGTTGATGTTAGGGTTACATGCTCACATGCTTGATATCATGTCTTTGGTTATGTCTTGCTTGGATCTACATGTTTGTATGCACGTTCTATGCTCCTATGTCTATGTCCAAGTCTTCACATGCTTGTATGCTTGGATTCATGTTCTTCCATGTTTATGTGCTAGATTTCCACATGTTTACATGTATGTTCCTGTGCCTATGTGTCTAGATCTATGTTTCCACATGCTTGTGCACTTGGATCTACATTCTCTACATGCTCTATGCTATATTCTATGTGCTTGTGCACTCCATGCCATGTTTGTGTGCCTAGACCTAGGCTATGTTTGTCATGCCATGTGCTGTTGTAGCCCTTTTGTCACTTTATCTTTCTTTCTTGCATTTTGGCCTAGTGATTAGGACCCAATCTAGACCTTGTGGTCTTTGTCATCGTTCATACACCAAGGCCCACATAAAAGGGTTTGGATCACCCATTTTGCATGTCTATGCTTGCTTGCTTCTATGCTTTATGCTTGTGTTAACCTCTCTTGTTCTAGGCTTTTCCATGCTTGACGCCCTTAGAAAGCGTGTGGTTGTATGGTTACATCTGACGCCCATGAAGCCCTATTTGGATACAACGACTTGGGACGCATTGCCATGATGCTGGTTGCTTCGTGCATACCTTTCCCCTTTTCCACTTTGTGCAATGATATGCTTGCCATGCTTATTTGTGCCACCCATTGGCTTTATATGCATCTTTACACTCTTGCTTACATGTCCATGCATGAGTCTTGCTTGCTAGTGTGTCATCCATGCTTCAACACAATGAAATTATGGACATTTGATCCAAACCTATATTTGTCCCTCGTGCACGCCACCTTTTTATGTGTTCTCTTTCTTGTTTGCCTTTTCGTTCGTTTGTTTTCTTCCTCACTTGTTTGCTTGCCATGCCTATCATGCTTATTCGCTTTATGCACTTTCATATGCACTTCATATCTTTTCCTTCCATTGCTTATCTGATGGTTTCTTGTCTTTGCCTTTGCATGTACACACATGAAGCGAGGATGTATGGAGCTAGGGCATGGTCTCCTAGGTGCAAGCAAAAAGGGCGCAAACGCAAGCACATAGATAAGCCAAACGGCTGTATTCAGTAGGTTTAGGAGTTTAGCCTTTTCCATTTGGTTATGTACTCTTTTAAACCCCTTCCTTCCTCCTCCCTTTCTCTCTTAGATGGTTTGTATTGGTATATCATGCCTTGTACCATTCGTCCTCATCTCTAGAGTATGGCAACCCCTGTTTACTTTTCTACACCTATATTTTGGGCCATGCTCTGGGGATGTAGGCATTTACTTTCCTACTTTATGTGCTTACATTGTGCATAATGTATGTATATATACCTACTCCCACCCCCCCCCCCCTTTTTCGCTGTGATTGTCACAATCTGTATCACCTAAGGCAAAGCGATGCCTAATTTCCACTGTGAAAGTAAGGTGACAGGTAGCCCTCATAAGTAAGATTTTAAATGTCCCTAAAGGTGAAGACCAAACACATAAAAAGTGCAACAATCATTCCTACACACTTTTGAAAAAACACTATGAAAGGTCAAATAATTCTAATACTAAAATTCCTCATGATCTCACGCTTGTTCGAAAATCATCTCAAGATTAAACCTATAAGTCTACAGAATCATAAACCTATGCTTTGATACCATATGTAACAACCCAAGGAAAAGCACTAGCCAAATCTGTGTTATACCTTAAAAGGACTGGTCACAATTGAGGTTCTTTGTAGTTATTAATAAAGCCTAGTTCAACTCAGTATATGCCCAATGTGGGACTCATCACACACCCACGCATATCACATAATCAATCAAATTGGGGCATCATATATGATTATTATATTTCTACATGAAAGAGTCTATAGTAAACCCTAGCAAATATTTAGAACTCTAATCTATGTTTTTTTATGGCTTAATCACTTTTAAAAACTAATGATATTAGTCCAAAGTGTAAATGATTAACGAATTTCCATATAACAAAATTTATACTATAAAATTCAAAACAAACTAGAGCAAAATGGAAATAAGGAGTAAGCAAGCATACTAAACCAAACACTAAGAAGTTTTTAGGAAGAGGAAAACCCGTAAGACCCCGGAAAAACCTCTTCCCCGACCACTAGACAAGATAGTTGCAGTACACAAAAACACTATGAACCCTCCAAGCCCACAAGTCTATATGTACTTGAGCCCTCCAAGTTCTAGCTAGCAACCAATTACTTTGAGTTCTTTTTCTTTCTAGCTTACCGAAGAACCTCTATTGAACCACTAATGGAAAAACCACCAAAATGAATTGGATTTTGAATGTGGCTTCCCAAGTTTCCATGAACTTTCAATTAGCTCATAGGGCCTGTGTTTATAGGTGAGATAAAGGAATACAAAATCTCAATCAAAGATTGAAAAAGATGGAAAAGAGATGATGGAGTATGCTTTTTCTCAAACCAAAAGCTCTCTCTTTTCTTACACTCAAAGTGGCATCTCTAGGATGTCTATCTCCGCAACTAGGATTTGTTAAGACCACTATCAAAAGCTCTTGCCACGCATCACAGCTATGTGTGTGTGTGTTGTGTTGGCAGATATACACTGGCCAAAAATGTAGAGAAAGCAAAGTGCAAAGATCATGCAACTCATGACCTTGTTGTTGCTTGGGGTCGCAAGATGGTCGTGACTTGCCCAGTTAGCACTCTGATCACATCCTGTCATGTGTGTCTTGCAGGCTATCCAAGTTGCCTGAGGCCTTCTAAGGTCACGAGATCACTAAGAATGTAGCTTTCCAAAATAGGTCTAAATATACTTGAGCCCTTCAAGTTCTAGCTAGCAACCAACTGCTCCGAGTTCTTTCTCTTTCTAGCTTGCCGAAGAACCTCCATTGAACCACTAATGGAAAAACCACCAAAATGAATTGGATTTTGAATGTAGCTTCCCAAGTTTCCATGAACTTTCAATTAGCTCACAGGGCCTATGTTTGTAGGTGAGATAAAGGAATACAAAATCTCAATCAAAGATTGAAAATGATGGAAAAGAGATGATGGAGTATGCTTTTTCTCAAACCAAAAGCTCTCTCTTTTCTTACACTCAAAGTGGCATCTCTTGGATGTCTATCTCCTCAACTAGGATTTGTTAAGACCCTTATCAAAAGCTCTTGCCACGCATCACAACTAAGTGTGTGTGTGTTGTGTTGGCAGATATACACTGGCCAGAAAATGTAGAGAAAGCATAGTGCAAAGATCATGCAACTCACGACCTTGTTGTTGCTCAGGGTCGCAAGATGGTCGTGACTTGCCCAGTTAGCACTCTAATCCTAACATCCTGTCATGAGTGTCTTGCAGGATATCCAAGTTGCCTAAGGTCTCCTAAGGTCGCGAGATCACTAAGAATGCAACTTTCCAAAATATCAAATGAGTATCAAGTACATCTACTCCAAATTACAATTATTCCTCGAAAAGATACATAAAAATAATAAATAAATACATGAAAATTTGTCATTGAATAAAGCCAACAAACATGAACTTCTCACCACATAATCTAAATTGCAAATCACAATAACAAACTACCAAATTTGTACTAAAAATATTGACTTTGACCCTTTCAATCACAATAACTATTAAATAGGTACTGGAAAATTAAATCTAGACTCATAAAACCACTGCATACTCTTGGTGCAATGGTCACTCCACAAGTATAAGTGCTTGTGGGGTGCAAGCGGGGGCAAGGGCCGGGTTTAAGTCTCCAAAAGGGAGTTTCACACACATATACAGTTAAATTAAGTTAAAGTAGAATTTCTATCCTAAAAAAAAAAAAAAAAAAAAAAAAAAAAAAAAAGAGTCTAGGCTCATAATGTAGAAATAGTCCACAAGTATTATACTGGATAAGCATACAATCCATCTTAAAAAATCCTCAAACTAAAAGCAACAATATTCAAACAAATATATATATATATATATATATATAAAAAAAAAGGCCTTTGATTGATCTTTATGATCCATTAGTTTTGGCAGGTGTGGTGGTAGGATGGCTTGGTAGTAGGACTGAGGGGCCATAATTGAAAATCCATATTGAAAGCAAAAAGCTCAGATAGTGTAAAACACTATAACTTGTTTAGATCTCCAATTTTTACAACTCGGCTAATTGCTTTTACTCTAACTTATTTAAGTACAGAACAAGAGTAAATGATACGCAATAATCGAACTACTCTCTAAGCCATAACCACAAGCAAGTAATGATAAACATAAAGCTTAAAAAGTAAGAGAAGAGAGATGCAAATACAAGATAATACAGAAACGTGTTATTGAAGAGGAAACCGAAGTAATCGGCAAAAAACCTCTCCACAGCCCTCCAAGCCAAAATCGATCCACTAGTGAATAAAGTTGAAGTGCACAAATATCAAAAAGATCCTTGAAGCCTANAAAAAAAAAAAAAAAAAAAAAAAAAAAAAAAGAGTCTAGGCTCATAATGTAGAAATAGTCCACAAGTATTATACTGGATAAGCATACAATCCATCTTAAAAAATCCTCAAACTAAAAGCAACAATATTCAAACAAATATATATATATATATATAAAATAAAAAAGGCCTTTGATTGATCTTTATGATCCATTAGTTTTGGCAGGTGTGGTGGTAGGATGGCTTGGTAGTAGGACTGAGGGGCCATAATTGAAAATCCATATTGAAAGCAAAAAGCTCAGATAGTGTAAAACACTATAACTTGTTTAGATCTCCAATTTTTACAACTCGGCTAATTGCTTTTACTCTAACTTATTTAAGTACAGAACAAGAGTAAATGATACGCAATAATCGAACTACTCTCTAAGCCATAACCACAAGCAAGTAATGATAAACATAAAGCTTAAAAAGTAAGAGAAGAGAGATGCAAATACAAGATAATACAGAAACGTGTTATAGAAGAGGAAACCGAAGTAATCGGCAAAAAACCTCTCCACAGCCCTCCAAGCCAAAATCGATCCACTAGTGAATAAAGTTGAAGTGCACAAATATCAAAAAGATCCTTGAAGCCTAATCTACCTAACGTACTTGAACCCTCCAAGTTCCAGCTACCAACGGGCTTCACAGAGTCATGTCTTCACTAGTTATCCGGATCCCGCAATTAGCTCCAAATTGCATCTGTCAAACAATGGCTTCTTCCAATGCTTCACATACGCACCAAAACTTCTCTCAATACTCAGAATGGGTGAGGTAAGTATTTAGGCTAATAACTTCTGAAGGATGTGTAAATGGACAGGTAAGAGTAGAGGAAAACTTTAGAGAAATGGTGTAGATGATTGTGCGCTTACAATCTGTAACTCTTAGGTGTATAGTTAGGGTTTTCTCTCTCAAAAGTTCCTTCAAAAAACTCCTTAGAATTTCATGGGTAATATGGGCTTATATCGTGTTGGTAAAGGAATGAGAAAAGCATACTTTAAAAAGCTCTCGGCAGCAAGTTTCATGGGTCACTTGCGACTTGGCCTGAGTCGCAAAGTGACTCGTGAAATCCAACTTAGCATGAGACTTTTCAAATTCCAACATATTCTTCTCATGTGACCTTTCGTGGGTTGTCACTCACGAGCCAGTCACGACATCTCCTTCTTCACAAAGCCACTCCTTACAATTTCATAGGTCATGTGGGCTTATATAGTGTTGGGTAAAGGAATGAGAAAAACACACTTTAAAAAGCTCTAGGCAATGAGTTTTGCGGGTCACTCGCAACTTGGCCTAAGTCACAAAGTGACTCGCGAAATCCAGTCTGGCATAAGACTTTTTAGATTCCAACATGTGCTTCTCATGTGGCCTTTCGCAGGTTGTCACTCGTGAGCTAGTCGCGAAATCTCCTTCTTCACAAATCTTTACCAAACACTCACACACAACCCTTACATTCCACAATAAATACGGGGAAATGATTGAACAAAATTACAATCAAATTTGACACGAAATTAAAGCTAACATAAAAACATAGTTGTAAATCACAACTTCACAAAAGCAATAAAAAAAAAATTTTATGCTGGCTTACTTCATATAAACTAAGCGGGTATAATTAGCTAAATCATCAAATTATTTCAACAAAACAAATCTCATACTGTATTGGCATAAAAAGATACAATAAATAATCCAAACAAAAATAGAGAAACAAAAGATATTGATTTTAAATTCGTTCTTTCAAACATTGCACTAGCAAAAACGTTGGCGAAAAAAAGAATTACAGAGTGACAAAATTGGTGAATCTGCTGGACAAAGTATGATTTTGAATAGCATATTAAAGCCTCTAAGACCCTGAGTTTCAGTTAATTCATTCTTAAGTTTCAGCTTCTATGTGTTTACTCAAAGTTATTGAAAGCATGGAAGGCAGAGAGATTAGAACATGGGAAAAAAAAAAAAAAGGAAAAAAGCAAACATCAAATTTAATATTTAGTATTAAATTTTAGATTCAGCCCATATATTTTCACCAACAAAACCCATCATCAAAATTTCTCAGCCAACCAAATAAATAAATAGAGTAATACAAATTCTGTCAGTTTCAATAAAAAATAAATAAAAAAATTAAAAAGGCTAACTTACTAGGAAAAAATTTTACTTTTAAGTCTAAAGATTTTGATGAAGATCGAGACTTTCAAACATGAAAAACTCATAGTTTGTCCTCAATTATCTTATAGATAACATCTAATCTAACAAAGCAATAATCAACTAACATTGACACCAGAAATCAAAAGATATAAAGAACCTTATTCAGAATCGTTGAATTAAAAGATAACAATTTTAAAAGATTAGTAAATTTAAGTGTCAAAAACCACAATTTCACTCCCGTTCAAAAATAAAGAGAACGGGTAAGGGGGAAAAATAAATAAATAAAGGATTAAAGCATTAATGAAGAAAAAAAAAAAAAAAAAAGAGGAACAAACCGACCAGATTTGAGAGCTACCTTGGAGGCAGAGTACTCAACATGATCAGCGGACTCGAAAATTTCACTAACCACGCCAAGAGATGGAGCCCAGGTAGAATTTGATTGTCTATGGTGTTTCCCTATAATTCAACCCAAAAAAAAAAAAAGGAAAAAGTATTAGGAATTGAAATCCCTAAATTGACAGCAAACTCTAATTAGAGACAATAAGAGCATCCGCAATGACCCAAGGTAAATGGTATATGTTGAGGAATTTACAATTCAAAGCAGAAAACAAGCCAACATCAAGTCTTGTATATGTCTTATATCCTAAAAGAAAGTAGAATTGTGCTATAGTACTATCACAAATTTGTGATGGTAATGTAGCACAATTGTAAAAAGAAGTAATATTTTTTTATTTAATCCTCTCTCCTCACACTCTCCCTCACGTCTCAATCTCTATCTCTCTCTCCATGTTGGCTTTTATTTATGTTTTGAAATATATTATTTTAATGTGTTGTATGTAAAAAAAAAAAAAAAAGATGGGATGTTGGGAGTATTGTAAAATAGTATGGTATAATTGATAAAGTAACTTTTTGAGATGGTAAAATAGAATAGGATAGCATTCACCATTGTAGATGCTCTAAGAAAAGAGCTTGTAATTCCTTAAATTAACAGCAAACCTAAAAATCAAAAAAGAGATTAGTACCTTAACTTTGATAAAATTTAAGACTCCAAGTAGGTTTTTAGGTGAGAAACCGCGGTAAAAGAAATAACCAATAATGCAAAGAGAATGGGAGAATGGGAGAAGAAAGTCGATGAGTAGTGTAGCAGGACATCTAATTCAGGTATAGGATTTCGCTTAGAAGGCTAAGCCATGGGAGAGAGGGGTTACATTGAAACCCCTTTTTGACAGCATGCCCTAAAATTTGAGACTAACATCAAATTGTTACTAATCTGACCTAAAAATGCAGAGATATTAAAGGTTGAGAGAGAGAGCAAGTGGTGGTGAGCGAATTGGAGAGGTCAAAGGTTAGATTCGTGTTTGGGTTTGTGTTTTCCATGAGGGAAACAATGGAGAGATTTTTTGGTGAGAAAGGGGAGCTGCATTGAATAAGAGAGTTGAAGAAGGAGATGTATTGCGTGAGAGAGAGTTCAATAGTTAAAGTTCAAGTTTTTACTTTTGAATTTTATTTGATTTTTTTTTTTTTTTTTTTTTTTGGTGAGAGAGAGACTTTTTATTTTTATTTTCTTAATGCTATTGATGTGAAAATTTTTGAAAACTTTAAATCTCATGTAGCAAGCTCTAGGGAAGTAAAAATAAATAAATAATAAATAAAAAAAAATCAGAAACTTTGGTTTTATAGTATATATAAAATATAGATAATATTTTTCTCATTTTTTTTTTTAATTATAATACACCTACCCACCTAATGCACTCTCTATTTTCTTTGAAGTCATATCTCTCTCTTTCTTCTTCTCCTTCTTCTTTCTTTCTTTCTTTCTTTCTTTCTTCTTCTTCTTCTTAAATTTGGATTTAATTATGAGCAGTGATTTTGGGTTTGCAATTCGGGTTTGGGTGGATTTTTCCACTGCTGTTACTTCTTCTTCTTTTGCAATATGGGTTTGATGAATTTGGGATCTAGATTTAGAATGCATTTGAAAATTCTGATGATTTTTATAGATTTGTAGAGGGATTCAAGAGAAGATAGAGGAAGAGAGTGGGGGAAGAGAGAGAGATCGGATGAGAGAGAAGAGAGAAAAAAAAAGAATCAAATAGAAAACTATAATAATACTGAAAATATACACAGTTACTATAGCAATAATGGATATGCACAATATTGAGCAAAAAAGTGTAAAATTATGTACACAAGACTAGTTTAAAACCCTTTTGTTGGGTAGGTAGACTCCTTAACCATTAATATAACATATAAAAATAATAAATAAATAAAAAACCTTAACCCAAAAGGGCAAGCCTAAGTATAAACTAAACTATATTATATTAATTATTCATCATTCTCTTCATTATTAACATGGAACTTTACTCACATATATGTGAGTTTCTGTCTCCATATAAGTTTCAAGAACTCTCCGTGAGTCATAAATAAATCCTACTTACTCTCCTTTGCCTTATGGGGTTTTCCCTTCACTAACGCATCATCCATAGGTCTTCACTTGTCAACCCGCACATCTTTTATTCTTGGAAACCTCACACCTCACTGTTATCTAGCGTCATTGACAATACTCCTTTGTTAGGCCTTTTTTCCAAAATCATTTGTGAAATTTATAGACTTGCTTGATGCAATTTACCATCCCCACTGCCTCACACTACAATGGGCTCTAATACCACTTGTTTGAGAGAAAAACCTACTCCTTGAGTATTAGTACAACATATAAAGATACACTTAACCCAAAAAGTCAAAGCTCAACGGATATGAACTCAACTATGTTATGTTAACCAATCATTCTTCTCATCATTATTCAATGTATGACTTTACTCATGTGTACACTCAGCAGCTTCCCCACCAATTAAGATGCTCTACAATGGTTGCCGAGCATCATAGATTCAGAATACCTCATGGCCTGAATTATTTAACTAAAAATTAATCATCTATCGCTGGTAAGTATCAACTAGAGTGTGAGAAGAAGTACTAGATTATATAAAACTTCCTCATTGGTCTTTCCTCAAAGCAGATGAAGTGTTCCAGAATGCTTGATCATCTCATTTTTCCTAATTACAATGGTAGACTCTTAAAAAAACTTGTAAAGTTTATGCCGTTCTTGTCATACAATAACTGACCATTGATCTTGGACAAATTATTGGAAGTCTCTTAAAATCTAGAGACCCAGACACATGTACAGAACTCAAGTAGCTAAGCCACTATTAGAAATATCTTTGAACATTTACAGCCACGTGATCAGAAGTCACTTTCTAAATGAATCCGAATCCAGTAATTCCAGTACACTCCACAGCTCCAACTTGCAAGAAAATGTGTAGCAATGCTTACCAATACTGGTAAGCATAAAGAGACCCAGCTACTTCGATTCAGTTTCCACTGAACTTCTATCAGTCTCCGTTTCAGACCGTTGATCAGATGACAAAGGCTGCTCCTTTTGAATCTTCTCGCCAACAGAAGCATCTAAATCAACAGGCTTTTTGAACTGAACCAAAATCATGGTCATATTGTCACATCCCTCACCACCAGCAGAAGGTGCCAAACACCTGTCAAACACTCTCTCACATACAGCTGAAAGTTTACTTTCCTGCATAATTTGATCGAAATCTATGTCACTTCTATGCATATTATTTTCCGTAATCTGAGAACAGAATAAAAAAAATACTTACAGTCTTCAACTGTTCCCGTACATAGTCCACTAGTTGTTGGCTTGTCATGCAATCCCTAGTGCAAGAGAGTCAGGGTTTTCATCACGACTAGCAGAACAGAAAACTAACAGAAATTCAAAATGCATACTAAAATTCACTGAGTATTAGACAGTTGGGATCACACATCAAAAGGTAAAATGACTCTAGTAGTATTAGTAGTAAATATATATATATATATATATTATTAAAAAGGTGACAGAGTATGTGATTTTGTATAATGATAGAATATCATAGACTGGTAAGAAGAAAAATGTTATCAATCAAATTAGCTTGTTAGAGAATCCATAGCCAACCTCAATAGTTTTGGGGCTAAGGCCTTGTTCTAGTTGTTGTATTGTTCAAGTAGTAATATTATTCTTCTAAAATTAAAAAAAGGATAGCCTTTGATCAGATTCTGAATTTAACATCCTAATTGTATACTACAAGAAAATGATGATACTGCTTTCTTCACATGTTATCCAAAAAGTCAAACATCAAATTTTCCAATTGTGTTCCCATGTCATATTTAATTTTTTAGGTAAATTGCAAATTACAATTCTAAAGTTTAGAAGTGTTTGGATTTTACACCAAGAAGTTTCAAAATTTGGATTTTACCCTCTAAAGTTTGGGGGGTTTGAATTTTACAACCTAACGTTTTAGAATTTGGATTTTACCCTCTAAATTTTAGGGGTGTTTGGATTTTACTACCTAAAGTTTTGGAGTATTTAGATTTTACATTCAAAAGTTTCAGAATTTGAGGGTGTAACAAGGTGTAAAATCTAAATACTCCTAAATTTTAGGCAATAAAATCCAAACACCCCTAAAATTTAGAGGGTAAAATCCAAATTCTGAAAAAATAGGTTGTAAAATCCAATCCCCCCCAAACTTTAGGGGATAAAATTCAAATACTGAAACATCAGATGTAAAATTCAAACACTTTTAAACTTTAGGGAGCAAAATCCAAATTCTGAAACTTCAAGGTATAAAGTCCAAACACCTCCAAACTTTTGAGGTGAAATTTGCAATTTATCCTAATTTTTTTTTATTGAAATATAAAAAACAAAGAAAAGAAAAGAAAACCAAAGACAAAATTAACAGTTTATTCATCAAGATGAAGCATACATCAATTCCATAGTGAATGTTAAAGATGAAAAGATCCACTAAAAACAGAAGGTATGAAATTCATCTCTTAACTGTAAACCGATTAAAATTGTACAAATATGTATTATTTTTAGGGTAAAACTTCAAACTGCTAACTATATCAAAAAACACATAACAATCCTAAACTAAAAATTGTCATAAAGGACAGAAGTGAATGGCAAAAGGTGACATGCTAGAGGAAAAAACACAAACAAGTATGCTGAGACTGAAAACTTACAGTTACAGTTTCCGTTACAAAAGCCCTAGCTAATTCTAGCTGTAACAAAAACTAACTGCTAATAATTGAGTTACAATACAGGAAGTTCAACTACTACTACAAATGACAAGACACTACTCCAGCTTCTAACTGACAGGCTGCTGCCAGCCTGCCACAATAAACTGCACCAAGGCCGCAAGCCGCTGCTGTTACTTGCCTTAAGAGTTGCAGCCACCTTGGTCTTCATACTAGGGTATTATTTTGCTGCATCAAGTTATCTTCTTATAAATAGAAGATTATGAGATTAACATAATAACTTGAATTTTATTATCAATAACAATTTAGCCTTTGGTTAAAAGTTGTCTAAAGAACTTAGGGTGAGCTTGAATAAACAACGAAGAAGAGATTCCCCCCTTGTTTCCCTCTAAAATACATAGGCTTCGATGGAAAATCGAAGCTAATCCTTGTCCAATGGTGCTCCTAACACCGTCACTATGTGTGTTTTAAAAAGTTGTTTTAGGTGATCTAAAGCTTATAGACTTCTTTTCTTAATGACTGTACATCACAAGGACTCAGCAAGAAGATTGAAACAGGCCACAAATGTCCTTACCTCACCTTTCCTCTCCCTTCAATTTATCAAAACCTCCTCCCATGACCAAAGATCCCAGCCCTTACAGTTACCTTTCTCTATCCCTCTCATGCAAGAATTGGATGGGTAGTTACAATTAGACAAAATATTTAAAATTAACTAAGAGGTAAACTTCTTTTTTTTTAAGAATTTCAATCTATGGCGTCCAATTCTGATGATTGTGCTCTTTATCATCAGACCAAGACACCAATCGGCTTTTTTGGTGTAGGCGGGGATTTAACCCCAGATTTCTTATTCAACCATCAGAGACTTTACGAGTTGAGCTAACAGTACAAATATATACTCAAGTAAAAGGATTACGAGCCCATAAATTCAAATTTGATTCAAGTATCGGAACAAATCTCTAAAATACTGCCACAAAGCAAAGAAAATTTCTAACACTATCAATTTGAGGAAGCTGGCATTTTTACATTCAAATAGACATTCCTCGAAGTCCTTCAATGTTTAGGCTTTTAAACAAAAGATGGAGTATCGATAATTCTATTAGAGTATGCACAAAAAAATGTTCTCCATTACAATAATGTCCAATTATGACATTCACCTGCAGAACCATTCCACCACTATAAAGTCCACAGGTGAATATTCTAATTTAAATTAGGTGTCAAATTGCCAAAACCAACTTTTCTATATAATTGAAAATTTGAAAATAAAAACAATAGATGGCCCAAATGAATTTAGAAGCTAAAATGATGCCCACAAAATTATGAACCATAACATAAAAGTCATTAGTAATGAACATAAGTTATCACAACTGATTCCTGCCAATGCAATCCAAGAAGTAGATTTCTACCTCACTAATGAACTTCAAAATCATCCAATGCTCTTTTGCACTAGATGCCAACAAAACCAGTAAAGCAGTACCAAACACCTAAAGACTAGCTTATCATAATACACATAAGACCATCTACATTTTCACCAAATTCATACAGTTTCATCCAGATTCGGAGTCCCACTTTGAATTCAAATTATCAAATATAGTTTCTAATATTAACCCTAAAGCATTTAGAAAAGATTTCACAAAGGACAGAATATTTGGAAAGAAAAAAAAAACATTAATAAGTGAACCTGATTTCTCAATAGGAAATTCAATTATAATTAAATATGGAAACTAACTTACCAAATCCCATCACAAGCTAGAACAAGAAACTCATCATCATCACAAAGCTCAACCTAGTTCAAGGAGAACCAAAGATATCAAAATAGACCATGGGAAGAAGAATCCCTTAAGAACATGTCCCAATCATGATGTCAGAAAAACAAGATGGCAAGAAATAAGCAATATGATATTGTTCTCAAAGCCACAAAATTCCACACTTTCTTCAAAGTACTGTAACATATAGAGTGACAATGGTATATGCAGCAAAACAATCAACACTTGCCCCCCTTTTTTTCTAATTAGTGGTAAATTCATTCAAGTGCTCAGGATAAGGAAGCCTTAGTGGCAGATCATATGAGATTACACAATGGCTCCATTCATTGGGAGCTCAATTTTACTTGGGCAGGTCAGGAATGGGAATTGGAGTCACTTTCACTGTTTTTGGATTTACTGTATACAATAGAAGTGCAAGATTGTGGAGATGATAAATTATGCTGGAGGCCATCTATTTATTGTTTTCCAAGGGTTTTAAAGTCCGAACTTATTATAGAGCATTAGCCCCTAAGGTGGATTAGATATTCCCTTGGCAAAGCATTTTCCCTATAGCCCCAACAAAAGTGACCTTCATATGGTCTACTTCATTAGGGAAAATTCTAACAGCAAAGAATTTGAGAAAGTGTAATATTATTCTTGTGAGTTGGTTTTGTATGTGTAAGGGGAACAAAGAGATAGTGGATCATTTGATATTGCACTGCCCTATTGCCAGGGAGTTGTAAGATATGGTGTCTGCACTTTTTGGGGCTTAGTGAGTGATGCCTGGGAGAATTGTTGATCTACTAGCAAGTTCACTACGCCATTTTGGGCAGCATCATGATGGGGAGATTTGGAAGGCCATTCCTCATTGCTTGATGTAGTCGTATTTGGAGGGCAAGAAATGCCAGAAATTTTGACTGGTGTGAGATGTTAGCTTTAGATCTGAGATCGCATTTTATGAGGACTTTGTTCCAGTGGTTATTGGCCTTGGGAAGTTTTCTTTCTCGAACTTGGAGTTTATTGACTATTGTTCTTTTAATTCTTAGTTGTATTTACATCTAGTATACCACCTGTGAACTTGATTTTTTTTCTAATAAAATTATTACTTATCAAAAAGTAGTAAATTCATTCGAGACAAAGTGAAAAGGACATAGCTTTACCATAAGAGAAGTAAAGGAAAAAGAAAAAGAAACAAGAAAGTACACCTAAGAACTAAATGCATTTTTATTTATCAAAATGTAATTTCACAAATCTTCACCCCAATCCACACAAAAACTACAGATGTCCATATGCTACATACAGTTTTTATGTCTGGGTTGGCCGTAACAATCTGCCTGTCAGCTGGCAAAGATCTGTTCTGCTTGAATTCCACATCTCCTGCAACAATCAGAATTGTAAACACAAGAAATTGGCATAAAAGATTTATTAAAAACAAAACAAACAAAAAAAATATATTATTTCTTCCACTTAATATTAAGATCAAGTTTAAGAAAACTTTAGGTACCAATAGCTCTTGCCAAGTTCAAGCTTCCATTGACTCGACCAAATTGTATAAAACCACCAGCTTTCAGAATCCTTTCTTTCTCAAGCTCAAGATCAGGTTTGTGATCTTCAGACAAATTATATGCCTGCATGAGCGTTTCATAAAGCATTACATGGACTCTCATGCAAAAACTGAGCACATAGGGGCAGGGGCAAGAAAGTATCTAAATGTGAGATTCTCCTTACAATTTTAGGATGCAAGGGCAATCATTTTTTGTCCAAATTTCCTCCAATACCCTAGGGCAAATGAAATATGTTGCATTTAAGTAAACAGCCTCATAGGACCTCGGCACACCTAACTGTCTTGTATGGATATGCAGGAAAGAATGCACCCAGCCTAAGCATAGAGGTCATGTTTCTTTGTTTGTAAGAATGGATTCTGTGTGTGTGTGTGTGTGTGCAGTGTGTACATGCATGTTGTTAGACTAAATGATTAAATTCAACATTGCATAATAGCTTAAACTTTTCCGAAAATTGGTAATTTTTCGTGATATCAAAGCAAGAAGTCTTGGGTTCAAACCCCATCTCCACCTTACCTCTCAGCTAAAAAATTCCCACATGTTAGGAACCACTTAATAACAGTAGTTTATGCGCGCACGTGTATGAGTAGTTTTAGATTAATTGATTAAATTCATGATTTCCTAATCGCTTAAGCTTTTGGGACAATCAATAATTTATCACATGTTTTTAAGGAAAAATTTTAAATACTAGTAGAAATTAACAATATGGTCCTCTGTCCAAAATCTTTGGTGGATACTTGTCCAACAATAGGCGTGTACGATACAAATCTTACAACCAGCTCCATGTCATATGTGTTCTCCTCCATGCACTTTAGAGATTCCAATCAATTAGACCTTAGCACCCGTTTGATAATAAATCAAATACATATCTCAAGAGAATGCAAAAGGTTTAATAGTCAATATTAATAACAACTGCCACTTAAATGTCTTAGCAATTACATTACAGAACTAAAAGACCAACAAAAAGTATATATACAGATTGACTACCCAGGTTATTTCGCTCTCCCGGTTATTTCAGTTCACAGATTGGAGAAGATGTTAAGAACTGGAATGATTTTGGGAATTTTGGCAGGTTACTTCGAGGGACCCTTGGCCTCCATAGCAGAACTTAGAGAGAAAGTAGAGAGAGAGAGAGAGGAAGAGAATAACCAAACAACAATTCATTCATCAATGTGTAACACAATCTGTTCTTTCCAATATATGCAAGTTGCAGACCCAAACTAACTGATTCTAACCAACTGATCAGTTAGTTTAGTTAGGCTAACCACTCTAACTAAACTGCCACCAGTCAATTACAATAGAGCGGCCCTATTATGAGTAATACTACTCTACTATGCATATGTATACTAGCTAATACAGGTGTCTAAAGAAGAGCATGATGCAGCCTTGTAAAGATCTCATATAGAAAACTTGCAGAAAAATATTTTGAAATTCCTCAAAAGATAAATGGATACCTGACCCTTTTTGCACATTACACAACGAGAATCACCGGCATTTGCAACAACAACTTGGTTGTTTTGAATGATTGCTACACAAGCTGTGCTTCCCGAATTTGGTCCATGATAGTCAGAGTGAGGCCCCTAGTTTGCAACATAAAATTTCTTCATATTTATTCAAATTGCAGTTGCATAATTAAATTATTTTATAAAAAATGAATTTGCTATACAAGAGTAGCTGATATTCTTTACACAAGCTGTGATTTTAGAATTTGGACCGTGAAACTTAAAGGCCCCTAGTTTGCAACATAAACACTCTTCATATTATTCAAATTGCAGTTACATAATTAAATTATTTTATAAAAAATAAAGTTGCAATATTTCCAGGAATTTTATATTTCAAAATACTACAATATTTGCAGAAACAGTGAGCTTTTATAGCATTGTTATAAAAATTACAATGCAATAGGAGAGGTGACGTAGGAAAAATTAGGGATTTGTCAACGTTTAGTTGTGGTGGGTTTAGGGTTAGGAAAGAAGAAGAATTAGAGAGTAGGGATGTATAGGGGCTGTGTGAGAAGGAGAAAGAAACAACAAAAGCCAACGTGCAAATTGCCCAAAACACTCAATTTCATTAATCAATTCAATCTATTTTCTTTGAATACATTGAGCACAATATATATATAAACTCTTAGTTGTCCTAGTAATAATAGGATTCATACTAGTATTAGGACTACGAATAAAACCTAATAAATACTAACTTGGACCCAAAGTAAATAAACCTAAGATACTTAGTATACCTTAGAAGATTCTAGACTCAACTAAATTACCAAAATACCCTTAATTTGCAGGAATTGCTGAAATTACAGATTTGCCCCTCAAAACAAAACTGACCATAACTAGTAAAATAAAAACCCAAATTAAAAACTCTATTAACCCTAAAAGATTCATACTTAGACCATTAAAAGGGAATGACTTTCACTTCAATTGGACTTCACATGAGGACCCAATAAAATAATTATTGAATAGGTGACCATTCCCGCTGCATCATTTTTCCTTTTTAATGACAGGAAATCTCTTCAAGGTAGGGCCTTTTGGACCCAACACTGTCGAGTAAAGTCCTGAATGCACGATCCCACCCGCAAGAACCGTGCATTGGAACATCCTAGGACCATGAGGAAGCACACCCCAAGGCCTAGCAATCAAGCTTGACCTTGTGCAGGCATTCCCACTGGCATCTTCAAGTCAGCAATGTCCTTTTTTGGCTCAAAATCTATCCTTTTTTATAGACTCAGAAAATTCAAATTACTAAAATGCCCAAAAACATAGTGAACGAAAAAGGATCCACCAGAAAAAAAAAAAAAAAAAAAAAAAAAAAAAAAAAAAAAAAAAAAAAAAAAAAAAAAAAAAAAAAAAAAAAAAAAAAAAAAAAAAAAAAAAAAAAAAAAAAAAAAAAAAAAAAACCAATTTCAACTACCTTAAAATTACCCACCAGAAGCTCTAATAATGTCACACAAGCAACTATTCCTTTTAAACCAAAGGCTCTAACTAATCATTGCAAAGATTGAGCATTATGCACTACTATCCTAATTGCTTATAAATGCTTCAAATGTCCTTCAAGTATCAATCTCATAATGCTTCCTAAAGCAGTTATGGTTCCTAATATTTTTACAAGTCCTAACTGCATTTTTGCTCTTTACACGGTTGTCTTTCCTTGCTAGTATACTTTAGCACAACATGTTTGTTGCATTTCATTATGAGCCAAATGTGCCAGGCTTCAAAAGCTTGTGCATGGAACTGAAATACTAAGCAAAACCAAACCTAAACTGATCGCTATGGGATCATCCAGACAACCAATAACCTAATTTGTTATCTTAACCAATATGTCAAAACCATCAACAAAGTTATACTAGAAAAATGGAAGATGCTTACAGTTGAGACAGATATTCAAACACCAAAGAGAATTGAAATATCAAACACCAAAGGGAAAGATAAAAAAAAAAAAGGGATTTTCAATTATAGAAATGTGAATCTGACACTCCATTCGTTCCAATGTTTTTTGGAAAATGATTCATTTCCTAGAAAACTAACTTGTTTTCTTGTGTTTGGTTGCGATCTTGAAAATGCGGTCGAAAACATTTTCTATTTTTGTTCACATGGAAAATCATTAAAGTTTCTTAATAATTCCAAATAATCATATAACCAAAAACATGAAAACCAACCCCAAATGAGAAAATATTTTTCTATCTTGGGCCATTGGGAACCTCAAATGGGAAAATAGACCCCAACTTCAAATTCACCTGAAAATTTAAGTGGGAAAATAACTGATTTGAGTAGAAATAGGTCATTTAGGGTTGGTGAATGGTCAGTCTATAGAGAGAGAAGTTATCACAGGGAAAAACATTTATAGTGAGAAGTTTATTTTTGGTGGTTTGTTGTTTATATAATGTTCCAGAACATTTTCTGCCGTAAAATGTGAAATACATTTTTCACAAAACAAACAGAGCAGAGCGTAAAAGAATCTATCAGTGTTATTTTCAATGTTGGTGGAAGAGAAAATCATTTAGAACTTCAACTGTTCAACCAAAAACTTCACAACAAAAATATTTTAGATAATAGCAGTAAAAATCTTCCATATATTTCTTGTTGAATTAAGCTTCCAAATTCCAACCTAGTATTCTGCAATCTTCAATCAGATTTCAAGTTCACATTCACTTTATAGACTGTTACAGCTCCCATGGCACTGACTTTAAACCTTGGATTTATCATAAATGTGTGCATACTGACAAAAAATTCAGCCATATGGCTAAATCAAAAAGCTTAAGGTACTTTTCAAAGAAAATATTGGGTCAAGCACCAGAAAAATATATTAAGTCAAAAACTTCAGTTTCTAAAAATCTACCTATTGTCAAAATCAGAAATATAATTGCATAAAAGTTAACAAAATGGACAGAATACAGTTTGTTTAATGCAAAAACCATGTCACATGTGACTTGTTATGCAAAAATACATGTTCAATATTTCAAAATTTCACAAGGTAGACATAAATATTAAAGAAGTTTCCAACAAGGATAAAATGAATTAGGAAAAAAAAAAATAGTAACTTCAACTCATAAACAGATTTACCTCCTCAGAAGGCCAATCATCAATATGGTCATTAACTTCACTGCCCTTAGGAGACCATATCAACCCTTCTATCATCCCAGAGAACTTGTCCATTTTATCTCCCAATATCGCTAATTCTCTCCATCCTCTTTGTCCACGCATCATCTCATCCATTCTAATTCAATCCAAAGCAAGAAAGTTAAAATAAAGAAAAATAAAAGTGAACAAATATTAGACAGAGAAATCCACCAGACTAAACCCAACCACCACCCTCCCCCCCCCCTTTCTCCTTCCCTCTATTCACAAAACCATAGTTTCTCTACCGCCCCTCTAGCACCACCATAGCAGGATGCTTGTGTTCACCATTTCTGATTCAAACAATCCATAGTTTTTCTGCCGCCCCTCCCGTACCACCACAGCAGGATGCTTGGGTTCACCGTTTCTAATCCTGGAATGTCCCTGTCGGAGAAGAGAATCTTCTAATGTCTTCCTTAGGTGAAGACCAAATCTGCCCCATCCTCTTCCCAATTTTCCTTCTGGTATCACTATGGACCTTTACGTCGACCATGAATGAGTTTAGAAATAAGCAAAAAATTTCCACGAGCATTGGACCCCAACTGAATAATAAAAATCTTATCTCCTTCCCTATACGTTCTAGAAAACAGCATAGGTGATTGTTTAGACGCCACCTCTTACACGTTAAACAACAGCCTCTTGGCACTCTCCTTCCCCAAAGTGACAAAGCGTGAAGAATCTCGACCTTTTTCAAGAATACATAATAGATAAAAAGTACCACCATCTTTGACAGAAAATTCAAAAGTTTTGGACCTGACAAAGAAAAACGTGGACCCTCCCATAATAATATAATAAAAAACAACAACAATTGGACAGAGAGCAAAAATCTGTGACTAATCCGAGGTAGCCAGGCCTCCTCCCCACTATTCTAACATACCATAAGCTTTAGTTTTTTGGAGATATTTTTCTTGATTCATAAGCTAGTTTGTACCAGTCACATTGTAATCAATCATGACCAGTTCACATACATATCTGATCCAATGAATGGATTGAACCCAGCAATAAAAAAAATGAAAGGATTGAGCCCAAAAAAAGGGAGAGACTGGAACGAAACTGAACCTGAATGATTCACTAGCATGGGGACTCACCTCTAGTGATTCTCTTCCTATGTTCATTAATTCTCTACTTTGTAATTAGTATTTTTTTTTTTTTATTATTTTTTTATAATCTCTTTCTGTACTGATGTACTTTTGAATCTGCTTTATGCCCTTTTGCATGAGTTAGTTTTTATTTTATTTTTTATGAATATACATCTTTCTTACTTATCAAAAAAAAAAAAAAAAAAAAATTAGATGTAATTATTGAAGAAACTAGTAAACAGAATTGGAATCAGAATTGTATTCCTACTTCTATGTGACTTGATGTGCCTATTTGTAATATATCCTCTGCCCTTGCTTGTAAGAAGGTGGATGGTGTTCGTACAGGTCTTAAGTTTAAATCGTATCAGGCCAGGAAAGAATAAAACAATAAAATAAGAGCTGTGTTTTGAATGACATTATATCATTTTGAACTGGCCTAGTTAAAGCACATTGAGTTACTTTTGCCAAAGCATCATTATTTTATTCAGATTCTTTGGAACTTAGTAAACATACCAAAACAAACTGTATAATTGGCTGAAACAGAGAAAAAAAAGGTTAATTTTGGAATTCCTATTCAATTTGAAATAACAAAAATTGGTTCCTGTTTGCTAACATCTCCAAATGTAATGGAAACAGGCAAGTATTTGACACAGATATTGGTTTCTCTTCAAAAGGTTTCCATGCCACATTGATTAGAGATGATATGGTATGCTAACTTTACCGTGTTTTTGTTGTAGCATGCAGCTTATCCAGATTTGGACAGGTCCACCTCTTTCTTTGGTGTATATGATGGTCATGGAGGTTAGCATTGAGTTATATATAATTTTTATGTTTTCCATATTTTCTTCCTAGCTCATTACAAACGTCTTCCAATTCAAGTTGGTTTTCAAATTGAAGTTTCTGTTCCTTTTTGGATGCTGTTGGCATCATTTTAAAATTAAATCTCATTACTACTTGGTTTTAAAGACTTCATCAGTTAGTTGATCCTTTCACGCTATTTCACATGACATGTACATCCCCACCTATGTTACATCAAAATAGTACATTACACATCAATGTGAATGTCATCTTAAGAGTGTAAAATTGTTCATTACAAGCGATGGATGCATTTTTTTTGAGTTACCTTGGTGTTCTACTCATCTCCAAGAAATCCACATGTCAGAATTGGGTGGGTTTTATTACATTCTTTACCCCTTATGTGCCTCCTCTTCTGCCGTCATTACAATAAAATTCCATAGAAGTCATTAGAGATATCATGATATAAATCGTGGGACTTCTGATTTACCATGTAAGTAGATGGAAAAAGTATATGCTACTATGGGCATTCTACAATTGGCATAATATAATATGTGTGGTATGGAAAGATGGTGTTGAAGGATTTATTTTCTGATATATATATTTAAATAGCTGATGATAATGATGCTTCTATAGTCCCTTATATATATCTATACTACTATTTAAGGGGCTGCACTTGCTAGGACCGGATTTTTTTTGTTCCAAAATACCCCTATTTCTCTAGGTTTAAGTAGAGATAAAACTAAAGGATAATTTGGTAAAATATATGTCTAACTTGCAATAAAATATTGCCTACAAAATAGGCAATATTTAACTCTCACGTTTAACTCCAAGCATTATATAGGGAGAAGAGGGAGCAAAAATTCAAGTCATAGTTTTGTGAGAGACATACAAGATCGGAGTCAAGAGTCACTGGATTCCTTGTTTGAGTCGTTATGCCCTAATAATCCTTGTTTGATAGTGGCATGATTCTTGTGGCATGCTTCTGCTTTTTTGTAAAAAGCATTTTCTTAGTGCCAGAGGTCATGTTCAATTGAGTTTTTAAGAGATGCACCAGTGTTTGCTGAGGAACATCTTTCCCTAGTATTTTTTTCTTAATAACTTAGTGCTTCAAAGCCTTAATGCAGCCATGGAACACTAATTTGTTGGTACTTTAATATTTTGTCCATTAAAGATTTATTTTATTGGGTCAATGTGTGAAGTCCAACTAAAGCCAATGTCATTTGGTTTTAAACGTTTAGTTATAGGTATTCTAGGGTTAAAAAATTTTAATGTGGTTTTTATTTTACAAGTTGTGGTATTGTAACTCCTACAAATTAAGGTTATTTCGGTAATTTCACTAAACTAGGTATTTTGGTAATTTAGTATATTCTAGAATTATCTAGGAGATTCTGATTCTTAAATATCTTAGTTATGACTTAAATTTTCTCTATTCTTCTTAAATATCTTTCTGTCTGTCAGTCACTCACTGTTTCTCTCTTGGTGGACAAAGTGGAGAGGGATGGTTGCAAACTAGTTCTGGTCTTGTGTTGTTCTCAATGTAGTCCATTTATTTTTTCAGGTAAAGTAGTTGCTAAGTTCTGTGCCAAGTATCTTCACCAACAAGTGCTTAAGCATGAAGCATATTTAGCTGGAGATTTAGGTACTTCTGTACAGAATTCTTTTCTCAGGTAAATTCATTTCTAAATTAAATTTCAATTGTTCATTATTGGCAGATGCCTCTGTTGTAATTGTAGACCACAAGTAGTAGGGAAGGTTTCTTATACCTGTAAGATTTTAAGAACATCTCAGGAATCTAAATGCAGGCTGTCAATCTGCCAACAGCCTTTATTGCCAAATCTTTTCAATGACTTAAATGCCCATAAATATGATCATTAGCCATTGTTCTATGATATACTAACTTTATTGTTATATTTAGTGCGGTGGCATTTTGCTATATATGTATATATATTCTGTTAATCTATTTTTGAGATTAGAAAGTATTTAAGTATCATCCTTAATATTAGATAATTAGAAATAATAAAATTAAATAGGGGAAAGAAAGTACATAGATTTCTGGTACCATGGTAATGTTCCATGCATTGATAATCTTCATGGTTTTTTGGG